>NC_139217.1:354182504-354592504 GCF_055691185.1 Crinia signifera
CTGCATCAGTTTTAGCATGGCCAAATAGTAAAACTGTAGCAGGGCATGCTGGGATGTGTAGTTCAATAACAGCTGGAGTGTCAAGGTTAGCCATCACTGCCCTAGTGGATATTAGGGCATGAAATACCGCCTGTCGGCTCTTTAAACAGTGAAAAATCCTATGCCGACCTAATGACTTGTTGACCTTGTCCCATGTGGACCTTGCAGTATGTCGACCTAGTGGTGAGGCCCTAATGACTGTCGACCATCTTTAGGTCGACCAACTGAATGCTGCTGCAGGGGCAGAGGACTGGGGGGGGGCACATGGGTGATGCTGCACTTTTATACCGCTACAGTATGTGCGCTTCATCACTGAATACTGTATAACTTTTTGACAAAATATTTTGCTAAATAAACCAACCAACATTTTTCAATGCTAACATTTCATGTCTTTTAATTTTTATTTAAATCATCGAGGGAAGGTTGGCTTCAGTTTCTCACAAATACAGTATCCTATAAACGACAATACATTAGTGGGGGTTGGTGGTGGAGAGCTTTAACACATAGAAATGCTAATGAGTTAGTGTACTTGGAGTGGGGAGGCTAATAGTGTGATTTTTCCTTTCACAGATACAAGATTCAAATGTAAATGTCCTTTTTAGACAATGCAGTCTTTAGACAATGCAGGTTTATAGCGACCCTTAATCAAATTACTGTATCTGTCTGCACTTAACACTACAGAAAGGAGGTTGAACTGGCATCTCTAGTACAATGCAGCTTTGAAAAGGGGAATCCAGTCATCACATTTGAAGAAAACTTTCAGATTTTCACAAATACAGTACAGTACAGGTTGAGTATCCCCTATCCGAAATGCTCAGGACCGCGAGCATTTTGGATAGGGGAATTTTCCGGTTTTTGGAATATTTTTTTTGCAGCCATACTTACCTGTCCCCTGATGGTCCCCGGGCGTCCCTCGGCGTCCGCGCAGTCCGCGGGCGTCCACAGCAGGCCTCCGACATCTTCTCCTGGTCTCCAGCGGTCCCAGGAATGCATTGCGCGAGTGTGCGCGCGCAATGCATTCCTGGGACCGCTGGAGACCCTGGAGAAGATGCCGGAAGCCTGCTGTGGACGCCCGGGGACTTGGTAAGTATGAAAAGAGGGTTAGGGGTTAAAAAATAGAAAAAAAATTCAAATGATTCCAAAAACCACGGTAAGAAATGGCAGGACTTACTCTCAAACTGGGCAGCGGCTGCGCCTGTTGAGCCGGATGGGGCGGCTGTAGCGGCCTGCAAACTTTCAAGCGGAGGCACTGTGGGAAAATTAGAAAAATTAGAAAATGTGCTGTTTTCATAAAGTTACTCTACTCTTATTACTGTAAATGTGGAAGGGGTGGGTTTACAAAAAGGCGTGGACTGGATTTTATAAAGTGCTGCGGATGCCATACTGTACGTTATAAAATCCACTCCCCACCAAAGTGGATAGGACACATACCGCTTGCCACGCTTCCACTTGATGACAAAAGTGCCCTTTCCCTCCTCCTCCTCTGACGTCCTGTGTAAAAATAACATTTACAGTATACTGTAGTGTCCTTTCAAACATTAGTACAGTAAAGTACAAGTACTGTATTTTATTATCCCACCACGCTCTAGTGCACGGGTGTCAAACACAAGGCCCATGGGCCAAATCT
Source organism: Crinia signifera (assembly GCF_055691185.1). NCBI lineage: Eukaryota > Metazoa > Chordata > Amphibia > Anura > Myobatrachidae > Crinia > Crinia signifera. The sequence continues at coordinate 354,184,171 of NC_139217.1, forward strand.
GGCCCGCAAGACCTCGACATGTGGCCCACGCAGCCTTCACCTACAGTATTACAGCATTCCCGCCAGCCAATGTTTGTACCGTCATGTGATCAGGGACATCATCCATCAGACTTTGGCCTGGGTAATTTGTACCCCCTACCCCTTTCTCTCGGCACCCCTGATAATACCACACAGTAATGCCCCTTACACATGACACATGTTATTAATGTCCTTATAACCATAATGCCCCTTACACATTATAATAGATATATACTGTATACAGTATATACACTGTATACAGTATATATATACAGTATATATATATATATATTTATTATCTATAAATATAATATATATATTATATATATATAGATATATAGATATATATATTTAACTATATACTGTATATACATAAATATATCTATAATATAAATACACTTGTGGGCAATCTCACATTGATGGCAGTGGTCTCATTTTATAAAAGTTTTAACAACTGCTTTTTTTTTTAACATACTGTATGAGGAGGCAGCGGCTGGGGACCCTGGAAGCTGCTGCGGGGGTGCGGGGGCATCCAGGCAGACATGTCAGGTGGGCGTGTGGCCGGAAGGACCTGCGGGCGGAGGGGTGCCCAGCAGCCTGATGAAATTGTGGCCATTCGGAGGGGTACTGTAGCCGGAATTTAGGTGCATGTTGGGGGAGGGAGCAGGGGGAGGCGGCGGGGCGGCATGCGGGCTGAAAGTGGCTAATCTTTCAGCCCGTGCTGCGTACACACATAATCCGATAGACCGGCGGGTACTTGTGTAGTTTCACGGCGCCACTAAATCGCATGCGATATCACATGCGATTTAATACCTGTTCATATCCCCACTATCCGCTGTGGCGTGGAGTTGATTTTATATAGTGTGGCGAGCGCAGCGAGACACCGAGCCCGAAACTTGGCGAGCGCCGCAAGGGGACACGGAATGCGATATCAGTAATGTACCATAATCCGTGTCCGCTCGCCACGCTTCGGGTTCAGTGGCTCGCTGCGCTCGCCACACTGTATAATTTCGACTCCACGCCGTAGTGGATAGTCGGGAAATAAAGAGGTATTAAATTGCGTTTGATATCGCATGCAAAATCGCATTTCTCCGAATATACTCCGCCCAGCGATCAATTCTGAATCAGGACCCAAAAACTGAAATGCACAGAATAATATGGCCCCTTCTCCCACCCTTGGAAATCAAACCCAGCCCATTATGTACAGTAAATAGCCTTTTACATGAAAGATTTTCAGCAAAGTCTTTCACCTCCTGAACATCTCTTGCTCTTTTGGGAAAATAGATCAGTGTGTACGCACTACTTTGGTGACAGATATATCTATCAAAGATTTTGGCAAAGTCTTTTGAAATGAAAATCTTCAAGTGTGTATGGGCCTTAACAGGAGTAGTGTACAGTACTTACTGGCGACGGAACGGCGCAGGGCCTCCAGCTTCGCAGGCTGCCTTGTGACTAGGTCACTCCATTTTCTTTGGAGTGACCTAATCCTGCGCAGCCGGCAGTACTTGCGCATTATTATCCTGCGCGCATCCTTATAAGCATTGCGCTTCTCCCGGTTACTGCTCAGAGGCTTGTCCCGGCAGCTAACCAAAATGATCAGCTCTGCGTAGCTGTAACGCTGTCTCTGTCTCTGAGCAGAATCCATTTTGGAAGTGAACACTCCCCAGCGCATGACACAAAACGCAGGACACATGGTAGTCAGTAGGCTAAAGTAATCAATCCAGTACTGTACAGTACTATACAGTGAATGAGTTTCTTAACTTTAATAAAATTGTGTCTTCATACCGTACAGTACAGTATATGGGAGGCCTCATACTGTATTAATTTAATTTAATAAACTGTGCGTTGCAGCTGCTACAGTATTATTCCTGCGATTAATACTGTACAGTATGTACAGTTTATGCGGCGCAAGTTTCATCTGCGAATTTTTCCATATTTAGTGGAGGGTTTCCGTAATCTGTGAAGGCTGTAAGGCGTTTAGGTTTATGCGGCGCAAGTTTGTTATGCGAATTTTTCCGTGTTAAGTGGAATTTGTAATGCGAATTTTTCCGTTTTTAGTGGAGGGCTTCCGTTTTTTGTTTGACATGTGACCTGTGTCGACATGTGACATGCGTGGAAGGCGGCCACCATTACAGTATACTGTAGACAACATGGCGCACAGAAACAGAAACTTCTGTGATGCGGAGCTCCTGATTTTGCTGCGGCATGTGGACAAATCCTTGGCCAGTAATGCAGAGAAGAACAGCGCATACAGGAGCGCAAAGGAGGAGATTTTGGAAGTCCTGCACAGGGATAGGAGTATCCTCTCGCTGCAGAAGAGGTGGAGTGACCTGCTTCGGAGGCAGCCAGATAAACTGGCCAAATTGAGGGCCAAGCTGAGCAGAGGTACTGTACAGTACATGACATTAACAAAATTAAAGTACATTAGTACTGTAGTACAGTATTTACTGTTATTATAGCGGGTATGGATAATTGGATAGACACAAACGCAAGGGGACGCGGACACCTGTGAAGCCCGCGTGGGTAAGCGTTTATCTGTACAGGTACATATCCGTGTCCCCTCGCGGTGCTTGCTGGGCTCGGTGGCTCGCTGCGCTCGCCACACTTTCTGTTCTAAACTCCACGGCGACGTGGATAGTGGGGTTATGAAAAGGTCGTTGGACACGTAACGCCGCCCCTCGTGGGCTTGCTGCGCTCGCCACGCTTCGGGTCGGCGTTGGTAGTGGGGGTGGTTTACTATGAAAAAAGGTAATCGGGACATCGGTCAGAATGAACTTAGGTCTACAGTCATTAGGTCGACTGTCAGGAAGGTCGACATGGGCCAAGGTGGACATGTGATTAGATTGACACAAGCATTACAGTATGTCAACATTCAAAAGGTCGACATGGTATATTCCAGTGTTTTTGGAATCCGCCATGTGCTGACAGGCGAAACTGTATTTCATGCCCTATCATCCACTAGGGCAGGGGTGTCAAACTCAAATTAATCCGGGGCCGCATCAGCAGTTTGGTCACCCTCAAAGGGCCGGTTCTACATCTTCCCCAATATTTGCAGATAATAATTACCCCGAAACACAATTTTTAAGGACATACTGTATCAGCAAATAATGTACTGTATTAGGTAATGCAGCACACAGTACAGTATACTGTATACAGGTACTGTATACAGTATACTGTATTTTTAAAAAAATACTACAGTATACAGGTACTGTACAGTACAGTATACTGTATTTGGCTGTACAGTATACAGTATTTGGCGCATGTAGGACACTGTCGCAAGTACTGTACAGTACAGTATGTCGCAGCGTCAGGAGATGGCGATGCGGAGATGTCGGAGCCAAGCTGCGATTGCACGTCCCATGGCTCATTGTATTAGGGTTAGTATTGGTGCAAGCCCTCCAGCTCCCCGTGCCACCGTCGTAGCGGCGTAGCGCTCTCACGCGTGGCCAGACTTACTGTATACAGTACAGTATGTACAGTAGCTGTGATGACGTCCCTGATCACATGACGGTACAAACATTGGGCCTTATTCTGATCGGTGCGGCCCGATGAGAATATGCGGCCACGACCGTGCAGGCGAATCCCCGCCTTCCATACGGATCGCCACCTCCGTCCGTACGCGGATATGTGGCGATCCGCATGAAAGTGGACGGGGATACGCCTCCTCCGTCTTGGGAGCAGCCCCTGCATTCGATGGTCGCCGAACATCGAATGCAGGGCCGCACGCTCCACCAGGTCCCGCCACCCAAGACCACACGGACACTTGTCCGTGTGAAATCATGTATGGGGGCGGGCAGCTGACATCCGGCGATGTCAGATGCCCGCCCCCTACACACGCGTCACGGCTTCATTACCATGCATACGCCCCGCATTTGCATGGGAACGCCCATGAAACGCGGGGCGTATGCATAGGGTAATGAGGCTAAGTAGCCCCTCACGCCCCTCTACGCCCCCTGTGCGGCGTGTAAAGAATACGTGCGGCGAAATCGCCTGCACATGCGCAGAGTGACCATCGGCGGGATGACCGCATGCGGAGAAATCTGCACCGATCAGAATAAGGCCCATTGTCTGGCGGGAATGCTGTAATAGTAGGTGTGTTGACCAAATGAAATGTCGACCTTGACCAAAGTCGACCTAAACCCATGTCGACCTTGCTTTCTGTCGACCTAGTGGTGTTGACCCAATGCACTAATGTTTGAAAGGACACTACAGTATACTGTAAATGTTATTTTTACACAGGACTTCATGGGAGGAGGAGGAGGGAAATGCAGGCCGATACAGCCCCCACCGCCTCAACAAGCGGCGCCGCTCCATCTGAGAGTAAGTCCTGTCATTTCTTTATTGAGTTTGTGTATTTTTTCTTCAGGGGGGTGGGGGTGGAGCGTTGCGCCAAGGCCTCTGATGCACAAAAGGAGGCAATTGCCACTGGCAGTACTAGTGTACATCCGGTACTGCACCTAGACCATGTCGACCTAATGCTTGTGTCGACCTGATGACCTGTCGATCTTATCCCATGTCGACCTAGACACCTGTCGACCTTGCAGTATGTCGACCTTATGACTGTCGACAATCTTTCGGTCGACCATACCAAGCGCAGCGGTCCTATCCACTTTGGAGCGGAGTTGATTTTATAAAGTACACTATAGCGGCCGCAGCACTTTATAAAATCCAGTCCACGCCTTTTTGTAAACCCAGTAATGAGTACAGTAACTTTATTTAAACAGCACACTTTCTCATTTTTCTCATCTTCACACAGTGCCTCCGCTTGAAGGCGAGGAGGACACCCTGCCCTTGCGGGCCGTTACAGCCTCAGCCGCTCCGTCTGAAAGTAAGTCCTGTCATTTCTTTATTGAGTTTGTGTATTTTTTCTTCCTTTCCAACTTGTGTATTTTCTTGGCGTGCCTTTGGCCGAGGCTGAGGGGACGCAATGCACTTTTCTATTGTCCATGTTGACTGTGTCGACATTCAGTCAACAATAATGAAAAACTCAATGGTGAACTTTTTGACTGTCGACCTAGACCATGTCGACCTAATGCTTGTGTCGACCTGATGACCTGTCGATCTTATCCCATGTCGACCTAGACACCTGTCGACCTTGCAGTATGTCGACCTTATGACTGTCGACAATCTTTCGGTCGACCATACCAAGCGCAGCGGTCCTATCCACTTTGGAGCGGAGTTGATTTTATAAAGTACACTACTGTATAGCGGCCGCAGCACTTTATAAAATCCAGTCCACGCCTTTTTGTAAACCCAGTAATGAGTACAGTAACTTTATTTAAACAGCACACTTTCTCATTTTTCTCATCTTCACACAGTGCCTCCGCTTGAAGGCGAGGAGGACACCCTGCCCTTGCGGGCCGTTACAGCCTCAGCCGCTCCGTCTGAAAGTAAGTCCTGTCATTTCTTTATTGAGTTTGTGTATTTTTTCTTCCTTTCCAACTTGTGTATTTTCTTGGCGTGCCTTTGGCCGAGGCTGAGGGGACGCAATGCACTTTTCTATTGTCCATGTTGACTGTGTCGACATTCAGTCAACAATAATGAAAAACTCAATGGTGAACTTTTTGACTGTCGACCTAGACCATGTCGACCTAATGCTTGTGTCGACCTGATGACCTGTCGATCTTATCCCATGTCGACCTAGACACCTGTCGACCTTGCAGTATGTCGACCTTATGACTGTCGACAATCTTTCGGTCGACCATACCAAGCGCAGCGGTCCTATCCACTTTGGAGCGGAGTTGATTTTATAAAGTACACTACTGTATAGCGGCCGCAGCACTTTATAAAATCCAGTCCACGCCTTTTTGTAAACCCAGTAATGAGTACAGTAACTTTATTTAAACAGCACACTTTCTCATTTTTCTCATCTTCACACAGTGCCTCCGCTTGAAGGCGAGGAGGACACCCTGCCCTTGCGGGCCGTTACAGCCTCAGCCGCTCCGTCTGAAAGTAAGTCCTGTCATTTCTTTATTGAGTTTGTGTATTTTTTCTTCCTTTCCAACTTGTGTATTTTCTTGGCGTGCCTTTGGCCGAGGCTGAGGGGACGCAATGCACTTTTCTATTGTCCATGTTGACTGTGTCGACATTCAGTCAACAATAATGAAAAACTCAATGGTGAACTTTTTGACTGTCGACCTAGACCATGTCGACCTAATGCTTGTGTCGACCTGATGACCTGTCGATCTTATCCCATGTCGACCTAGACACCTGTCGACCTTGCAGTATGTCGACCTTATGACTGTCGACAATCTTTCGGTCGACCATACCAAGCGCAGCGGTCCTATCCACTTTGGAGCGGAGTTGATTTTATAAAGTACACTATAGCGGCCGCAGCACTTTATAAAATCCAGTCCACGCCTTTTTGTAAACCCAGTAATGAGTACAGTAACTTTATTTAAACAGCACACTTTCTCATTTTTCTCATCTTCACACAGTGCCTCCGCTTGAAGGCGAGGAGGACACCCTGCCCTTGCGGGCCGTTACAGCCTCAGCCGCTCCGTCTGAAAGTAAGTCCTGTCATTTCTTTATTGAGTTTGTGTATTTTTTCTTCCTTTCCAACTTGTGTATTTTCTTGGCGTGCCTTTGGCCGAGGCTGAGGGGACGCAATGCACTTTTCTATTGTCCATGTTGACTGTGTCGACATTCAGTCAACAATAATGAAAAACTCAATGGTGAACTTTTTGACTGTCGACCTAGACCATGTCGACCTAATGCTTGTGTCGACCTGATGACCTGTCGATCTTATCCCATGTCGACCTAGACACCTGTCGACCTTGCAGTATGTCGACCTTATGACTGTCGACAATCTTTCGGTCGACCATACCAAGCGCAGCGGTCCTATCCACTTTGGAGCGGAGTTGATTTTATAAAGTACACTACTGTATAGCGGCCGCAGCACTTTATAAAATCCAGTCCACGCCTTTTTGTAAACCCAGTAATGAGTACAGTAACTTTATTTAAACAGCACACTTTCTCATTTTTCTCATCTTCACACAGTGCCTCCGCTTGAAGGCGAGGAGGACACCCTGCCCTTGCGGGCCGTTACAGCCTCAGCCGCTCCGTCTGAAAGTAAGTCCTGTCATTTCTTTATTGAGTTTGTGTATTTTTTCTTCCTTTCCAACTTGTGTATTTTCTTGGCGTGCCTTTGGCCGAGGCTGAGGGGACGCAATGCACTTTTCTATTGTCCATGTTGACTGTGTCGACATTCAGTCAACAATAATGAAAAACTCAATGGTGAACTTTTTGACTGTCGACCTAGACCATGTCGACCTAATGCTTGTGTCGACCTGATGACCTGTCGATCTTATCCCATGTCGACCTAGACACCTGTCGACCTTGCAGTATGTCGACCTTATGACTGTCGACAATCTTTCGGTTGACCATACCAAGCGCAGCGGTCCTATCCACTTTGGAGCGGAGTTGATTTTATAAAGTACACTATAGCGGCCGCAGCACTTTATAAAATCCAGTCCACGCCTTTTTGTAAACCCAGTAATGAGTACAGTAACTTTATTTAAACAGCACACTTTCTCATTTTTCTCATCTTCACACAGTGCCTCCGCTTGAAGGCGAGGAGGACACCCTGCCCTTGCGGGCCGTTACAGCCTCAGCCGCTCCGTCTGAAAGTAAGTCCTGTCATTTCTTTATTGAGTTTGTGTATTTTTTCTTCCTTTCCAACTTGTGTATTTTCTTGGCGTGCCTTTGGCCGAGGCTGAGGGGACGCAATGCACTTTTCTATTGTCCATGTTGACTGTGTCGACATTCAGTCAACAATAATGAAAAACTCAATGGTGAACTTTTTGACTGTCGACCTAGACCATGTCGACCTAATGCTTGTGTCGACCTGATGACCTGTCGATCTTATCCCATGTCGACCTAGACACCTGTCGACCTTGCAGTATGTCGACCTTATGACTGTCGACAATCTTTCGGTCGACCATACTGTACAATCCATCCTTGTTCTCATTTTTGACATTTTCCCACAGTGACTCCGATTGCAGACCAGGGCACCCTTCCAGCCCCCACCGCCTCAGCCGCTCCATCTGAGAGTAAGTCCTGTCATTTCTTTATTGAGTTTGTGTTTTTTTTTTTCTTTCTCTCCTACTGTACAGTAATTGTGTCTTCTCTTGGCGTGCCATTGGCCCACGCTGGTAGCGTGGGCCAATGGCAGCCTAGCGCAGCCCTGCGTAGTCAGCGTTGTGTCCATGTCAGGGGGGTGGGGGTGGAGCGTTGCGCCAAGGCCTCTGATGCACAAAAGGAGGCAATTGCCACTGGCAGTACTAGTTTACATCCGGTACTGCACTGGCAAATGCCTCCTTTTGAAACAACCACTATCCAGGGCAGCCGTAAGCAGGGAATGCGCAGCGGTATGTGTCCTATCCACTGTGGAGCAGAGTGGATTTTCTAAAGTACAGTATGGCGGGCGCAGCACTTTATAAAATCCAGTCCACGCCTTTTTGTAAAGCCACCCCAGCCCCATTTACAGTAATAAGAGTACGGTAAGTTACTTGTTCTCATTTTTGACATTTTCCCACAGTGACTCCGATTGAAGACCAGGGCACCCTGCCCTGCGGGCATGCTACAGGCCCCCCCTCAAGCATCGCCACGATGCTAAGCAGTAAGTCCTGTCATTTCTTTATTGTGTTTTGTGTTTGTGTGTTTGAACTTGTGTAGTTTTTTGCCGTGCCGTTGGGCGACGCTGTCAGCATCGGCCAACGGCAGCCTAGCACAGTCAGCGTAGTGTCCCCACGGGAGCCCTGCACAATTACCGTAATGTCCCCGTCAGGTACTGTAGCTCTGCGTCTCGTGCACAAAGGGGGTGGGAGTGGAGGCGTGCGGTACGTCTGATGCACGACGTTTTGACCTAGACATTATTTATCTACAGTATACAGTACTGCAATACTGTATACTCTACCATAACCTCAGTGATCACAGTAGTGTGTGTGAACTAATGTTTCAAAGGACACTACAGTACAGTATACTGTAATGTACTGTAATTATTTTTACACAGGACTTCAGAGGAGGATGGAAAGGGTACCCCCAAGAAGGTCCCCTCAAACTTTGGCAGCCAGTAAGTGTCCTCCCGACCTGTTCATACAGTACCCCCAGTATCCACGTTGACGTGGAGTCTATTTTATCAAGTGTGGTGGGCACAGCACTTTATTGAAAACAGTCCACGGCTTTTTTTTTTTAACACCCCCTCCTCCCCATTTAGAGTAAGAATAATAACTTTACAGTATTTTAACAGCACATTTTATCATTTCCCCACAGTGCCAAGCCTAGAGGAAGACCAGGGCACCCTGCCCTTGCGGGCCGTTACAGCCCCCAGCGCCTCAGCCGCTCCGTCTGACAGTAAGTCCTGTCATTTGTTTATTGAGTTTGTGTATTTTTTCTTCCTTTCCAACTTGTGTCTTTTGTTGGCGTGCCGTTGGCCGAGGCTGAGGGGACGCAATGCACTTTTCTAGTGTCCATGTTGACTGTGTCGACATTCAGTCAACAATAATGAAAAACTCGATGGTGAACTTTTTGAATGTTGACCATACCCATGTCGACCTAATAATTTAGTTTTCCTAATGACCATGTCTCCCTAACCCATGTTGACCTTCAGTCATGTCGACCTTCATGCATGTCAACCTTCAGTGGTCGACCTAATGCTTGTAGACCTACAGTAATGTCTGTCTTTCCTATGACCCATCTTTGTTTGCTACTACAGTACAGTATACAGGTTGAGTATCCGGTATCCGGACATCCCTTATCCGAATGATTCCAAAAACCGTGGTTTTTGGAATCATTCGAATTTTTTTTTATTTTTTATTTTTCAACCCCTAACCCTCTTTTCATACTTACCAAGTCCCCGGGCGTCCACAGCAGGCCTCCGGCATCTTCTCCAGGGTCTCCAGCGGTCCCAGGAATGCATTGCGCGAGTGTGTGCGCGCGCCGGTGACGTCACCAGCTCCCGCACCCATAGACCTCACGGACACTTGTCCGTGTAAAAGCATGTATGGGGCCGGGCAGCTGACATCCGGCGATGTCAGATGCCCGCCCCCAACACATGCGTCACAGCCTCATTACCATGCGTACGCCCCGCGTTTGCATGGGAACGCCCATGAAACGCGGGGCGTATGCATAGGGAAATGAGGCTAAGTAGTCCCTCACGCCCCTATCCACCCCCTTTGCGGCGTTAAAAAAAATTGTGCGGCGATTTCGCCTGCACATGCGCAGAGTGCCCTCTGCACATGCGCAGATCGAAAACATCGGCGGAACGGCCGCATGCGGCCGTTACCGCTTAGATCAGATTAAGGGCCTGTATACTGTATTTGTGAAAATCTGAAAGTTTTCTTCAAATGTGATGACTGGATTCCCCTTTTCAAAGCTGCATACTGTACTAGAGATGACAGTTCACCCTCCTTTCTGTAGTGTTAAGTGCAGACCGATAATTTGATTAAGGGTCACTATAAACCTGGACTGCATTGTCTAAAAAGGACATTTACATTTGAATCTTGTATCTGTGAAAGGAAAAATCACACTATTAGCCTCCCCACTCCAAGTACATTAACTCATTAGCATTTCTATGTGTTAAAGCTCTCCACCACCAACCCCCACTAATGTATTGTCGTTTATAGGATACTGTATTTGTGAGAAACTGAAGCCAACCTTCCCTCGATGATTTAAATAAAAATTAAAAGACATGAAATGTTAGCATTGAAAAATGTTGGTTGGTTTATTTAGCAAAATATTTTGTCAAAAAGTTATACAGTATTCAGTGATGAAGCGCACATACTGTAGCGGTATAAAAGTGCAGCATCACCCATGTGCTCCCCCCAGTCCTCTGCCCCTGCAGCAGCATTCAGTTGGTCGACCTAAAGATGGTCGACAGTCATTAGGGCCTCACCACTAGGTCGACATACTGCAAGGTCAACAAGTCATTAGGTCGGCATAGGATTTTTCACTGTTTAAAGAGCCGACAGGCGGTATTTCATGCCCTAATATCCACTAGGGCAGTGATGGCTAACCTTGACACTCCAGCTGTTAATGAACTACACATCCCAGCATGCCCTGCTACAGTTTTACTATTTGGCCATGCTAAAACTGATTTTTGTAAACCCAGTAATGAGTACAGTAACTTTATTTAAACAGCACACTTTCTCATTTTTCTCATCTTCACATAGTGCCTCCGCTTGAAGACCAGGGCACCCTGCCCTTGCGGGCCGTTACAGCCCCCAGCGCCTCAGCCGCTCCGTCTGACAGTAAGTCCTGTCATTTGTTTATTGAGTTTGTGTATTTTTTCTTCCTTTCCAACTTGTGTCTTTTGTTGGCGTGCCGTTGGCCGAGGCTGAGGGGACGCAATGCACTTTTCTAGTGTCCATGTTGACTGTGTCGACATTCAGTCAACAATAATGAAAAACTCGATGGTGAACTTTTTGAATGTTGACCATACCCATGTCGACCTAATAATTTAGTTTTCCTAATGACCATGTCTCCCTAACCCATGTTGACCTTCAGTCATGTCGACCTTCATGCATGTCAACCTTCAGTGGTCGACCTAATGCTTGTAGATGATGGCTAACCTTGACACTCCAGCTGTTAATGAACTACACATCCCAGCATGCCCTGCTACAGTTTTACTATTTGGCCATGCTAAAACTGATGCAGGGCATGCTGGGATGTGTACTGTAGTTCAACAACAGCTGGAGTGTTAAGGTTAGCCATCACTGCACTGGGGCATTGTGTGAGAATAAAATAGTGTGCCGAGTGCATGGACACTTAAAACTACAGTACAGTATGTCGACATTCGGATAAAAAAAAACAGTGAAAAACCCCATGTTGACCTTTTGACTGTCGACCTAGACCATGTCGACCTAATGCTTGTGTCTGGCGTGCCGTTGGCCGTTTGCTAATTGCGGTGACATGTCTTCCAACAGCCCAGCAACCCCCTCAACAAGTGGGAGCTCCCAGACAGCTCTGGAGAGGCCGTATCAGCCCTCCACCTAGTAAGTACAGTACATGTTTTTGTTTACAGTATTTGTTAGTTTTTCTCTCTATGGGGCTGCATCAGATGTTACAGTATTGTACAGTGGTGCAAGTAGAATTTTTTTCTTGGTGGTACTGATAGCTTCCACCAAAAATGGGCGTGGCCATGTGTCATGAGGGGGCATGGTCACACAAAGCTAGGGGAGTGACTTATACCCACTTTAAACCAAAATCCTTGGTTAGACCTGATCTTTGTACACAGGAGTTTCCAGGGTTGAACCCAGCTTTATACCCCATTTACACAGCACTATGTCCCAGGTCGGACCCAGGTCTGCGCCATTTATACTGAACCTGGGTCAGCCCTGCTTTTCCCTTTGGATGACATTAAAAAATGTCCATTTTAGGACTGATAAACTTCCAGTCAACCTTCCGTCATTGATTAAAAAAATAAAATAAAAAAGACATGAAAAGTTAGCATTGAAAAATGTCGGTTTGTTTATTTTGTTAAATATTTGTTCAAAAAGTTTTATTCAGTGCTCAAGGACACATAGCGGTATAAAAGTACAGCATCAACCATGTGAGCTCCCCTGTGGAACCTGGGGTGGGACCATTTACACCACCCACGACCCAGGTCCAACCAGTGTTTAACTTCGGTCAGGACCTGGGTAGGAAACCAGTGTTACTGGACCAGGGTGGCCCCTTTTACACCAACACTGACCTGTGTCCAACCTGGGTTTCTCACTTGGTGTAAAAGGGGTATTAATGACAATAGTAGCATGGCATTGGGAGACAGGGAATGAGAAACAGGGAATGACTGGGGGTGGGTTGGCTCTTGCTTGGGGAGAGCCGGGCAGCTTGTACTGTACTTACAATTGTGGAGCCTGCTCTTCATGCTGTCGGCACCGTGTGACAGGCTAAATCAGCAGTAGCCAGTAGCTGCATACAGCACCAATCATAACACTGGGTGGGCGGGCTGCGGATGCATTACAGTATATTTAGACTTACAATAAAAATAGAATTGACAGTGGGTCAGGGAATAAGTGGTACTGCGTACCTGCAACATATTTCTCCGTACCACGCCGTACCCCCTTACTTGCAACACTGGTACTGTATCTCTACCAGTACAGTACAGTACAGTATATTATGGAGGCAAGTGCTGCTAATATACCCCACCTCCCTTCCATGCCCTCTTACACATGCGCAGAAATACTGTACAAGTGTGTCTGCTTGTACTCACCTCTGAATTAGGCACTCTGTCTCTCTTCACCCCTCTCTACTGTACAGCATACAGTATCCTCTACGCTCAAGACTTTATTGTTACCTATTGTATTTATTGTTACCTAGTATACTGTACTGTATCAGCAAGCTCAAATTTTGGTGCAATTTTTTTTACAGACCTGCAATACCCAGAGGTGCCAAAGGAGGACAGTATGGACACCTGCAGTATGGACACCTGGAGCTGTTCATCCCCGGAGCCCCAGGAAAATTGGAGCTACTGTTCCTGCCGCTCGGAGGAAGAAAGCGAGGTGGCAGCAGCGCTTCCTCCTGCATCCAGCAGAACTCCCCCAGGGTGTAAGTACTGTACTCATGGCCAGCAACAGCAATCCTGGGGCCCCATAAATTGATCTCTCTGGGGCCCCTTCCCCATCAAGCATAGTAGTGGTGTGGAGCAGGGGGGGAGTAATAGTGTGGAGAAGGGAGGGAGGGAGGGAGTAATAATGCAGAGCAGGAGGGAGGGTGGGAGTAATAGTGCGGAGCAGGGAGGGAGGGAGGGTAGGAGTAGTAGTGTGGAGCAGGGAGGGAAGGTGGGAGTAATGGTGTGGAGCATTGAGGGAGTTGTGGAGTCCACCTGTAAAGCCATACTGTATACTGTACAGTACTGTACTGTACCTGTGCACTACAAAATTCCCTCAATATTGCCATTCTGTATACTGTACAGAATGACCCATACTGTATGAAGAATGCCCCCCTTTAGTGCCTACAGTAATTACAGTATGCATTCAACCCCCCCCCCCCCCCCCATCACCTAATGCACAATGCCCCCTGACTTGTGTAATGCCTTCATTCATCAACACTCACTGCTGCAACTGCTTCTGCTGCATTGAATACTGGCCTACAGTATGGATAGCTGTCCTGAGATTCTGTCTCCAGGAGCAGCTGAAATGGGAGCTGCTCCACCTGTACATTACTGTACACAGAAAGTTGTGCTCCACTATGACAATTCTTATGACTTTATTGGTGTTCATACAGTACTGTACAGTACACTAGTGTACAGTACTGTATGTGCTGCAGTATGAGACACTATTGTTCAGTACTGTACAGTAAAGTATTTGTACTGTACTGTACAGTAATGTACCGTATGTACTGTACAATATGCTGTACTGTATTACTATTGTTACAGAAAATGATCAAACATTTCTTTTTCCACAGTGCATTCCCCTTGGCTACCTTGGCAGTATGAACAAACTCCTCCCCAACCATGTAAGTAGTAATAGTAGCAGTACGTTTATTTATTAGGCGCCACCAGTGGCGCCGGAAGGGGGGGGGCGAGGGGGCAGCTTGCCCCCCCCAAAATTACTGAGGCGCTAAAGCAGCTGTGCGGGTGGCTGATTAATCAGTAATATACAGTAGGCGGGCGGGCGGTGGGCTGATTAAGCTTGATCCAGCCTCCCGCCCGTCCGCCTATATTACTGATTAATCGCAGCCGCCCGCCCGCACAGCTGCTTTAGCGCCTCAGCAAGAATCCGATTCCTATTCGCAGCCGTCCGCCCACATGGATGACTTCTGCGGGGAGATGTTGAGAACCAGCGCCCGCCAATCACAGTGGCTGTGGATGTGATGCGTCCACAGTGATTGGCGGGCGTGATGCGGGCCGTAGGGAGGGAGACTGGTCGCGTGGATCAGTGCATGGGCGGGAGCCGCGGGAGCATCCTACAACAGCCGCAGCAGCAGCCATCACGCTGTGCTGCCACAACTAAAACTTAAAGGTAAATGCTGCTCCTCTCACCCTCCCTTCCCCAGTGACTCCTGGATCCAGGGGTTGTCATTTACCCCTGGATTCACAACCAAACAGGTTTATGTAATTATGTCTGATTATCATAATCAGACATAATCACATAAATCTGTTTGGAGGTGACAGTGCCACTTTTTCCACTTTTTACGAGTAAATGACAACCCCTGGATTAATGTCAGTCCTGGTGTCTCTGGCCACATGTACTGTATATGCCGCTGCCCGGTGTATAATGCCCACGTGTATATGCCGCTGCCAGTGTGTATAGTGCCCGGGGGTAACATATAGCAATTTAGGGTGCGCCAAAATGAGATTATATCTTGCCCCCCCCCCAACCTAAAAACGTTCCAGCGCCCCTGGGCGCCACAAAGTGTCCACAGCGCCGTACATACAGTACTGTAGCAAACAAAAAAACAAATTACAAGGTAACGTACTGTACAGGGTGTGTTGAAAATTACAGCATACTGTAAATAGGGGTACAGTATACTGTAGCTGGTAGAACTAAAATCAGCATCAGTTCAGAAGTACTGTAGGTGTTGAAATGAAGTACAGTACAGTACAGTAGATGAAGGGAACAACAGGAGAGGAGCACAGGTGAGGTAAAGAGGTAGGGTGAGTACGTGAGGAAGGAGGGCCCTACTCATAAGAGTTAACAGACTACAGTAAAAGGAGGACGAACGAAAAACAATAGGATACTGTACTGTAAGTACTGTAGGAACAGATGGGAACGGAGGCATGATAGGAGGATCAAAAGAGGTTAGGAGGAGGGATAGGCTAGTCGAAAAAAGTGGGTTTTGAGGGAGCGCTTGAAGGAGGTAAGGGAATCAGAAAGCCTGATACAGTAGGTGGCGGGAGGTTGTTCCAGGAGGCAGAGGTAGAGTGGCGGGAGAGGAAGATGAGCCTAGCAGCAGCGTTAATAATGGATTGGAGTAGTGCAAGGCGTGTTCGAGGTAACCCAGAGAGAAGGATGTTGCAGTAGTCAAGGCGGGAGATGACAAGAGAGTGAATGAGAATTTTGGTCGTGTCAGTGGAGAGGAATGGTCTGATGCGTGAGATGTTGCGTAGGTTAAAACGGCAAGACTTGGAGAGAGCACGAATGTGGGGGGTGAAAGAGAGGGAGGAGTCAATGATGACACCAAGGCCGCGCGTTTGGTCGGTGGAGGTGATCTCGGTTTCACCAATGCTGATGGAGATAGTGGGAAAAAGGGTACTGTAGTATGTTCGGGGGATGGAAGATTAGAAGTTTAGTTTTAAACTAGTAGTAAACTGACAGTGCTTTTTTTTTTTTTTTACAGCAACTCCTGCACCATCTGAGGATGAAGACCAACAAGGTACAGTACAGTTTTATACTTCTTAATACTGTAACTTACAGTACAGTACAGGTATTTTTAAACCTTTTTTTTTAATTGCATGATCCCCAGCATACAGTACTGTAGCACAGAGCCAACAGTAGGGACAGCGCTGTCCCTGCTGTTGAGATAGGGCTACGCCAGCCTGCTGCTGGCGCAAAACCAGCAGCGGGCTGAATGGTCAGCAGTGCTGACCGTTCATACATTTGGCCTGCTATCATTTAGATAGCAGCGCCGATATGGACAGAGGCGCATAGTGCCCCTGTCATTTACTGCATGCTGGCTCCTTAATACATTGGGGAGATGTGGTATCAGTGCACATAACGTGCGCTGATACCCCTTCTCCCTCATATCGATCTTTAATACTGTACATCTGCCCCTCTGTACCCAGTGTGCTAGGTGCCAGTCTGCATTGTCCCAGGGACGCTTTAAGGGGCGGGGGGGGTGTGTGTGCCGGTGGGGAAGCAGTGCGGCCACGGCGGTGATCATCAGTGTGCTGTGTGCAGGGGGCAGGCAGCAGCGGCAATTACAACTTTAAAATAATGTGTCCATTGACTGTCCGTCTTCTGATTGGCTGAGATAGAGCACTCTCAGCCAATAAGCTGCCGCCAGAGGGAGGCCGCTGATTGGCTAAGAGTGCTCTATCTCAGCCAATCAAAAGCTGGACAGTCATTCGACACATTATTTTAAAGTTGTAATAGCCGCCGCTGCGGCGGTGCACACTGATGATCATTTGAGATCCGCCGCAGCCCGCCCCCACTGCTCCTCACAGGAACCGCTGCTGCCCCATGCCTGCTCCTCACCGGCACCGCTGCTGCCCGCCCCACTGCTCCTCACCGCCCTGCAGCTCCCCGGTTTTGTAATTGCACATCAAGGGCCAAATTGTTTGTGAGCCTCCCGGGGAGCTGCCGGGAAGCTCGCAGGAGAATTGGGTCCGAATTGTCCTTAGGACAAGTCGGTCTAATGTACAGTATGGGGGCCTTTAGCCAGTGTGCTTGGTGCCAGCCTGCAATGTCCCATAGACGCTTTAGCCAGTGTGCTAGGTGCTAACCTGCATTGTCTCAGTGGCACATCCAAATTTACATCAGATAAATCACATGTGATTTATCTGACGCAAATTGGATGTAAAGAATGGCACATCTAGTGTCAAATTGTACAGTACTGTACAGTATGTAGGCCTCCTGGGAAGCAGCCGGGGAAATTCAAGGGAAATCAGATGCAATTTTACAGGTACAGTAAGATACAGTAAATCTCATAGTGCATGGGGGCCTTTAGCCTCTGCTTGGCAACATCATGGCGTCAGGCCATCTGCCAGTCATGATTCCTCTTGGCCTTTTTGTGCCTTGCTGAATGCAGGAGCTTATAAACACTGTAATAATGTTTACTGTAAAGTACTCAACTTGTATTATTGTTCTAAAACTGTTCATTTTTTTTTATTTTCACAGATGCCATACGAAGTGAAATCGGGAGACTCATTGGGGCAGAAAATCAACTCTTTGATTATATTGTAAAAAATATATAAATAATGAATTTTGTTTTAAATGTGCAGTGCTATTTATTTGTGTTACTATCCATCTTAGTAGTAGACTACTTTTTTTGGGGGGGTTGATCACCCCGCCCATGGAAACGGAGCCACCAGGGCAATCCTTGGCCCGCCAGAAGGCCGACCACAGCGCGCAGCATGTCACTTGCCATCTCCCCGGCACTGGCACAGTGGGGGTCATGCAAAGCAGCAGAGATTTGGAGACAGGGAAGTTATAAAACAAGTCCCATTCTACCCACCCCCCCACCCCCCCTTAATGGAATTACAGTACTGCGGTGAATTACAAGGTGAGCAGGAGCCGGACAGCCAACACAATAATCTCCCCTGGTCTCCTTCACACTGCCGGACAGCCTCTGCACTAATCCACGCTGGTCTTCCACGCAGCCACACATCCCAGAGCATGGGCTCTGCCGACCTGCAGCAGCGGCAACGCTGCTCTCTCCCCCCGGCTGCTGAAGCTCACGCTCCACTGGAAGCACCCTCCCCCTTCACCTCTCCCGTGGTCATCTTCTTCCTCCCGGGTTCCATTGGCAGCACAAAGAAGAAGGCTGGCTCTATACCTAGCAGCTACAGTAACTGCGGACCACAACAGACACAGGTACTCCCACTCGCCTGCTCTCTCTCACACTGTGCATCTACAGTATACCATGCTCTCTCTCACACTGTGCATCTATCCCCTGCTCTCTCTCACACTGTACACCTACAGTATCCCCTGTTCTCTCTCCCACTGTCTCCCTATCCCCTGCTCTCTCTCCCACTGTCTCTCTATGGCCCCCATTTATCATTGATCGCATTTACAATGCGATCTGGGCGGAATATTACAGTACCTCCAGGATCGCATTGTAAAATGCGATCATACAGTATCACCGGGATGTACTGTATCACCTGCTGTGCGCAGGGACAGGGCTCCGAAAGGGGGGCTGATACTGTACATCGGGCAGCTTCGCATCCCCCATAGAAACCTATGGGGGATGCGGCCGGCGGTGCTGCAGGGGGGGATCGCAGCAGGGATCGGAGATTCCTGCTGCGGTCCACCTTAATACTGTACATTTCAGTGCTACAGTACTTAATATTTGTGCATCTATCCCCTGCTCTCTCTCCCACTGTCTCTCTATATCCCCTGCTCTCTCTCTCACACTCTCTCCCCAATGAACCCCGCCCCCCCCAGCATTACACACACACACACACAAAAGCCAAATACTGTAGTACAGTATATGCACCCGCACCCCCTGACACACTTCCCAGGTCACAGCACAGACACACAGGTGTACTCATTACTCACTGACACACTTCTGCAGAGTGCGCACAATGCCTGCTACCCTCTCCAGCCGCGACCTCCAAGCTACAACTCCCCTCACAGCCGCAAAGCCGCCTACTACCTCCGCAGTGCCGCTACCCTGACACCCACCACTGCACTCAACTCTCCGCCGCTGCCTGCTACAGTACTTCAGCACCTGCAAGGACTACCGGTACTTTATTGACAAAACACAGCATTGACCAAAAATATTGTACAGTACATTACAGCACTTCATTTTTCTTAAAACATACAGTACAGTACAATACAGTGCAGGAGAAGTGTTACAGTATTTACAGTATGCATGCACTGTACATTACATTACATTCAATGACGTCAGGCAAGACCCTGTACAGATGG
The DNA here is from genome assembly GCF_055691185.1 of Crinia signifera. Classification (NCBI taxonomy): domain Eukaryota; kingdom Metazoa; phylum Chordata; class Amphibia; order Anura; family Myobatrachidae; genus Crinia; species Crinia signifera. Next base: position 354,203,718 of record NC_139217.1, read on the forward strand.
TTTGCAGTTTGTCTGGGGACTTAACGTAGAATACAGTATAATAATAAAAAAGTACAGTAATTCAATCAGTCCTAACACAGTATTTTAAGTAAAGTACAGTACAGTATTTTACAGTAGGTGACAAGAAAGCTTTTTCCAAGGCAGTGGGTCTCTCTTTTGTCCCAAACACGCTTGATTTTGCTCATGGTAGAGTGGTATGGGGAGAGAAGAAAAAAAGAATAGCGTTAGTACTGAATGGTCACAAGGATTTCAGGGGGGGGGGGGGGGGAGGGTAGACACATGTTGGCAGGGGAAGAGGAGGGGATAGAGGGAGAGAGATACAGTAATGTACAGTAAGATCATTGGTGACATTTACAGTATTAGAGATCGATGGTGGGTTTTTGGCGATTTTTATCGCCAAAACGGCCGTTTTTTCATTGTTTTCCCAAATCCATTTTTGTAATGGGTGGCGATTTGCGGCATACTGTAAATCGCACTTTTCTAAAAGTGCGATTATTTTTAACTCCGGAATTCGCATTCGTGTGCTTTATTTTAACATTCTTTTTACAGGTGGGCTACTAGTCCCAGCGGGCCCATTAATGCCACGCATGCTGGGACTTGTGGTTCCCCAAGTCCCAGCCTGCTGGGGAGGTCTGCTGGCACTTGCAGTTCTCCTGTATTAAGCAATGCTAGGAATGACAATTTAACCCTATCAGGCCGGCGTCCAATGGCCAGGGACGCCGGTGACAGCCCCAGGCTTCAGCCCTGGACGGGTGAAGGCTGGGGGGGGGGACCCCTTTATTGGGGGGGTCCCCACTCCTCCAGGTACCACTTTTCATGCCGGAATACACTCCTCATTAAATATTCTAGTTCTGGAAAAAAAAGCGATTTAAAAAAACGGCGATAAAGGGCGATTTGAGCAAAAATCGCATTTTCGGAAAAACGGTAAACACAATAAATCTCGCCCCATAAACTTACTTTTTTCCATTTCATTGCCTGTCCTTTGCTCTCTGTCCCAAACACGCTTGATTTTGCTCATACTGTAGTATAGTGGCATGTGGTGGATAAGGGGAGAAGAAAAAAGAATAGCGTTAGTACTGAATGGTCACAAGGGTTTCGGGGGGGGGGGGGAGACACATGTTGGCAGGGGAAGGGGATGGGAGAGAGGGAGAGAGATACAGTAATGTACAGTAAGATCATAAACGTACTTTTTTTCCATTTCATTGCCAGTCCTTTGTTCACTGTCCCAAACTCGCTTGATTTTGCTCATGGTAGAGTGGCATGTGGTGGATACAGTAAGGGGAGAAGAAAAAAGAATAGCGTTAGTACTGAATGGTCACAAGGGTTTCGGGGGGGGGGGGGAGACACATGTTGGCAGGGGAAGGGGATGGGAGAGAGGGAGAGAGATACAGTAATGTACAGTAAGATCATAAACGTACTTTTTTCCATTTCATTGCCAGTCCTTTGTTCACTGTCCCAAACTCGCTTGATTTTGCTCATGGTAGAGTGGCATGTGGTGGATACAGTAAGGGGAGAAGAAAAAAGAATAGCGTTAGTACTGAATGGTCACAAGGGTTTCGGGGGGGGGGGGGGGGGGACATGTTGGCAGGGGAAGGGGATGGGAGAGAGGGAGAGAGATAATGTACAGTAAGATCATAAACTTACTTTTTTTCCATTTCATTGGCAGTCCTTTGTTCTCTGTCCCAAACACGCTTGATTTTGCTCATGGTAGAGTAGAAAAAATAATAGCGAGGGAGAGATACAGTACACATGACAATCTGTAAGAGTGTTGTACAGTAAGATCATAAACTTACTGTACTTTTTTCAGGCCAGTGGTTCTTCCTTGTTCTCTGACCCAAGCAAACTGCAATGTGTAGTACATGTCAAGTAAACATTGAAGGGAGGGAAATACAGTAAGTTGTGAGGTGGACAGCGAGTAAAAGGAGAGGTACTGTACTGTACAGTACAGTATACTGTACTGTAAGAGACTGCTGCGAGGGGTTCATTTTTACAGGTACAGTACTTTATACTGTATTATACAGTACTGGAGAATCTACTTAGCAGTTGCATGCCCATTTCGCTCAATGACGACAGGCAAGACGGTGTCCAGATGGTTTATGTACTTAATACACTGGACACGTGTCAGTTTTTTTTCCCAAAAAGTCCTGATCCCATCCAAAAGTTCTTGTTTATTTTTCGGTTTCACTTCATTCCTGATGAACTTCTTCATTTGTGCCCAGACCATTTCAATTGGGTTCATGTCCGGTGACCTAAAGTATACGTAGTACAGTACATACAAAAGTTAAGTACTACTGTATTAACATACTGTACAGTACAGTAGTAATAAAATCACGACTGTACAATAAGTAGTGTACTGTAGTTCAGTAAATGCTGTTCGAATAATACTCACTCTGGTGGTGTACGTTGCCAAATTATTCCTCTCTCTTCCATGTATTTTGCAGAAGCAGAATGTTTTGGGTCATTATCTTGGAATACTCTGTGTCCAGATGGATAGTATTTTCTGATAAATGGCACCAAAACACGATCGACTATTTGTTCTTGGAAGAAGATCTTATCCATAATCCCTACAGAGATACAGTACAGTAAGATGCCATTAACATGTACACATTTCAGGGTTCTGAGTTGTTTAAAACTACAGTACAGTAGAAATGTACAGTACAGTACCTTCAAAAACTAACATAGGTCCAGCACCCCTGCGAGATATACCTCCCCATACGTGGACTTTTAATGGAAACTTTGCTCGTGGTTTCAATGAGATAAAGGTAGGTTTGCAGAAGGACATTCTTGAGAACCTCTCCATAGAAACAGAAGTTTCATCTGTGAAAAGTACATCATTAAATTTTTCGGCACTGTCAATCCACTGTTGAGCTTGTATCACTCTCTTTTCTTTATTGACATCTCTTATCATGGGATGCAGCCTAGAGGTACAGTAAGTAAAGAAAAATTAGGACCATTGAGGCATTAAATGCTTATGACTTGCAGTATACAGTATTGTAAAATTAAGGTTGATGTACTGTACAGTACAGTATTTTACATTACCTTGTGCGACAATATCTCCATCCCATTGTTCTTCGCATCCGTTTCACACTGGAAACTGAAACGTCCATATCATAGTCCGAATGAAGAATGTTTTTTATTTTTCCAGCAGTACGCTCATCATCACCACAAGTTAATTCTTCTACAATCTTTTGGACTTTCCTATAGTATAACACAGACAAAAATGATTGTACAGCATACTGTACAGTACAGCAGGCATGCCCAAACTGTGGACCTCCAGCTGTTGTGAAACTACACATCTGTATCTTTCTCTAATAGCAAATCGATGGCACAGCATGATGGCAATTGTACAGTAGTTTCACAACGGCTGGAGGGCCACAGCTTGAAGCCGCCTGGTACAGTACAGTATACAGTAGTAATGTACAGTACAGTAATTATAGAATCTGCTAATACTGTATAGAGTACTGTACTTACAATGTGCAGTGAGAAGAAGTTCTGTATCTGGGGCGCATCCTCATAGAAGCATGATTGCGCACAGTCTGTAAATGAACTTCAGTACCACTTTCTTTCAGCCAAGCCTGGATCTCTCGTGTTGTCTTGTTATCTTGCTTCATCTTGACGATGATCTGGCTCATTTCTTTGGTGATTTTTGGCGGCATGTTTAATCTCAGGAACTGTGGAGACAAGATACTGTACAGTAATGTACCGTAAATACAGTACTGACCAGTAATGGAAATTTTGGTACTTCGGCAACAAGTCGACTGGCTGTCAGCCGGGCAGGCAGGAGTGAAGTTGGGGCCGGACGTGCTGCCAGTAGGGTTGCCTTCCCTTAATTAGTGGTATGCGATGCGATGATAATAGACAAGTACCAAATACAGTACAGTCTCCAGGATTAAAGGGATGAGGTGGCAACCCTAGCGGCCGGTAATGTGTGGCTCATAACAACACAGAGCAGGGGGAAGGAGCAGGGACAGGAGAAGGGGAGGCGCAGAGGCGGTCCGCAAGTTGAAAGCATGCGCGGTGTACACACACACACAGCGATGATGGATGAAAAATTATCCATCATCGCTGGCATGCTGGTCAAATCAGCAGACGGGAGACTTTGCTAGTGTTGTGTCTCCCATTGGTGGCCTACACTATACACACTTGGAGATTTACTGTAGATCTGAAAATTGGCAAAAAGTAGCATGATTAAAAAAAAATGGGGTACTTGTGTATTATCAAGGCACCCACCATTTCCATCGCAGGGCATTGTACAACCAAAAATCGCATCGCATGTGATATGAAGCGATAGGACCGATTTTTAATTGTACAGGCAACCAGATGAGTACCCTGATGGGTAATGACTATTTTAAATGCACCACCATTGTTAACGAGACCCCATTATCAACACCAACCCGAAGCGTGGCGAGCGCAGCCAGCCCGCGAGGGGCGGCGGTACACGTCCTCTGACCTTTTTATACCCCCACTACACACGTCGGCGTGGAGTTTGGAGTTGATTTTACAGTACAGTATATAGAGCGCAGCGAGCCACTGAACCTGAAGCGTGACGAGCGCAGCAAGACCCGTGAGGGGACGCGTAATACTTGTGAAGTAATGCGCGTGCCCTCGCGGGGCTCGCTGCGCGCGCCACGCTACAGTGTATACTGTACTGTACAGTAAGATCAACTTCACGCCGACGTGGATAGTGTGGGTATGAAAAGGTCAGAGGATGCGTACTGCCGCCCCTCGTACTTACAATACGAACACCCACAGCTAGGGGATTTTGTACACAGCTAGGGTATTTTTTTACACAAATACTGTACAGTACAGTATGAGTGCAAAATAGCGAAAAAATACGTTATTTACAGTATTACACCAATTGTATTACGGAGAGAACTAGTATTTAGCAGCCTAAAGTAGCCCACCCTAATAGAGTACTGTCATCGCTAGTCGGGGATCTGCGGCCCATACACACCAGGCAATTTTAACACATTGTACAATATTCTCAATGGCGCTATCTCTACTGCACTGCACTGAACGTGTAAGGCATCAAAAATCACGATATCACTACCACTGTAGATACTGTATACAGTAAGTCTGCGAAACAGACTCTAGTATTTATGGACAGTGGGGCAGGTGTATTAAGCTTTAACAAGAGGTACTGTAAATCCAAGGGTGATAAGGAGAGATAAACATCCAGCCAATCACCTCCTAACTGCCATGTTACAGGCTGTGTTTGAAAAAAGTCAGAAAGGAGATGATTGGCTGGACGTTTATCTCTCCTTATCACCCTTGGATTGAATCTCTTGTTAACGCTTAATACTGTACATCTGCCCCAATACTCATAGCGGCAGCCTGCAGTATCTGAATACAGTATACACAGCAAGCGATGGTATACAGTATTCTGCACCGGGTGCATTTGAACAGTAGGAAAAGAAGGGAAACAGCTTCATTCAGGGAAGGGTGGGAACCGAGCGCTTCCACGCAGGGACCGTTTTGTAGTGCTGCTTACTGTATACTGTAATGCAGCAATCAGTGAAATGTACAAATGACTGTACTACTGTATAGTGTACTTACTGTACTGCTCCAGCGAGAAGATACAGTAGTGTTCTTGCGGAAGGAAGGCAGTATGATGGTAAAACGGTAGAAACACGAACGCAGCAACAACTTGACTTTGGATTCAGCAGAATGAATAGTCCAGGTGTACAGGTAGAATCTCGTGCTTGTATACAGGCAAGAGATGAAGAGACGATCCGTAGCAATTCTACACGGTTTAGATGCAGAAAAAAAAACTGGATTGTTTGACAATTTTAATGTACTAGCTGAATTTATGCTGGCAGAGACAAAGGAAATCCTTCATGAAGCTGATAGGTGCATTTGAATTATGTACAATTACCAGCGAAACAAAAAGGCAGACTGAAATTAACATATGACTGCAATCAACATCTTATTGTCTGAGGTGTCGGTCTGTGTCTGAGTTTGGAGAAATCTATTGTTGCTGAAAAAAAACGTTCTCTGTAGCGCAGTACAGTATGTACAGTATGGGTATTAACTATCGTTTTTGTTTGTGGAAAAGTCCGAAAGATTTTGATAAGCACCAACTACTGTAACTGTATTAGTTTAAAAAAAAAAAAAAGAACGTTTAAAAAATAAAAATATAATGTAACCAACTGAGGATCGAACTACTGATACTGAGATAGTGAAGCCGTGCCTCTACCCGCTAGGCCACTATTGCCTGTGATTTTACTGCTGGCAGATGGTTAGCATGGCTTCTGCACCAATCAAATACAGTTCATGACCATCCAGTACGTCACTGCGGCTGCGAATAAAAGAAAATAACTCTGTCCGTAAAGTAAGGACAAAATCCGTAGTGTAAAGTATGATACTGTAGGTCCTCAAATAAAGTTTTAAGTAGTCATCCAGCAATAGCAAAGGTTAGCATGTCTTCTGTACCAATTACATAACTGACCGTACGTAGCTGCTTCTGCGAATAAATACAAAACAATCTGTCCGTAAAGTAAGGACAAAATCCGTAGTGAAAAGTGGCTGGTTAGCAATGGTTAGCGAATTTAATCCCGAAACACGGTCCTCAAGGCAAGGAGTTTTACCTGAAAAGCTAAATCTATTTTGCGAAAAAAAACGTTTAAAAAATAAAAATATAATGTAATCAACTGAGGATCGAACTACTGATACTGAGATAGTGAAGCCGTGCCTCTACCCGCTAGGCCACTATTGCCTGTGATTTTACTCCTAGCAGATGGTTAGCATGGCTTCTGCACCAATCAAATACAGTTCATGACCATCCAGTACTGTACGTCACTGAGGCTGCGAATAAAAGAAAATAACTCTGTCCGTAAAGTAAGGACAAAATCCGTAGTGTAAAGTATGATACTGTAGGTCCTCAAATAAAGTTTTAAGTAGTCATCCAGCAATAGCAAAGGTTAGCATGGCTTCTGTACCAATTACATAACTGACCATACGTAGCTGCTTCTGCGAATAAATACAAAACAATCTGTCCGTAAAGTAAGGACAAAATCCGTAGTGAAAAGTGGCTGGTTAGCAATGGTTAGCGAATTTAATCCCGAAACACGGTCCTCAAGGCAAGGAGTTTTACCTGAAAAGCTAAATCTATTTTGCGAAAAAAAACGTTTAAAAAATAAAAATATAATGTAATCAACTGAGGATCGAACTACTGATACTGAGATAGTGAAGCCGTGCCTCTACCCGCTAGGCCACTATTGCCTGTGATTTTACTGCTGGCAGATGGTTAGCATGGCTTCTGCACCAATCAAATACAGTTCATGACCATCCAGTACGTCACTGCGGCTGCGAATAAAAGAAAATAACTCTGTCCGTAAAGTAAGGACAAAATCCGTAGTGTAAAGTATGATACTGTAGGTCCTCAAATAAAGTTTTAAGTAGTCATCCAGCAATAGCAAAGGTTAGCATGGCTTCTGTACCAATTACATAACTGACCATACGTAGCTGCTTCTGCGAATAAATACAAAACAATCTGTCCGTAAAGTAAGGACAAAATCCGTAGTGAAAAGTGGCTGGTTAGCAATGGTTAGCGAATTTAATCCCGAAACACGGTCCTCAAGGCAAGGAGTTTTACCTGAAAAGCTAAATCTATTTTGCGAAAAAAAACGTTTAAAAAATAAAAATATAATGTAATCAACTGAGGATCGAACTACTGATACTGAGATAGTGAAGCCGTGCCTCTACCCGCTAGGCCACTATTGCCTGTGACTTCATTCCTGGCAGATGGTTAACATGGCTTCTGCACCAATCAAATACAGTTCATGACCATCCAGTACGTCACTGCGGCTGCGAATAAAAGAAAAGAACTCTGTCCGTAAAGTAAGGACAAAATCCGTAGTGTAAAGTATGATACTGTAGGTCCTCAAATAATGTTTTAAGTAGTCATCCAGCAATAGCAAAGGTTAGCATGGCTTCTGTACCAATTACATAAATGACCGTACGTAGCTGCTTCTGCGAATAAATACTGTACTAACAATCTGTCCGTAAAGTAAGGACAAAATCCGTAGTGTAAAGTATGATACTGTAGGTCCTCAAATAATGTTTTAAGTAGTCATCCAGCAATAGCAAAGGTTAGCATGGCTTCTGTACCAATTACATAAATGACCGTACGTAGCTGCTTCTGCGAATAAATACAAAACAATCTGTCCGTAAAGTAAGGACAAAATCCGTAGTGAAAAGTGGCTGGTTAGCAATGGTTAGCGAATTTAATCCCGAAACACGGTCCTCAAGGCAAGGAGTTTTACCTGAAAAGCTAAATCTATTTTGCGAAAAAAAACGTTTAAAAAATAAAAATATAATGTAATCAACTGAGGATCGAACTACTGATACTGAGATAGTGAAGCCGTGCCTCTACCCGCTAGGCCACTATTGCCTGTGATTTTACTCCTAGCAGATGGAGAAGCCCGGAGAGGAGAGATTCAGTAACCGCTCAGGGGGCGGGGCTTAAGCGTGACATCACTAAGCCCCACCCCCATGCTGTTAAACCAGCTAATTCAGTGATCTCCGTGGAGGGGGCGGGGCTAAAATGACGCGATTGTGTCATTTTAGCTCCGCCCCCTCCTCTGAGACCCGAGGATTGCGGCATTTTAATGCCGCGATCCGGGGGTCCCCCCTGAATCCGGGAGGGTTGCCCACCCTTCCGGGGGGCCGGGAGGGAGCCCCGATTTTCGGGAGACTCCCGGAAATTCCGGGAGGGTCGGCAACCCTGGTGTATAGTTAGGGTTATAGGCTGCGGGGTCTGTGTATGGTTAGGTTTATAGGATGCTGTGTGTGTGTATGGTTAGGGTTATCGGCTGCAGGATGTGTGTGTATGGTTAGGGCTATAGGCTGCAGGGTGTGTTTGTATGGTTAGGGGTATAGGCTGCGGTGTGTGTGTGTGGTTAGGGTTATAGGCTGCGGGATGTGTGCATGGTTAGGGTTATAGGCTGCGGTGTGTGCATGGTTAGGGTTCTAGGCTGTGGTGTGTGTGTATGGTTAGGGTTATAGGCTGCGGGATGTGTGTATGGTTAGGGTTATAGGCTACGATGTGTGTGTTTGTGTATGGTTAGGGTTATAGGCTGTGGGGTGTGTATGTGTGTATGGTTAGGGTTATAGGCTGCTGTGTGTGTGTGTGTAGTGTATGGTTAGGGTAATAGGCTGCGGAGTGTGTGTGTGTGTGTGTGTGTGGTTAGGGTTATAGGCTGTGGGGTGTGTGTGGTTAGGGATATAGTTTGTGGGGTGTGTGTGTATGGTTAGGGTTATAGGCTATGGGGTGTGTGTGTATGGTTAGGGTTATAGGCTATGGGGTGTGTGTATGGTTAGGGTTATAGGCTGCGGGGTGTGTGTGTGGTGCCCCAGGACTGTGTAACCACACTCCCCATTGCAGGACACCAAGGGTTAACAGCGCCCCAGGGTTTCGCGCCGCAGAGAGTGACTGATGGGCTAAGGCAGGCAGGGATTGGCTGGGAAGGCTGAAGAGGAGGAGAGAAGGGAAGCTCAGCGCGGGTGCTGGAAGGAAGGAGGAGGAGAGAAACTGACGTGTGGCGAGCGGCGCGAGGGAGAAGTGAGAGGGAGCCGCGCAGCAGCGTGACCCCCGCCGACCTCCAGAGCAGAGGACAGCGCACGGAGGATCGCCGCAGCAGAGGACACCTGGAGGCGCGGCGCACGGCGGTGTGACCCCCGCTGACCTCCAGGACAGAAGGGAGACGCAGCGCGCCTCCTTCCTGCCACTGCCAGCCAGAGACAAGCGCGCGGCGAGGCCGTGACCCCCGCTGACCCCGCCGCCTGACAGCCGCATCCCAGGGGGAGAACCAAGGACCAGGAGAGCCACTGAGTGCGGCAACGCTGCGGCTGCAGCGCCCACACTAGTGTGCTTCCTGGCCAAAAGAAGAAGTTCAACAGACAAGGACGGAGCCCAGGAGTGGGAGCACGTGACGGGCAGGAGCCTGCAGCAGTGAGCAGCCACCAGGTACAGATAATTGCCCGGCCTCCGCAGCAGCCATACTCCCCTTTCTGCCCGAAGTCCTGCGTTTGTGGGCCCCTTCCCGAGCACCCAAACCCCGGCACCCTGCAAGAGAGGAAGCCCCTTGTTGCAAGGGCTTGCTATCTATATTGTAAACTGCACACTGATATTGCCACTGGATAGCTCCATTTGGTGAGGGAGCAACGCCATCTTGTGGCCATCTTGGAAATAGCACCCCAGGTCTCAAAGGGTGTAACCCCCGCAGGAGCCCTGCTGTCCCGACCCCTGACCAACAGGCCGTCGTCCCAAAGGTAATACCGGGGCCACCGTTTTGCAGCTATCCTGGATTGACATTATCCCGCCCCTGTGCACGGGCAGCCCGGGACTGAGTTATATTAATGGTGACGTCACCTCAATTATTAAGTTATACTGGTGCACCGGTCAGTTAAATCGTTACCTACTGTTATGATTGTTGAATGTGGTATACCATACACGGTTTAATGTGTGAATATGTCAAAGGTAGCCTTCAGTGTTAACGGTGCCGTGTCGACTGTTTGACCCAGTAGTAACCTCAAAGCGGGGGTGTTTGACCCCGAACCCCGTCACGGTACCTTGAACACGTGGAGTCTGTAGGCCCTAGTGGGCATCTGCGTAGTGTGATTAGGTTGTCACACATTATTGCCCTATTTGGTAAATACTAATAGAGCCAGTTCATATTCATAACTATTGTTACTCGTTAATGTGCCTTAAGCCCCAAGTGCTGCTGTGCTGTGAGGGTCAGTGGGCAAAAGACGTCTTGACCTCATAATAAACCTGAGTTGTACCGCAGAACGTTGTTCCCCTTTCCTTGAAGTGTCTCTCTCCCGTCCACGGAAAATCTGAAGAACCTGAAGTGCCCTGAAGACGCAAGGTAAGGGGAGAACCCTCCCTTCGCACCCCCGGTCACCACATCTCTTTTGGCGTCACACAGAACAGGATCCGGGTGCATCAGGAGAGTGACAGCTCGGGGAAAGATGGAGCAGCAACAAGGCGGAGGGGCGGCACAGCCGCCAAACCCACAGAATCAAGAACAGGACGTTCAAGACGCAGAAGATGCGACACCGGCCGCGGCCATCACCCTACCGTACTATTTCGGAGCCCCGTGGCTCCTGACCTATAGCGGAGACGATGACCAGCTACAGAAAACCCCATTTGCGGACTTCAGGAACAACATAGAATCCACGTTCCGGATGTATAAGCCTAGCGAACGGCAGAAGGTGGAAATGCTGATGGGGCAGCTGACTGGATCGGCGCGCAGAGAAGTGGCCTCATGGCCAATGGAAGATAGAAAAAGTGCGACAGATATGCTAAAGAAAATTTTCACGACATTCGAAACGAAGACCATCCCCGAGCTGAAAATGAAATTGTATGCTCGCAAGCAACAGCCAAATGAGTCCCTACGGGACTACGCCCTGAGCCTACAGGAGACGTTAAAGGCTATCCAAGCAGTGGACCCGGAAGAGGTGCGAAATGCCGACGACGCCTTAACAGTTCAATTTGTCGAAGGGGTAGCCCAAGAAAATGTCAAGGTCCAGTTACGGCTGCTGAGGTCACAGATACCTGGCAAGACCTTCCGGGACTTCAAGACGGCGGCCCTCGCTATCATTGGTAACCCTAAAAATAGGGAAGAGGGGTATCCAGAACTGATCGGCTTCAAAGAAGGAGCGAACTCAACCGGAGCCACAGCCAGTTCCACTAACAGGGCAAAACGGACCCAAGACTTGGCGGTGCAAGGTGGCCAGCAGCCCGACAGAGATGCGATGCAGACGCTCCAGAAGCAAATGGAGGAACTGGCCGTTGGGATGGCGGAGATGCAGAGAGAAATGCGTCGGATGGCAAGTGCACCGGCACCGAGCTATGCAGAACCAAGATGGAGAACCGAAAGACGAAGTTCGGCCCGAAGCAGGTGGGAACCGCCCCGAGAGTATGGGCGGCAGCCTCCCGACCAGTTGGAGGGGCAGGGACGTCCGACGTACTACCGAAGCCAGGAGGCCGGAAGCACAGAGAGAGACGGCAACCGGGACGAAGATTTAAACACCGACACCCCGAGGTCAAGGGCCGAACCTCGGGGAGCACGGGAAGCTTAGGTCCAGCCCCAGAAGATGGGCAGGCTTGCTATGGCAGGCAGTGCTATATCAGTGCGAGCAAATCACCTGCCACATCGGATCGTTACTCTTCAGCCCGCGTAAAGAACCAGGGAAGGGTCGTCTGGTTCCATGTACGACGGGGGTACGGTTTTATCAATTGTGCTGATACAGAGAGGGATGTCTTCGTCCACTTCACAGCTATCCCAAAGAAGAATGCGAGAGATCTTTACAGAAGCCTCGAAGCCGGGGAGCCGGTGGAGTTCGACATCATCAGGGGAAGAAAGGGCCTCCGGGCGGTCGACGTCACTGGCCCTGGTGGCGTTCCAGTCAGAGGCACTCGATATGCCGCAAGAAGAGAGCGCCGTTGGAATTACCCAAGCCACAGAAGTCAGCCACGGTACCATCCCTTGAAAGATCCGCCCCAACAGAGCGGTGTGTACCCCGAAGGAACGGAAGATGGGGTAGGAAGAAGTAACGGGAAAGCGTACGGATGTGGCCAACAGAGTTCACAGGTTCGAGTACAGAGCGAACCAATGAGGAGGAAGCGGTTACATACCGAAGTGAACTCCAAACGGGGGCCGAGCTCGCTCGCAGCCGAGTCCATGTTGATAGTGGCGGGCGGCCAGACCTCGAAGCTCGACGGCGTCTCTCCAGCATCGGCCCATAGGAGTCAGCGTAGGCTCCGCCCAAGACAGGACCAGAAGTTAAAGGAAGCACCAAAGGATGGTGGGGATGAAGAGCCGAAGGGGGAAGCGGTCCTCTCGCCTCAGCTGCCCACTGACCCTCTCGAGCTATTGATGACGGTGGGCTGGTCCATTATGCCACGGCACACCCAGCCTAGGCCGCCAGTTGAATTACACGCACCTCGCGTGGCCGAGGAGGTGGCCCCCGAGCCTGAGCTAAGGCGCTCCGAAAGGAGTACTCGGGGTACACTTCCCCGGCTGTACCAGGATTAGATACCTTCCCATAACCTGTTGTGCTGTGAAATGTAAAGCACTGTCATTGTTATCATTATAAATGTCATGTGATCGTCAAGAACAATTATTCGTTGTGTTATGATGCGCGGGGACACGCATCCGAAAAAGCGGGGGTGAATGTGGTGCCCCAGGACTGTGTAACCACACTCCCCATTGCAGGACACCAAGGGTTAACAGCGCCCCAGGGTTTCGCGCCGCAGAGAGTGACTGATGGGCTAAGGCAGGCAGGGATTGGCTGGGAAGGCTGAAGAGGAGGAGAGAAGGGAAGCTCAGCGCGGGTGCTGGAAGGAAGGAGGAGGAGAGAAACTGACGTGTGGCGAGCGGCGCGAGGGAGAAGTGAGAGGGAGCCGCGCAGCAGCGTGACCCCCGCCGACCTCCAGAGCAGAGGACAGCGCACGGAGGATCGCCGCAGCAGAGGACACCTGGAGGCGCGGCGCACGGCGGTGTGACCCCCGCTGACCTCCAGGACAGAAGGGAGACGCAGCGCGCCTCCTTCCTGCCACTGCCAGCCAGAGACAAGCGCGCGGCGAGGCCGTGACCCCCGCTGACCCCGCCGCCTGACAGCCGCATCCCAGGGGGAGAACCAAGGACCAGGAGAGCCACTGAGTGCGGCAACGCTGCGGCTGCAGCGCCCACACTAGTGTGCTTCCTGGCCAAAAGAAGAAGTTCAACAGACAAGGACGGAGCCCAGGAGTGGGAGCACGTGACGGGCAGGAGCCTGCAGCAGTGAGCAGCCACCAGGTACAGATAATTGCCCGGCCTCCGCAGCAGCCATACTCCCCTTTCTGCCCGAAGTCCTGCGTTTGTGGGCCCCTTCCCGAGCACCCAAACCCCGGCACCCTGCAAGAGAGGAAGCCCCTTGTTGCAAGGGCTTGCTATCTATATTGTAAACTGCACACTGATATTGCCACTGGATAGCTCCATTTGGTGAGGGAGCAACGCCATCTTGTGGCCATCTTGGAAATAGCACCCCAGGTCTCAAAGGGTGTAACCCCCGCAGGAGCCCTGCTGTCCCGACCCCTGACCAACAGGCCGTCGTCCCAAAGGTAATACCGGGGCCACCGTTTTGCAGCTATCCTGGATTGACATTATCCCGCCCCTGTGCACGGGCAGCCCGGGACTGAGTTATATTAATGGTGACGTCACCTCAATTATTAAGTTATACTGGTGCACCGGTCAGTTAAATCGTTACCTACTGTTATGATTGTTGAATGTGGTATACCATACACGGTTTAATGTGTGAATATGTCAAAGGTAGCCTTCAGTGTTAACGGTGCCGTGTCGACTGTTTGACCCAGTAGTAACCTCAAAGCGGGGGTGTTTGACCCCGAACCCCGTCACGGTACCTTGAACACGTGGAGTCTGTAGGCCCTAGTGGGCATCTGCGTAGTGTGATTAGGTTGTCACACATTATTGCCCTATTTGGTAAATACTAATAGAGCCAGTTCATATTCATAACTATTGTTACTCGTTAATGTGCCTTAAGCCCCAAGTGCTGCTGTGCTGTGAGGGTCAGTGGGCAAAAGACGTCTTGACCTCATAATAAACCTGAGTTGTACCGCAGAACGTTGTTCCCCTTTCCTTGAAGTGTCTCTCTCCCGTCCACGGAAAATCTGAAGAACCTGAAGTGCCCTGAAGACGCAAGGTAAGGGGAGAACCCTCCCTTCGCACCCCCGGTCACCACATCTGTATGGTTAGGGTTATATGCTGTGGGGTGTGTGTATGGTTAGGGTTATAGGCTGTGGGGTGTGTGCATGGTTAGGGTTATAGGCTGTGGGGTGTGTGTGTATGGTTAGGGTTATAGGCTGCTGTGTGTGTGTGTGTGTGTGTGTGTAGTGTATGGTTAGGGTTATAGGCTGCGGGGTGTGTGTGTGTGTGGTTAGGGTTATAGGCTGTGGGGTGTGTGTGGTTAGAGATATAGGTTGTGGGGTGTGTGTGTATGTTTAGGGTTATAGGCTATGGGGTGAGTGTATGGTTAGGGTTATAGGCTGCGGTGTGTGTATGGTTAGGGTTATAGGCTGTGGGGTGTGTGTATGGTTAGGGTTATAGGCTGTGGGGTGTGTGTATGGTTAGGGTTATAGGCTGTGGGGTGTGTGTGTATGGTTAGGGTTATAGGCTGCGGGGTGTAAGTGTGTGTGTGTGTGTGTGGTTAGGGTTATAGGCTGTGGGGTGTGTGTGGTTAGGGATATAGGCTGTGGGGTGTGTGTGTATGGTTAGGGTTATAGGTTGCGGGGTGTGTGTGTGTGTGTGGTTAGGGTTATAGGCTGTGGGGTGTGTGTGGTTAGGGATATAGGCTGTGGGGTGTGTGTGTGTGGTTAGGGATATAGGCTGTGGGGTGTGTGTGTATGGTTAGGGTTATAGGCTGTGGGGTGTGTGTGTATGGTTAGGGATATAGGCTATGGGGTGTGTGTATGGTTAGGGATATAGGATGCGGGGTGTGTGTATGGTTAGGGTTAGAGGCTGTGGGATGTGTGTGTATGGTTAGGGTTATAGGCTGCGGGGTGTGTATGTGTGGTTAGGGTTATAGGGTGTGTGTGTGTGTGTTTGGTTAGGGTTATATGCTGTGGGGTGTGTATGTGTGGTTAGGGTTATAGGCTGTGGAGTGTGTGTGTATGGTTAGGGTTATAGGCTGTGGGGTGTGTGTATGGTTAGGGTTATAGGCTACGATGTGTGTGTTTGTGTATGGTTAGGGTTATAGGCTGTGGGGTGTGTATGTGTGTATGGTTAGGGTTATAGCCTGCTGTGTGTGTGTGTGTAGTGTATGGTTAGGGTAATAGGCTGCGGAGTGTGTTTGTGTGTGTGTGTGTGTGGTTAGGGTTATAGGCTGTGGGGTGTGTGTGGTTAGGGATATAGTTTGTGGGGTGTGTGTGTATGGTTAGGGTTATAGGCTATGGGGTGTGTGTATGGTTAGAGTTATAGGCTGCGGGGTGTGTGTATGGTTAGGGTTATAGGCTGTGGGGTGTGTGTATGGTTAGGGTTATAGGCTGTGGGGTGTGTGTGTATGGTTAGGGTTATAGGCTGCTGTGTGTGTGTGTAGTGTATGGTTAGGGTTATAGGCTGCGGGGTGTGTGTGTGTGTGTGTGTGGTTAGGGTTATAGGCTATGGGGTGTGTGTATGGTTAGGGTTATAGGCTGTGGGGTGTGTGTATGGTTAGGGTTATAGGCTGTGGGGTGTGTGTATGGTTAGGGTTATAGGCTGTGGGGTGTGTGTATGGTTAGGGTTATAGGCTGTGGAGTGTGTGTGTATGGTTAGGGTTATAGGCTGCGGGGTGTGTGTGTGTGTGTGTGGTTAGGGTTATAGGCTGTGGGGTGTGTGTGGTTGGGGATATAGGCTGTGGGGTGTGTGTGTGTGGTTGGGGATATAGGCTGTGGGGTGTGTGTGTGTGTGTGTGTGTGTGTGGGGGGTTAGGGTTATAGGCTGTGGGGTGTGTGTGGTTAGGGATATAGGCTGTGGGGTGTGTGTGTGTGGTTAGGGATATAGGCTGTGGGGTGTGTGTGTATGGTTAGGGTTATAGGCTGTGGGGTGTGTGTGTATGGTTAGGGATATAGGCTATGGGGTGTGTGTATGGTTAGGGTTATAGGATGCGGGGTGTGTGTATGGTTAGGGTTAGAGGCTGTGGGATGTGTGTGTATGGTTAGGGTTATAGGCTGCGGGGTGTGTATGTGTGGTTAGGGTTATAGGCTGCTGTGTGTGTGTGTGTAGTGTATGGTTAGGGTTATAGGCTGCGGGGTGTGTGTGTGTGTTTGTGTGTGTGGTTAGGGTTATAGGCTGTGGGGTGTGTGTGGTTAGGGATATAGGTTGTGGGGTGTGTGTGTATGGTTAGGGTTATAGGCTATGGGGTGTGTGTATGGTTAGGGTTATAGGCTGTGGGGTGTATGTATGGTTAGGGTTATAGGCTGTGGGGTGTGTGTATGGTTAGGGTTATAGGCTGTGTGGTGTGTGTGTATGGTTAGGGTTATAGGCTGCGGGGTGTGTGTGTGTGTGTGTGTGTGTGGTTAGGGTTATAGGCTGTGGGGTGTGTGTGGTTAGGGATATAGGCTGTGGGGTGTGTGTGTATGGTTAGGGTTATAGGCTGCGGGGTGTGTGTGTGTGGTTAGGGTTATAGGCTGTGGGGTGTGTGTGGTTAGGGATATAGGCTGTGGGGTGTGTGTGTGTGGTTAGGGATATAGGCTGTGGGGTGTATGTGTATGGTTAGGGTTATAGGATGCGGGGTGTGTGTATGGTTAGAGGCTGTGGGATGTGTGTGTATGGTTAGGGTTATAGGCTGCGGGGTGTGTGTTTGTGTATGGTTAGGGTTATAGGCTGTGGGGTGTGTATGTGTGTATGGTTAGGGTTATAGCCTGCTGTGTGTGTGTGTGTGTAGTGTATGGTTAGGGTAATAGGCTGCGGAGTGTGTTTGTGTGTGTGTGTGTGTGTGGTTAGGGTTATAGGCTGTGGGGTGTGTGTGGTTAGGGATATAGTTTGTGGGGTGTGTGTGTATGGTTAGGGTTATAGGCTATGGGGTGTGTGTATGGTTAGAGTTATAGGCTGCGGGGTGTGTGTATGGTTAGGGTTATAGGCTGTGGGGTGTGTGTATGGTTAGGGTTATAGGCTGTGGGGTGTGTGTGTATGGTTAGGGTTATAGGCTGCTGTGTGTGTGTGTAGTGTATGGTTAGGGTTATAGGCTGCGGGGGGTGTGTGTGTGTGTGTGTGGTTAGGGTTATAGGCTATGGGGTGTGTGTATGGTTAGGGTTATAGGCTGCGGGGTGTGTGTATGGTTAGGGTTATAGGCTGTGGGGTGTGTGTATGGTTAGGGTTATAGGCTGTGGGGTGTGTGTATGGTTAGGGTTATAGGCTGTGGGGTGTGTGTGTATGGTTAGGGTTATAGGCTGCGGGGTGTGTGTGTGTGTGTGTGGTTAGGGTTATAGGCTGTGGGGTGTGTGTGGTTGGGGATATAGGCTGTGGGGTGTGTGTGTGTGGTTGGGGATATAGGCTGTGGGGTGTGTGTGTGTGTGTGTGTGTGTGTGGGGTTAGGGTTATAGGCTGTGGGGTGTGTGTGGTTAGGGATATAGGCTGTGGGGTGTGTGTGTGTGGTTAGGGATATAGGCTGTGGGGTGTGTGTGTATGGTTAGGGTTATAGGCTGTGGGGTGTGTGTGTATGGTTAGGGATATAGGCTATGGGGTGTGTGTATGGTTAGGGTTATAGGATGCGGGGTGTGTGTATGGTTAGGGTTAGAGGCTGTGGGATGTGTGTGTATGGTTAGGGTTATAGGCTGCGGGGTGTGTATGTGTGGTTAGGGTTATAGGCTGCTGTGTGTGTGTGTGTAGTGTATGGTTAGGGTTATAGGCTGCGGGGTGTGTGTGTGTGTTTGTGTGTGTGGTTAGGGTTATAGGCTGTGGGGTGTGTGTGGTTAGGGATATAGGTTGTGGGGTGTGTGTGTATGGTTAGGGTTATAGGCTATGGGGTGTGTGTATGGTTAGGGTTATAGGCTGTGGGGTGTATGTATGGTTAGGGTTATAGGCTGTGGGGTGTGTGTATGGTTAGGGTTATAGGCTGTGTGGTGTGTGTGTATGGTTAGGGTTATAGGCTGCGGGGTGTGTGTGTGTGTGTGTGTGTGGTTAGGGTTATAGGCTGTGGGGTGTGTGTGGTTAGGGATATAGGCTGTGGGGTGTGTGTGTATGGTTAGGGTTATAGGCTGCGGGGTGTGTGTGTGTGTGTGTGTGTGTGGTTAGGGTTATAGGCTGTGGGGTGTGTGTGGTTAGGGATATAGGCTGTGGGGTGTGTGTGTGTGGTTAGGGATATAGGCTGTGGGGTGTATGTGTATGGTTAGGGTTATAGGATGCGGGGTGTGTGTATGGTTAGAGGCTGTGGGATGTGTGTGTATGGTTAGGGTTATAGGCTGCGGGGTGTGTATGTGTGGTTAGGGTTATAGGGTGTGTGTTTGGTTAGGGTTATATGCTGTGGGGTGTGTATATGTGGTTAGGGATATAGGCTGTGGGGTGTATGTGTATGGTTAGGGTTATAGGCTGTGGGGTGTGTGTATGGTTAGGGTTATAGGATGCGGGGTGTGTGTATGGTTAGGGTTAGAGGCTGTGGGATGTGTGTGTATGGTTAGGGTTATAGGCTGCGGGGTGTGTATGTGTGGTTAGGGTTATAGGGTGTGTGTGTGTGTTTGGTTAGGGTTATATGCTGTGGGGTGTGTATGTGTGGTTAGGGTTATAGGCTGTGGAGTGTGTGTGTATGGTTAGGGTTATAGGCTGTGGGGTGTGTGTATGGGTAGGGTTATAGGCTGTGGGGTGTGTGTGTATGGTTAGGGTTATAGGCTGCAGTGTGTATGGTTAGGGTTATAGGCTGTGGGTTGTGTATGTGTGGTTAGGGTTATAGGCTGTGGGGTGTGTATGTGTGGTTAGGGTTCTAGGCTGTGGGGTGTGTGTGTGTATGGTTAGGGTTATAGGCTGCAGTGTGTATGGTTAGGGTTATAGGCTGCCGTGTGTGTGGTTAGGGTTATAGGGTTATAGGCTGCAGGGTGTGTATTTGTGGTTAGGGTTATAGACTGCAGTGTGTGTGTGTGTGTGTTTGTATGGTTAGGGTTATAGGCTGCAGGGTGTGTGGTTAGGGTTATAGGCTGCAGGGTGTGTGCCTGCGTGGTTAGTGCTATAGACTACTATGGGCGGGAGAGTATGGGTAGGTTTAGGCTGTGGGGAGCGGGATGGGTGGCGTTAGGCTGCAGGTGGGTGGTGAATGGTTGGGCTGTGGAGGGGGTGTATATATAGGGTTAAGTCTATGGGGGATGTATAGTTAGGGCTAGGTTACTGAGAGTGTGGTGTGTATAATTACAGTTGGGCAGCAGGGGAAGGGGGTGTATGGTTAGTTAGGCTGGGAGGGTTAGGGTTTGTGCCACTATTACATTTTTAGTTAATTTTTTCGGCACCCTCCACCCCCCCCCCCCCCCTTTTAATATGATAATATATATTTTTTGCCTCCAGCTTCCATTTTATTTTAACAAGTTTTATGCAGTGCCCCCCCTCTTATAATTCCCAATGTTTCAGCAATGTATAATACCCCCTCCAAGTAACTTACCCCTGGCACGGCAGCTGTCATTGCTGCTGTCTGTGACGCTCCGCCACTCCTCCTGGAGCCCTCCGTGGCTCAGCCTCAGAGCAGAGAGGAATTCACTTCCTGTCAGGCTCCAAGAGAGCAGCAACAGGCAGCCTTGCGATTGGCTGCCTGTTGGAAGGAGTACGGTCACCGCTGGACAGAATGGATGCAGGGCGCTGTTGCCTTTGCTTCTGCATATATGTCTGCCCCACACGTACGTGCACCTGCTGCCCTGCCATGTGCCCCCTGCCACCCCCGCACGGCCATGCACAATAAAAAAAACAAAAAACATGGAACTCTGTCATGCTGGGCAGGCGGCAGCACCGGGCCCCTTTAACCCCTTGGGCCCCGGTGCACGGCACCGTCTGCACCGGCGGTAGTTCCTCCCCTGAATGGCAGGTACATGAGAGGGGACCATGCTGCATTCTGCAGTGATATCCGCCATCGTCCTGCATGTATGGGCGACGGAGGAAGGTAATAGCAGAAAGCTGGGAATGCAGATCAGTCCTTTTAGCTTCCAGTCCATGTTTGTTGTTTATACTAATGGTTCCATTCCTAGGCTGGCAATCAGTGCTTCTTTCAGGCCATCTGCAATAGTGGGATTTCATTTTGGGAACAGATAACCTAATAAGCTGGCACCTATATTTCTTTTGCAGGTTAGCAGTTCCACAAGTTATCACATAGAGCATCCCTGGGCGAACATGCAAAGGCTGAAGGGAAATATTCTGCGGTATAGGAACAAGAAAATAATACCCCTTTCACATTCGCACACCCGGGTCATACCCAAAAAATGTGTTCTCGGATGCTTCCTGGGACATTACCCGGGAATGTACCCTTTCACACTGTATAATTGCTGATTGTGAAAAGGGTATGGGATGACAGCTGATGTGCAGTGAGCAGTGTCAGGGTGCGGATGCAGGGCCAGGCTACGGGATGCGGGGCCAGGCTTCAGGGCGGTCCCTTCTCATTCTGCAAACTTTTCCTAACCTTCGTCTCCAGACTAGCAAGTATCCCGGATGCGGGTATAAGGGGGTTATTCTGGTTGATTCACAAGGCTGAGAATTTGCAGCCTTGCAAATCCACCAAACCCCACCCGTCGAATGTCCGCTCACCCGCCACCCCCCCTTTGCAGTGTGGGTTCGCCCGCACAGGCCGAGAATGGATGTTTAGCATAAACATCCATTTGTTTGCCGTGGGTAACCTCCCACATCTTTCAATGGTCGCTGACCATCGAAAGTAGTGGAAGGTACACGCATATAAAAGTGACTTTCAAGTCACTTCCATATGCGTGCACACTGGGTCGGATATGGGCGCGCAGCAAGATCAATGTGGCATGGGATCAAACATATTACAAACCACAGTGGCTCGAGTATTGGTCTTTATAAGACTGGCGGGCCTTCTGTGGATGAGTTTAATACATTCTATGATAGGTTTGAGGAGGGGAATATGATTCCTGCAGTAACATTTTGTGAACAGTCGGATTCCCCACTGGAATTATCTGAGTCCGCAGTCCGACTGTGCCTTCTGCAAATTAATGTCAGGAAGGCCTCCGGTCCAGACGGTATTCCAGGTATTCCTACGTACCTGTGCTGATCAATTAGCAGGAATTTTGGTACTTATGTAGTATCTGGGCTGCCGATTTCTAAATCGGGTCGGATCGGGAGATCGCATCGCATCGCATGCGACCATGCGATTCGATGCGATGCGATGACCCGATTTTTCCATAGGAATCAATGTTAAAATGGACTGAGTCCATTTTAACATGGAATTCAATGGGAAAAATGGGTCCTTTTCATACCCCTACTATCCAAGTGGGCATGGAGTTGGATATAAACCTGTGGCGAGCGTAGCGAGCCACCGAGCCCGAAGCGTGGCGAGCGAAGCGAGCCCCGCGAGGGGACGAATACCGTCCCCTCGCGGGGCTCGCTTCGCTCGCCACGCTTCGGGCTCGGTGGCTCGCTACGCTCGCCACAGGTTTATATCCAACTCCATGCCCACTTGGATAGTAGGGGTATGAAAAGGACCCATTTTTCCATAGGAATCATTTTAACATTGATTCCTATGGAAAAATCGGGTCATCGCATCCGATATCGGATGCGATGCGATGCGATGCGATATCGCATCGCATCGCATCTGATTGTATGCCTTAACTTAAGGCATACAATCAAAAAATCGGCAGCCCAGATACTACATAAGTACCGGAATTTTTACAACGATTTTTAACCTATCATTATTTTATTGTGTTGTTCCACAATGTTTTAAAGTAACTTCAATTGTTCCTATTTCCAAATCCACAGTAGTATCTGTGTTAAATGACTACCGTTCAATCGCCCTTACTTCACTTATTATGAAGTGTTTTGAGAGAGTGGATTTATATCATCTTAAGTTCTTAACTCCTTATGTGGTGGATTTTGCTGGGGCAGGACAAACCTGCCCCAGCAAAACCCACCACAGGAATTTGGAAGCCCCCCCTCCCTCACCTCTGCTCCGGCGTTAGTACGCCGGAGCTTCCCTGCTGCCGCTGCCCCTACCGGCCGCCTGTCACATACAGCAGTGACGTTGGCGGCAGGTGCCTGAGCGCTCCCGAGTCCCACCGAGCCACGCCGACCATACCAGAGCCTGCCGCCGACCTGCCGTACCGATCGCCGGAGAAAAGGTGATGGGGGGGGGGGCGCTCTAGAGGTACTGCGCCAGTGGTGCATACCTGGACACCACTGGCGCGCACCTATTGTATATTAGTGGTATGCCCGGAAAAATTTCAAGGGGTTAAGGGTGTTATCCCAGAGGGGTTCGACCCTTATCAATTTACATATAGGTCAAATAGATCCACTGAAGATGCGGCCCTTTCTGTTGTCCATAAAATTTTCTGTCATCTGGAGAAGAGAGACTGGTATTTGTTTAGTTTCACGGCGGCACAGCGGCTGTGTCCCCTTGTGGGGCTCGCTTTGCTCGCCCACGCTACGGGCTCGGTGGCTCGCTACGATGATTTCTGACAATTGGTGCCAATGGACAGCCCTATATATGGGAAGAGTGCTTACTCAGTGGCCCTTATTCTGCTCTGTTTGCACAGACCAGAATCTGTGCAAGGGCATCGATGGTTGCGCATGTGCTTGGTCATTTCTGCACATGTGGCCACGGTGAACAAGGTGTTCACTGGGCGCACGCACCCAAGTGTGCAGGCGGGGGCAGAGAGGGGCGGCCCATTAGCATAGGGGAACAACCACAGTTTCATGGGTGTTCCCATGGTGAACACTGGCCAATCTCATGCTAATGGGCCGATGAAGCGGGGGGCGGGCAGCTGACATCACCGGATGTCAGCTGCCCGCCCACTTCCGAGCCTCCATGCATATATAAGTGACTTGAAAATCACTTTTATATTTGTCCGCCTCCACCTTCCAATGATGTGGGAGGATCCCCCAAGGCTGCAAATGGATGTTACTGTGTAACATCCATTCCCAGGCCGTGCGAGCAAATCACCCTTGTGAATGGGTGGAAGCCTGCAACACAGGCACAAGTCAATCACGTAAAAGAGATCGCTCAGATGGGCCCGTTGCTTTCCCCAGGTCCCCGCTGCAGCGGATATTGGTGTTGGCGAGGATCGGCTAGTATGAAGGGGCAGCACAGACAGTGTAATGGTTAGCATCCCTATAGATTGTAAACTTGCGAGCAGGGCCCTCCTACCTCTATGTCAGTTTGTTTCTACCCAGTTTGTTTACTCACCGTTGTTTCCAATTGTAAAACAGAATATGCTGCGCTATATAAGAAACTGTAAATAAATAAATTGCTGCCTCACAGCGCTGAGGTCATGGGTTTGACTTCGAGATGTGCAGGTTCGGATTTTCTTATTGGCTGTCACATGTTTTGACTCCAAATCATGTGACAGCTGATAGCCAATAAGATCCCGTTTTGAGTTCTGAGTAAATCCGAACCTGCACATCTCTAGTTTGATTCCCACCATGGCCCTAACTGTGCGGAGTTTGTATATTCTCCCTGTGCTTGTGTGAGTTTACTCCGGTTTCCTCCCACAATTCAAGAATATACTTATAGGGTTAATTTTTTTGTTGGAAGCCAAATAAACTAGAATGAGTGTGTATGTGTGTGTGTGTGTGTACACACACAAATGTGGTAGGGAATACAGACTGGAAGCTCCACTGGGGCAGGGACTGATGTGAATGTTCAAGTATTCTCTATAAAGCGCTGCAGGATATGTGTGCCCTATATAAATAACTGTTAATAAATAAATTTTAATAGTGAATGGAGCATCAGATCACTGGGGGGGGGGGGGGGGGGATGGGAGGCAATGGGAGTATAATGTGAAAATATGTTTTGTAATTGGAGCCGATTAACAAAATCCACTAAACACAAGCACAACATTGGACAGTTTTATTTTAATAATAAGTTATGTGACTACACATTTCTTCAAATGGTTCCTTCATGGGAATGCAGTGATCCAAGTAAACTTTGGACAAGTCACATTTATGCATAATCTGGTACTGCACTAATATCAGAGAAAGCGGTAATGGTGTGTGTGCAGTATTTGTACAAGAGACAGGAATGTGTTCCAGGAGATCAGAGCCGGCCTTAGGCATAGGCAAACTAGGCAATTGCCTAGGGCATTTGGAATGCCTAGGGGCATCAGCAGCTTCTGCTGATTAAAATGATATGCATTCTGTGTGAGTGAGGCTGTATCTGCATATGAAATAGTGTATTCATGGAAATCACTGTAACATAGCATTCCGTATGTAGGTACAGCCACAGTCGCACACAGAATATATTCATGCCACATATAATTTTAATCATCGGAAGCTCCTTGTGTGTGCTGGTCACATCAATGCAAATAAGACGAATTTTCAGCAAAAAAGGCAATCAACGTTAGAAGAACTGGCCAGGAGCTGCATGTTCTATTGAGGCAAGATGTATGAGGAAACATCTGTATCCAAGCAGAGGTTACAGTGTTAGCGGCTGTGCGAGTGCTGTCTGCGGGTGGGTTCGTTGTGGAATATTGTTCGGCATATGTGTAAGGGCATTATTTGTGTCATGTATAAATGCATTAATAATGTGCAACATACTGTATGTGTAAGGGGCATTATGTGTATGAAGGGCATTAATAAAGGTTGGCATAATGTGTAAGGGGCATTATGGTTATAAGGACATTAATAATGTGTGTCATGTGTAAGGGGCATTACTGTGTGGTATTATCAGGGGTGCCGAGAGAAAGGGGTAGGGGGTACAAATTACCCAGGCCAAAGTCTGATGGAAGGGCCCAGTGGGGGCCCCGGGCCCCCTCCTCCGTAAGTGACAGCAGCAGCTGCAGCTCTTCTCCTCTGCCCAGCACGCACTGCTTTGTGCTGGGTTGCAGTGTGGCCATGGAGGTGCTTAAAATACAATATTTTCTCCGGATTTTTTTCTAAGTGTATAATGTGAATAATGTGAGAAGTAATGTACATAAGGTAAAGTGGTACTACTGTGTGATGTAACGTGAATAAGGGACACCATCGCATGATATAATGTGAATAAAGTTGCACTACTGTGTGGCATAATTTGAAATGGGTATACTATTGGGTGGCCATGCCCCTTCCCAGCTAGAACACACCCCTGTATGGGCTGCGCACCGAATGTGTGCACTGTTTCTATTTAAAATATTGCGGGTAGGAGCACCAAAATGATGACTGCTATGATGAGGGTTGATGGTGCTGGGAAAGGGGAGCAGGGTCAGAGGCGGAACTAGTGGCGGTGCTAGGGGGCACCAGCCAAAATCTTGCCTAGGGCGTCATTTAGGCTATGGCCGGCTCTGCAGGAGATGATCACAGTCTGGTCCCCTCTTTAACAGTGATGAGGTGTCACAAAAAGGTCATAACAGTTCCATTCTTCCCAATCTGCCAAGGTTCTACAGGGTGAAAGCGTATCACAATCCTGCAAAACAAAATATCAAGAAACACATGAAAATAAATAAAGGAATTCAGAAATAAATGAAGCCTGCAACTTCTAGTTTTTGTTTTGTTTAAGAATGCTTTCTGCAGTTTTATGAATAAGTTTACATTATTTGAGAGAAAACATCCACTTTTCTGGTTAGAATTTGGAGAAACATACATAAAACAAATTTAATTGCACTTCTATAAGTTCATAGTAAGTTCTGTTACACACTTTACCATTCAGTATTCAGATATATAAAGATTCTAACCAAGTTATTAAATTCGGCAGGGCAGCATTTCAGCGCTCCATAAGCAGCAAATTTCACTGCTTACCAAGGCAACCAGAATTAGGCCCATGGTGTATAGTATACAATCCTGCCACACTAACGCTGTCGGGAGTTCAAGGGATTTTGCATGAGACTTCAAGGCTCTAAAAAGTTTTCCTGGGGCCTTACGATGTATTGCTCATTTAGCGCTAATGCTGCACACAGTTCTAGGTAATGACTTTAGACACCCTTCATTGGCTAAATGCACTTCTTTGATATTTTATTCACACCATCCTGGAAGTAGTATGCAGGTTTCAGCAATCTGCAAAGTCCAGACTCATTTTATTTATGCAATCTGCAGATGCCCCGGCTGACCAATATTATATCAACAAGTCTGAACGGTTGGAACTTTCCCCCTGTGAGGTTAAAATTAATACCAGGGGTTTTATTATGCATTCCTCAAATTTTGTGCATGAAGAATTTAACATAATGGATCAGTTTAATTATTCATTCCTACGTTGTACCGTAATGCTGGGTACACACTGGTAGATATATCTGCAGATCAATTGATCTGCAAATAAATCTAAAGACGGATCAGGCAGTATGTTCTCCATAGACACTGCACGATCCGTCGGAACCGACATCACAAGTGGGCAGGCACATTTGCATTCCCCCGCCCACTGAGCTGGCAATCATCGGCGGCTCCCGGCATGGCTGTAAGGACGGTCGGTGGATCGCCTGTACACACAGCACAATGCCCCGATATTCATCGGGCATTGGCTGTGTAGCAGAGCCAACGTGATATATCTGATTGACCTAGTTCACAGATATATCGTTTGTAGACACTGGTCGATGGTTCGTTGATATATCGGCAGTTTAATTGAATGGACAATATATCGGACAGTGTGTATGCACCTTAAGAAGGCTATTGCATTAGATTGCAAATTAAGACTATGCCTGCTGACAGTCATAAATTGAAGGCTTTGCTTATACCAGTTCATCTCAAGCCAGACTAAAAGGGTGTACACACGCTTTGATTTTGCCAGATTTTCGATTCGATTTTGCTTTATAGAAGCAAAATCGAATTCAAATGGTTTTAAGATGCTTTTGATCCGCATTCGATTCAATGCTTCTCTATATCGAAAAGAAAAATAGCCTGTGCAGGCAAGGAAATATCGAATTCTATATCGAATGCAAAAGTGCAGATTGAATCTGAAAGCAAAGGCCAAATCGAAAGGGGGTGGAATATGGGAAATGGAAAGCAAATTGATACGTGTGTACACACCTTAACAGTCCAGGTTTTAAAGGATATTCTTTCAGGAGGTGCTAAATAAGTCACCTTTGCTCAGTTATGCATATTCTTAAAACCTTGACTGTCCGGTTGTATTTGGGATAGAGTTTAAGAGGCAGTGGTTTAGACATAAACAGCACAATAAGGGATATATTTAACCCTTTGAGTGCCAACATCTGTGAGATAATATCCACTAAAAATGGCAGCATTGCTCACATTTGTTATATAAATTCGAATAAAAAATGTTGTTTATAAAAAAAAAAAAAAAGATTATATTGCCTATATAAAAGGTAAACATTACAGGTCATTATGATGAATAAAAATGTTTACTTGCCAATTTTTACAGCTATTTTGACCAAATCACTTGGCACTCAAAAGGTTAAACAGCGAAAACACTGATTCTATGTAAACTGTGGAATAAATTAGGTTTCCTGGGACGTAAGCCCCCGATGGTGCCTTTTTCAATCGGGGGATGAAATTAAATCTGCATGGCTAGGTAATTACATGTGGGGTAAACACCGCTGCTAGTTTACCCCATTGTCTCTTCACTTCAGGTTAGTCAGCTATACTATACCTGTCCTGTCCAAACTTCAGTTCTTTTGTCAGGAATTCAAAGAATTTTGAACTGTGCTCCTTGTTCTGCTCCGCCGTCCCCACTACCGCAATGGAGGAGATTATCAGCTGGGCACATGGACTTGCGGAGCCACTCACCAGCATTGAGAGCCCACTCCTCACTGTCACATTCACCTTCTATGGAGGGGAAAAAGAAACAACATGGTAGGATATACCTGGAGGACAGAAACTTACAATGACTTCAAACTATAATAATCCTGAAAAAAGTAAATATAACAGTAAACCATGATCAAGATAGATTTATTTTCACTACATTGCTTGCAAATACATTGGAAAGGATTACCATTTTATGGAGGTGTATTAGAGCAGCACAATAGGTCATTCAGTATTAATTCTGTATTTAGGCTAGACCCAGACGGAGTACTCTGGTGTGTCTGTACTGCACTGACAAGATCTGACATTTTAAATTGAACACATGGATGTTCAGGTGCATGGTTCAGGTCCCTTTTAAATCCCTTTCAGACATGCGACCTGGCATTTTGAGTGCTGGGTGATTTTGCCAGATGCAGTCTGGCCCCTTTTTACACATTTTGGTAATTTGCTGACACTGGTCATTTGTGTAGTGTGAAAGGGTCAACCTGGGTCAACAACCCTGGTAAAAAGCAGGTTCGGTGACCCGGGATTTAAGACTCGGGGTGATCCGGGATTTAAGACTCGGGGTGACCCGGGATTTAAGACTCGGGGTGACCCTTTCACACTACACAAATTACCAGGTAGAACTATGTTATGTCTGTGGGGTATTAGTGAACTAGTTGGCCAAACTAAGAAGCCCAATTATACCCTTTCTGATTCTATAGGGTATTGTGCAAATTAAGATCATTTGAGTTTAATAGATATTTACAAGGATATAATATAAGCCATGAGAGACATAATACTGTTCCAGTAATGAATGGCCTGCCTGTGTGTGACTGTAAGTAGCCTGGAATATATGCCAGTAATGGATGGCCTGCCTGTGTGTGACTGTAAGTAGCACCTTATAGATATACCAGTAATGGATGGCCTGCCTTTGTGTGACTAATGAAGGGTACACACCAGGACGACCACCGTCGTCCACGACCGATAGACGACCATGGAACGATTTCCCTTGGACTTCCCGGGAGCTCCCAGGCAGTCCCCAGCAAACGATTAGCAAAAATTGTGTTTTTTTGCGGAACGATCTCGATCCGATCCCGATGCGCCCGTGATGGTCGTTCAGACGGTCGGATCGCTGGTTTTTGTTTTTTTGCAAGAACACATGCGACCGTCGTCAGATTGGCCTTTGAAATTTAAATGAAGGGGCTGGACTAGCTGGGGGGGATAGGAATAGCAGCAGCCATTTTAAACCAGTGTATTTCTGCTTTGTTACTAGTGAGGCTTGGTTTATACCTGCTGAACGCTGGACATTTACACATTACTTTGTTTTGCCTGCCATTACAAAGTGTCTTTTAACCCTGCACTATGGAGAATGCAGTGATGGGTAGTCACCAGCAACATTACCTGCTCTATTATGCAGTGCTGAAGCTCAGGCGTCAGAGGGCCCAGCGCAGGAGAGCAAGATCATGCTGGACAAAGCAGTGGCTACTGCAGCGTCAGACTCGTTCGCACATGCCACTGCTCAGGGACATCAGGGAACTTCTTGAGGATGGATGATGCCACATTCCAGGAATTGCTGCGTCTGGTGACTCCCCACATCGAGAAGCAGGATACCAAGTATCGCGTGGCTATCCCTGCTGAGGAACGGCTGGTGGTGACCCTGAGGTTTCTGGCGACAAGACGGTCTCTTGCTGACCTGAAGTTTGGATCCCTCATCTCCCCGCAAGCTTTGGGCCTCATCATCCCGGAGACCTGCAAAGCCATTGTGAAGGTGCTGCAGTACCAGTATTGCAAGGTAAGGATGAAAAATACACCGTACACTTTATTGTGCAAACAAAATAATTTTATTTATAATTTAGGCCTAGGACAGAAACAGGTTTTTTAGGCCTTTCATATGTAAAACATGTAAAATAGTAAATAGATTTATTGTGTCAACACAAATATATTATAATACCATATATAAAAGATATTGTACAAAAACACACACTATATATAAACATTTAAGTATGTATGACCCAGTTTAAACTTTCCCAATAAGTACGGGCTACTGTGTGGCAGAGGATGTCTGCCACAGATATGTAAAGGCTGCGGCCCACATGGCGCAGATGCAATGGTCCCGTCCCCATTGATGTGCGCCATAAGCCATGTGAGCAGTGGCCATCACATACCTGCAGCTGAGACCATGTCTGTTGCACAGTACCCCATACTATTGGCAAAGACAAAAGGGCAATAAATGGAGTTTGCTCTCCAGATTGAGGAGAATCCTGTTCTCCCTCTGGTAATGCAGGTACAGGTAGCAGCATATACGTAGAAAAAAAAAAAAAGACACTCTGGTAACTTATGAAACAGGCCCTTGTGTGGCAGAGGATGTCTGCTGCAGATATGTAAAGGCTACGGCCCACATGGCGCATGGCGCAGATGCAATGGTCCCGGCCCCATTGATGTGCGCCATACGCCATGTGAGCAGTGGCCATCACATACCTGCAGCTGAGACCATGTCGATGGTAAATGATAAAATAGACTATTTTTTAAGACAGATCCTCAAAAACAGGAGACTCCAGATCTTCTATCAGTAAAGAACTGTAGAATTGACGGTACTGGGAGGGTTGAGAGGCTGTGTAGGTGTTGACTGGGTATGTGTTGGAAGTGTTCTCGACTGGCCTGGTACGGTGGTAGGTGGTACGGTGGCAGGCGGAGTAGGCACTGGTGATTCTAATGACAGTGGTGTGTCTGGTGCACTACCCATGCCAACTATTTTAGTGCCACTGTTGAGATACCCTAAACTGCCATTATACACCAACTCCATGCATAACTTTTCAAAAGTAAGTTGCTGGTCCGGAGCCATGTTGCGAACACACTCTGCCACATAAGTGAAGTAGTTGTCATGTTTGTCCGGGTTTCTTTGCAGGACTCGCTGTGCCCGCATCATAAATTCTTCATGTGCTGCTGCTTCTCCTTTTTTTCCTTTGCCACGCATTTTTTTGGCACGGGGGAGTGGTGGAGTGGGTTCCAGGGTGGGTGGCGGAGTGCGTGCCGGAGTAGGAGCTTCACTCGATGTGCATGCATTATCTGATAGGACAGACAGGTCTGGGGTTGCAGGTGGGTAGTCACCAAGCTGTAAAAAAATTGAACATGTTTACTAATCAATTCTATTTACTTCTAATTTCAGTTCCCTACCAGCGTGAATGAATGGAAAGTCATCGCAGAGGAGTTTGAACAGCGATGGAACTTTCCAAATTGCGGTGGAGCCATTGATGGCAAACATGTCCGCATAGCCCAGCCTATCAATAGTGGTTCCTACTACTTTAATTACAACGGCTATTTTAGCATTGTACTAATGGCTGTGGTGAATGCGAACTATGAGTTTATCTTCCTGGATGTAGGAAGGAATGGCCGTGCATCGGATGGTGGCACTTTCAAGGACACAAAGTTCTACGAAAGGCTCATAGCGAACACCCTTCACTTGCCGTCTGTCCAGGAAACTAAACAGGGGCTCAACTTTGTGTTTGTGGCAGACGAGGCTTTTGGCCTGCACGAGCATGTCATGAAGCCATATGCGCAAAGGGGCCTGAACCATGACAAAAGGATCTTTAACTACAGGCTATCAAGGGCACGGCGTGTTGTGGAAAATGCTTTTGGCATCCTGGCTAGCCGGTTTCGCATTTTCCACACTGCCATTAACCTGAGGGTGGCCAAAATTGACTGGGTTGTCACGGCGTGCTGTGTCCTGCACAATTTGCTCTGCAGAAAAGCCACACAGCAAAGGGCTACAGGCACAGCACTCCAAGAAGACCAAGATCTGCCAGAGGAGGTAGTGCAGATATCCTCCTTACAAACCCCAACACAACACTTCACAGGGAGTGCACGAGCCAAACAGGTGAGGGAAGAGTACATGGCCTACTTTAATGGGGAGGGGGCTGTGGATAGGCAGGAGGAATCAATTAGATAGCCCAAAAAATAGACTCACCGATGCAGACTGCGAATTCTCCTCCTCCTGCGCCGTGACTTCTTGGTTTTCGTGTTCGACCATCAGGACTACTCCTGTCCTCATCGACTCCTGGCTGAGGGTGAACGTCAACCTGTCGTAGTACCAGAGCGATGTTTGATACATCTCGTCGACTCCAGCACCAGACTTCTTTGCAGCCTCCACCTTCTTGTGTTCCTTTAAGAACACCGTGCGCAGATTCTGGATGCGTTTCCGCACCCATTCTACATTGGCCTCTGGATGAAATGGGAGACTGTAGCGAGACAAGTCCTCCAAGGCTTGGGTTCTTTTCATTTTGTTCGAATACTCTTTGGACTTTGTTCGCCACAGGCATTCATGGGAACGATACTTCTCGATAAACCCTTCTAAAAATTCTTGTTCTTTTGCGTTGGACATTGGGACTGTAAAAAGATAAAACCATTTTAGTTGTTATATAGTTATATCCATGTTTTGTTTCATATTTAAATTTTTAGAGTTATAGTTACCAGTTTACCTAGTTCTTATGTTTTAAGTATTTAAAATGTTAATAAACTTTTATGAAAACCACTATACATTTTATTGTGCAGATTGCTATTCACACACACAGGTGAATGGGGCCTAGCAGAGAGGAGTGCATGGAATACTGCAATGGTGGACAATGGTTATATGTATATATCTATAAATACACACAAACACACACACAGGTGAATGGGGCCTAGCAGAGAGGAGTGCATGGAATACTGCAATGGTGGACAATGGTTATATGTATATATCTATATATACACAAACACACACACAGGTGAATGGGGCCTAGCAGAGAGGAGTGCATGGAATACTGCAATGGTGGACAATGGTTATATGTATATATCTATATATACACAAACACACACACACACACACACACACACACAGGTGAATGGGGCCTAGCAGAGAGGAGTGCATGGAATACTGCAATGGTGGACAATGGTTATATGTATATATCTATATATACACAAACACACACACAGGTGAATGGGGCCTAGCAGAGAGGAGTGCATGGAATACTGCAATGGTGGACAATGGTTATATGTATATATCTATATATACACAAACACACACACACACACACGTGAATGGGGCCTAGCAGAGAGGAGTGCATGGAATACTGCAATGGTGGACAATGGTTATATCTATACACACACACATGGGGCCCACCCGAGCAAACAGTGACATGGTCGGGTGCTCGGTTGCCAAAACAGTGCTCTATACACACTATATACATTGGTGGCAACAGTGGGCATGCATAGGAGAGCATTGGGAGTGCAAACATACCAGGTTGTTGTTCTGGGAGATGAGACAAGAAGGAGAGTCCAACTGCTGCGCCAGCACTGTTTGCTATGTGGAAAAACATAGCGCCGGGGGAGTGTTTAGGAAATGCCACTCAAATAGGCTGGATCAAACGACGGACGCACCGACGGGCGGCCGACGGAGGCGGCAAAAAACACTCACGATCTGCATGCGATTGACGGTCGGTCGGCCTGGGATTGACCGATCCTACCTGCAGCACGTAGGACCAAAGATGCGACCAAACGAGTGGCGTGTACGCGCATCGGATCGGATCAAATAAATGACAAAAACGCACAAAAGTACATACAATCTGCATATCGGAATTGGATCTAAATTGACAGAATCGTGCCCTAGTCGTCCTGGTGTGTACCCAGCATATGTCAGGCGACTGACTGTACTGTGCCCTATAGGATAGTGCTATGATAACATTTATTTGTCTCTTAGGTGGATGAAGGTGCTGCTCTAGAGCAAGCTATTAAGTTCTGCCAACTTCAAATGGGAGCTGCTGCCCAAAAACAGGTGGGTAACCAGAATTGAGAATGAATGGTGGTAAGGCTGGATCTATATCTACCTTAAGGAGCCCATAGACGCTCTGTTTTTGCCAGCTCCGTTCTGTACTATGCGATGCGCGCTCCCGCGCATCACATAGTACAGTACAAAAAGTATGTGCTGCACATACTTTTTGTACTAGCTACACATCGCATCGGATCGCATTGCATGCACAAGGCATGCAATGCGATGTGTACTAATTAAGTCCCGAACGGATCTGTTAAACCATGGGTCTTCAACCTATGCCCCTCCAGATGTTGTGAAACTACATGTTCCAGCATGCATTGCCACATTTTTTTCCTATAAGAGCATGCCAAAACTGTCAGGGCATGCTGGGAAATGTAGTTCCACAACATCTGGAGGGCCACAGGTTGAAGACCTGTGCGGTTAAACGGACCGTGTATGGGCAGCTTTATACATACTTTACCTTGTATGTCATTAAGGAGTTTTCTTGCTGAATGTAATAATAATGTGATTGGTCAATGATAAACAAACACATAAGTAGATTGGTTGTTTATCAAACAAGACATGAGAATGTATAAAGGGCCATACTCACAGGGTGGTTTCAGCCCCATGCTAAGCGATGTAGGTTAGCACAGATGGCTCAGCACACACATCACTGAGACACATGTACACCGTACCATGTGTGCTGAGCAGTGCTACGAATGGCTGTGTATGGGTACACATCCGTCCACAGCGCCTGCACAGAGGAGAAATCATTTGATGAGTACTTAGCATCGCATGATTTATTCTCCTGTCCCTGCTGCTTGCAGCCACCATCGCATTACTTAGGAATCACTCGGTGGCTGCAAAGATTTCTGGGGCTTCTGGCGGGGGCTGACGCTGAGAAATGCCTGCTTTTTGCCGGGGCACTCCCAACGTTTTTATGGGCTTGCCCACCTTTGAAATGCCAGGGCTCCTGCCCAACATGACCCCACCGGTCAATCAGGCTGCAAACCGCCTGCAAACACAGATGTTTGTCGAAGATCGCTTAGATATAGGGCTGAAATCACCCTGTGTCTATGGGCCTTAAGTCATTTATCTATTTGTGAAGCTTGTGATCTTCTCTTCTAAAAATATTAAACATGACCTGGCTGTATACCGTAATATAATGAAATAATGAATAAGTCATGAAGCTTCAATTTTTGCATTAAAGTTTTTAACTGGTCCAGAATATCCATATGAAATGTTGCTTTCTCAGAATTGGGACCCAGCAACAGGCTAAAATGTGCTGCTGTTGAATCTTTAAAAAACATTAGCCATTTATACCAGATATTAATATATTGAGGGTTTCACAAAAGCAGATTTTAACCTATCCTCTTGCTGATTTTGGATATCATGGAACCCTGAACATCCTCTCCACTGACCTAAATGACTTTAATAATCGACCAATGTTTCACAGCACTTAAAATCAACTCTGGCAGCTGCTTCCGGGGTCTGTCACATCTGCCCACATTAACCCTTTTGGCGCCAAGCGAATGTGTCAAATAGGTGTGAAAATTGGCAAGCAACCTTTGTATTCATCGTAATGACCTGTATTGTGTACTTTATATAGGAAATATAATCTCTTTTTTACACAATTTTTTTTATTTAAATGCATATAACAAATGTGAACTCCAAGGGTTAAAAACGTCCTTCCTAAACTGGCCATTTTGGGAGGGATATTTTTAATGGGAGGCAAACACAACATAGCCCAGCAACGGAGTAATCCCCTGAAAATGACGAATGTCCTGTTTATAGTAGGTTTTATTAACAACTATTGTTTAGCCCAGTGGGTCCCAAACTTTTTAAATCACGGCATCCTAGAGCATCAGAATTGTTTTATCATGGCACCCTGGGCCAAAAGTTTCTTATTCAGAAATTAAGTAAATTGTTTTATATGTCATACATAGGTTTAATTATGGGTGAGGGAGAGATTAGCTTCTGTTTGTCCACCTATTTTATTATTGGCAACCCACCAGCAAGGTTTTAGCCTTTTACATTGACCATAAATGATTTGAATTGATCCTGGACCACCAATCCAAGGCACCCCTGCAAGTGTCTCAAGGCACCCCAGGGAGCCACGTCACACAGTTTGAAAACCATTGGTTTAGCCATATTAAAAACAAAGGATGTAATGGGGCGTACACACATAGTGATTGCGTCAGCCATTTAGCATGGGCAATTTCCCTTGAGCTTCCAGGAATCTAGAACGCTCAGAAAGGGTCAGCGATGTGCGCCAGTGATTGTGCAAAGCGATTTAACCCTTTGAGTGCCAACATCTGTGAGAGATGTGCAAAATATCCACTAAAAATGGCAGTATCTTGGAAAGACGGACCACGGCTAAGCAGGATTAGGGAGCTTGATGCAGGAGCTCCCTGGCGAGACATCCAGGGGAGCTGATTGGCGTGGCTGGCTGGATCCTGGATTAGGCGTGTGGCAGTGGCGGTCAGAGGGGGAGGCGGTGCAGGGCAGAGTACAGTTCGGTGGGAGCTCCTGTTCGTGACCGGTACATCTGTATCTATCAACGGCAGTGAGCAGCAGACAGGGTGAGCGCAAGCAAGACAGACTGGGAGCAGCGCTGACAACAGGTATCACGAACTTGTACTGCCAACTTGTCTACTTTACTAGCCAGTTTAGTATTGGAGTCTTCCAACATAGAAATCCAGCTTTCGGCCTCCTTTATCCTTTCTTTTACAGCTTTAACAACCTGTTTGATCAGGGTAATATCTGTCTGTACACCATTTCATTTTTCAGTCAGACACTGTTACCAATTGACGATGGCCTCCAGATTCTGCTGCAGTGTAATTTCAGGGGTGGCAGTGGGGTTATTGCCTTTAGAAGGAGTGTTTTGGGGAGTCATAAGTCCTGATTGTGAGGTATTACCCATTTGAGATCTGGCGTATTTCTCTAAATGCGTGGCTGCGGCTATATTACCAGTTTTGTCGCTGGTCAAATGAGCAAAATATACAAGGAAGTTGATACGGATATTTAGTTAGTTCTAACAACTTATGTTGTCTCTGTGACCACTAAGATGTATTAGTTATGTATATTTGTGTATATTTTTTGTTTTTTTATTATTATTATTATTATTATTATTATTATTATATTTACATTATATAGATATAGAGATCACTCATTTATGATTGTTTGATATTGAAGATAGAGATAATAGGTGAAATTTACTAAGATGTGAAATATACCCCTTTTCCACTAGCAACCTGGGTCAGACCCGGTAATTTGTACCCGGATCGATACTGGGTTGGACCTGGGTTTAAGACACATTTCCACTACAGTGCTACCCGGTAAATTGCTGGATCAGCCCCGTTTACACTTAACCTGATTAAGGACTATTTTTCCAATAGATTTCATAGGAAAATGCCTACAGTCTTTAAAGGGCTTAAAGGGGAGTTCACAAAACAGGGCCACCATTACCCAAAAGGGCCACCATTAAAGAAAATATTTCCTGATTAATGAAGAGACCACAAATATCTATTTGAATCAAAATTGCAACTTTCACAAGTGCGAATTTACGGGAAAAAATGAGTTTTAACGCAACTCGCAACCTATTAAATGTGCGAATTTGCAAAAAATGCAAATTCGTCCTTTTGCGATAAAAAGATCGCAATAAACATCAAAATTGCACCATATTAAATTTCGCCCCACATCTCTCACCTCTATG
Source organism: Crinia signifera (assembly GCF_055691185.1). Taxonomy (NCBI): domain Eukaryota; kingdom Metazoa; phylum Chordata; class Amphibia; order Anura; family Myobatrachidae; genus Crinia; species Crinia signifera. The sequence continues at coordinate 354,241,534 of NC_139217.1, forward strand.
GCTTTTTACATACAGCATCAACTCCACACAGTGTGGATTGGTAATATTCATTCACATCCAGTGGGAACTATATTGTGCTTGTTTCTTATCTGATTAAGACATCAGCCAGTTTCAAAATTGCATCATTTTAGATTGATATCTTTTTATGAACACTGTGGCATTTTTAGATAAATGTTTTGTCATTTTGTCATGTGTAATTATTAAAAATAGATATATAATTTTATAACCGTCTTGAAAATTCATTCAGCCAGCGCTGGCACAATATAATATTTTTTCCTTTAGCCTACATTGGGGAGTGACTACCCCTGTGCCAGAAACACACAAACCCTATATATTTTTTCTTCACGGTTAAAAGTCACCTTGATGAGGGTATTTGTAATAAAACAGCAGGGGTGCCCCGACCAGGAATCTCTGATTCCAATACACAATCCACATGGGTCCAGCACAGCCACTTAGCACAATGCGAGGAGGGTGCCCGTTGTCCGGCAATAATACATTTCAACATAGTAACGGAACTCCATCCACTTGAACAAAAGGAATTTATTCCGTGACTAACACAGCAACGTTCAATACAAAATATGTATTTTCATCAGGCTTAAACACAGCATCTTGCCATCGCTTCTGATGGTTTCGGATCCAATATACTCCGGGTGCCGGACGGGTTTTCCAACAGTCGGGATCCCGACAGTCATTTACCCGACGTCGGGATCCCAACTGTCAAAATGCCGACAGTCGGGTGCCCGACGGACACCCGCTATTTTCCCTTGTGGGGGTCCACGACCCCCAGAGGGAGAATAGAATAAGTGGCTCGCGTAGCGAGCCACCGTGCCCGCAAGGGGCTTTTTTGCGCTCGCCATGCTGTCTGACTCCGGCCAGTCGGGATAATGACTGTCGGGATCCCGACTGTCGGAGTCCCATACCACACCCATATACTCCAATATAGGTGTTTTTTGCATTAGGATAAAGCATGACTATGCAATTGATTTGTTGGATAGCATCAATGTTTATCATTTACCATCTAGTTGTGATAGCCATTAGACAACACTGAAGCCCTCTATTAACAAAGGGTCATTTATAGACTACTAGACATCATTGTCCTCTTTGCATGGATAATCCTTTGCTATTAATATGTTCTTTTTATGCAACAGGTATTATGACAGCAATGATATCAATGTTGGACTTTTGAGTCTCCTTACTGGACGTATGTATTTATGAAAACTTTTTCACTATGCATTGTATATTGTGAACATGCATTTGTGATAGAGGTTTCTCATTGTCATATGCTTGTATTATATATGCATGTTGCCGCAGTTTTAAAATATTTACCATGCAAATATGTTTCATCTATATGTTACATGATATTATTCTGCCTTATATCGCATTATCTGAAGTTATCCCCTATCAATTAGGGGTGCTAGCATTGTTTTACATGTCTGTCCCCGAGTAGCGCTTTGCGCAAGGGACTTATAATGCTTTAATAGTTATTTAGGTGTTTCTTTAGAAATATAGGGGGAAATTTACCAAAATGGATTCGTAAAAAATAGGTGTATTCGTAGGCAGAAATACACCTATTTTTTACACATTTGTATTTTCGGGATTTTCAATCCCGAAAATACAAAAATTCATATTCCTAAAGATGGAACATTCGCATTTGTATTTACAAATACGAATGTCTACACTTATTCTATTCTCCCTCTATGGGGGTCGTGGACCCCCACAAGGGAAAATAGCGGGTGTCCGTCGGGCACCCGACTGTCGGCATTTTGACAGTTGGGATCCCGACGTCGGGTAAATGACTGTCGGGATCCCGACTGTTGGAAAACCCGTCCGGCACCCGGAGTATATTGGATCCGAAACCATCAGAAGCGATGGCAAGATGCTGTGTTTAAGCCTGATGAAAATACATATTTTGTATTGAACGTTGCTGTGTTAGTCACGGAATAAATTCCTTTTGTTCAAGTGGATGGAGTTCCGTTACTATGTTGAAATGTATTATTGCCGGACAACGGGCACCCTCCTCGCATTGTGCTAAGTGGCTGTGCTGGACCCATGTGGATTGTGTATTGGAATCAGAGATTCCTGGTCGGGGCACCCCTGCTGTTTTATTACAAATACCCTCATCAAGGTGACTTTTAACCGTGAAGAAAAAATATATAGGGTTTGTGTGTTTCTGGCACAGGGGTAGTCACTCCCCAATGTAGGCTAAAGGAAAAAATATTATATTGTGCCAGCGCTGGCTGAATGAATTTTCAAGACGGTTATAAAATTATATATCTATTTTTAATAATTACACATGACAAAATGACAAAACATTTATCTAAAAATGCCACAGTGTTCATAAAAAGATATCAATCTAAAATGATGCAATTTTGAAACTGGCTGATGTCTTAATCAGATAAGAAACAAGCACAATATAGTTCCCACTGGATGTGAATGAATATTACCAATCCACACTGTGTGGAGTTGATGCTGTATGTAAAAAGCCATAGAGGTGAGAGATGTGGGGCGAAATTTAATATGGTGCAATTTTGATGTTTTTTGCGATCTTTTTATCGCAAAAGGACGAATTTGCATTTTTTGCAAATTCGCACATTTAATAGGTTGCGAGTTGCGTTAAAACTCATTTTTTCCCGTAAATTCGCACTTGTGAAAGTTGCAATTTTGATTCAAATAGATATTTGTGGTCTCTTCATTAATCAGGAAATATTTTCTTTAATGGTGGCCCTTTTGGGTAATGGTGGCCCTGTTTTGTGAACTCCCCTTTAAGCCCTTTAAAGACTGTAGGCATTTTCCTATGAAATCTATTGGAAAAATAGTCCTTAATCAGGTTAAGTGTAAACGGGGCTGATCCAGCAATTTACCGGGTAGCACTGTAGTGGAAATGTGTCTTAAACCCAGGTGCAACCCAGTATCGATCCGGGTACAAATTATCGGGTCTGACCCAGGTTGCTAGTGGAAAAGGGGTATATTTCACATCTTAGTAAATTTCACCTATTATCTCTATCTTCAATATCAAACAATCATAAATGAGTGATCTCTATATCTATATAATGTAAATATAATAATAATAATAATAATAATAATAATAAAAAAAAAAAAAAAAATATACACAAATATACATAACTAATACATCTTAGTGGTCACAGAGACAACATAAGTTGTTAGAACTAACTAAATATCCGTATCAACTTCCTTGTATATTTTGCTCATTTGACCAGCGACAAAACTGGTAATATAGCCGCAGCCACGCATTTAGAGAAACACGCCAGATCTCAAATGGGTAATACCTCACAATCAGGACTTATGACTCCCCAAAACACTCCTTCTAAAGGCAATAACCCCACTGCCACCCCTGAAATTACACTGCAGCAGAATCTGGAGGCCATCGTCAATTGGTAACAGTGTCTGACTGAAAAATTAAATGGTGTACAGACAGATATTACCCTGATCAAACAGGTTGTTAAAGCTGTAAAAGAATGGATAAAGGAGTCCGAAAGCTGGGTTTCTATGTTGGAAGACTCCAATACTAAACTGGCTAGTAAAGTAGACAAGTTGGCAGTACAAGTTCGTGATACCTGTTGTCAGCGCTGCTCCCAGTCTGTCTTGCTTAAGCTCACCCTGTCTGCTGCTCACTGCCGTTGATAGATACAGATGTACCGGTCACGAACAGGAGCTCCCACCGAACTGTACTCTGCCCTGCACCGCCTCCCCCTCTGACCGCCACTGCCACACGCCTAATCCTAATGCGCTCGCCATGCTGTCTGACTCCGGCCAGTCGGGATCCCGACGTTGGGATAATGACTGTCGGGATCCCGACTGTCGGAGTCCCATACCACACCCATACACTCCAATATAGGTGTTTTTTGCATTAGGATAAAGCATGACTATGCAATTGATTTGTTGGATAGCATCGATGTTTATCATTTACCATCTAGTTGTGTTAGCCATTAGACAACACTGAAGCCCTCTATTAACAAAGGGTCATTTATAGACTACTAGACATCATTGTCCTCTTTGCATGGATAATCCTTTGCTATTAATATGTTCTTTTTATGCAACAGGTATTATGACAGCAATGATATCAATGTTGGACTTTTGAGTCTCCTTACTGGACGTATGTATTTATGAAAACTTTTTCACTATGCATTGTATATTGTGAACATGCATTTGTGATAGAGGTTTCTCATTGTCATATGCTTGTATTATATATGCATGTTGCCGCAGTTTTAAAATATTTACCATGCAAATATGTTTCATCTATATGTTACATGATATTATTCTGCCTTATATCGCATTATCTGAAGTTATCCCCTATCAATTAGGGGTGCTAGCATTGTTTTACATGTCTGTCCCCGAGTAGCGCTTTGCGCAAGGGACTTATAATGCTTTAATAGTTATTTAGGTGTTTCTTTAGAAATATAGGGGGAAATTTACCAAAATGGATTCGTAAAAAATAGGTGTATTCGTAGGCAGAAATACACCTATTTTTTACACATTTGTATTTTCGGGATTTTCAATCCCGAAAATACAAAAATTCATATTCCTAAAGATGGAACATTCGCATTTGTATTTACAAATACGAATGTCTACACCATCGATAGAATACGACAGAAATCACCATTCAAAAGAATGGTGGTTCCTGATGTACTAAGCAGCCGTACTGATAATACGGCTGCTAAGTGGTGTGAAACACCCACGCATGTACGACAGGAAAATACACCTTGCTTTCCCTGTCGTATTTGCTTTAAGCCTGCACGGATCAGTCAGATCCGTGCAGGCTTTAATGTAAAAAAATAGAAAAAAAAATAAATAGAAAAAAAAAAAACACCAGCACCAGGCTGAAGGAGCCGGGGCCGGTAATTAAAAATCAGGGAACCCGACAAATAGGGGTTCCCCAATTTTTAACAACCAGCCCCAGGCTCCAGGTCCGGGGCTGGTTCCCAAAATACAGGGGACAAAATGACTAGGGGTCCCCCGTATTTTAAGAACCAGCCCCAGGCCAAACCAGCCAGCAGGGTAATGCCACAGCCGGGGGTAGACTTTTTATACAAGTCCCCCCGGCCAAAGCATTAACCCCCTGACCAGTCAGCCTGGCCAGGGGCCCTGGGGACCCCCCCAATAAAGGGGTCCCTCCCTCCAGGACTTACCTGACCAGGCTGAAGCCTGGTGCTGTCCTCGATGCCCCTGGGCGGTGGGCATCGAGCTGATAGTGGTGTAAAAAATAGAATAATCTATTGTCTAATACTGGGGCACTATGAGTCCCAGCAAGCCTCCCCCGCAAGCTGGGACTTGGAGAACCACAAGTCCCAGCCTGCGGGGCATTAAAGGGCCCGCTGGGTCTTGTAGTGCCACAGTATTAAAAATAGTAAAATAAAACACCCTGACACACACTTAAAATAAAACTTTAATACATACAAAGCCCTTACATACTGATACTTACCTATCTTCTTCCCGTAGGTAGCCCTGGTCCTGATGTCCTGTGTTGACTTCTGGTCCATGTCGACGTCGCTGTCCATGTCGGCGATGGCGTCCGACGAAATCCATGTGGGAACCTATGGAAGGAAACCATACTCACCTGTCCCAGGGCGACGTAGTCCAGGTAAGGGTCTTTGCAAAAAAAACAAACCGACATGCGAAACCAGCCGGACAGCAGAGAGCCGCACGGTGTTTGTGTACATCGTGCGGCTCCGCCTCCCGAATGCCGCTATTGGCCGCCTTGCGGCCTAGCGGCTCCTGATTGGCCGCTAGGCCGCAAGGCGGCCAATAGCGGCATTCGGGAGGCGGAGCCGCACGATGTACACAAACACCGTGCGGCTCAGTTGTTCGGCTGGTTTCGCGTGTCGGTTTGTTTTTTTGCAAAGACCCTTACCTGGACTATGTCGCCCAGGGACAGGTGAGTATGGTTTACTTCCATAGGTTCCCACATGGATTTCGTCGGACTCCGGACGCCGACGCCATCGCCAACATGGACAGCGACGTCGACATGGACCAGAAGACGACACAGGACATCAGGACCAGGGCTACCTACGGGAAGAAGATAGGTAAGTATCAGTATGTAAGGGCTTTATATGTATTAAAGTTTTATTTTAAGTGTGTGTCAGTGTGTTTTATTATACTATTTTTAATACTGTGGAACTACAAGACCCAGCAGGCCCTTTAATGCCCCACAGGCTGGGACTTGTGGTTCTCCAAGTCCCAGCTTGCGGGGGAGGCTTGCTGGGACTCATAGTGCCCCAGTATTAGACAATAGATTATTCTATTTTTTACACCACTATCAGCTCGATAACCACCGCCCAGGGGCATCGAGGACAGAACCAGGCTTCAGCCTGGTCAGGTAAGTCCTGAAGGGGGGGGGACCCCTTTATGGGGGGGGTCCCCATTCCCCCAGGGCCCCTGGCCAGGCTGACTGGTCAGGGGGTTAATGCTTTGGCCGGGGGGACTTGTATAAAAAGTCTCCCCCCGGCTGTGGCATTACCCTGCTGGCTGGTTTGGCCTGGGGCTGGTTCTTAAAATAAGGGGGACCCCTAGTAATTTTGTCCCCCGTATTTTGGGAACCAGCCCTGGACCCTGGGGCTGGTTGTTAAAAATCGGGGAACCCCTATTTGTCGGGTTCCCTATTTTTAATTACCGGCCCCGGCTCCTTCAGCCTGGTGCTGGTTACAGCTGTGGGGGGGACCCCACGCCGTTTTTTTTAAATTTATTTAATTTTTCTATTTTTTTTACACCTTGCAGCCTGCAGGGATCTGACTGATCCGTGCAGACTGCCTGTACGAATTTGTATTAGCGGCCGTATATATGGCCAGCTAATACGAATTCCTACGACATCGGTGGGTTACAAAGCAGTCGTATATGACTGCTTTGTACATTCCACTCCGGAACACGACTTTGCATACGACTGAAACAGTCGTATGCAGTCGTAGGGGAAATACCAATACGAAAAACTAAGTTTTTCATATTGGTAAATTTCCCCCATAGTTACTATGTTATGTACGGCAGCTATAATTGTTATCAATATATAGTTACTGTTGTTATTCAGTGCTGCCACTAATTACATAGCGATGTGGCTCACGGCATCTCTGCCAGAGAAAACATTGCTATGGTAACACAGATTGATGTCAAACATGAGAGCGCACGGCCCTGCTTGATGACGTCACATGGGTGTTCTGGTGGATAGCAGCGTTCACAATATAGTAATAGCAGCCTTCTCATCCACAGCCAAAGAGTAAGGGACCTTTTTCCCACCTGAGACTCGCAGAACCATTCTACACAGAGTACATTGTAATTACCTGCTGTGCATCCTGGGAGATGATGTCATGCTGAGGGGACTTACTTCCTGTTGTTCTCCTGTTACTTTCACTTAGTGTCTGCCTTATGCCGAGTAAAGACCTGTGTTACATTCATGCTGCACGTGTGGTGGTGATTCTGTTGCATGGAAGTGGTCAAGGATCATCTCCCCCAAATATGGACATATAGCCTGCTGCTTTTCCAGCTGCCAGCTCTCCTCTTTATTGACCTCTGCAGATACAAACCAGTCATCATGTATCAGGGCCTGTGCCATGTCATCACCTATGGACTACTGTGCTTTGCGTCCAGTTTCCAGGCCATGCAGTGCCTTCAGGTTACCTCAGCTATGGTCACTGCAGGTGACGTTGCCATCTTTTCTTATGTATACAGTGTGGTGACAGCTGAGAGCTGACAAGTATGACAAGGCCTTTATCTGTGATAGAACATATAACTTGTGGGGTAAACTATAGGAGCTCTGAGTGGTCAGCTCATGGTGACATATGGCTGGCTGTTGGGGCCCCACCACAACCGTACCAGTGCCAAGAGAAAAAGGGCCATGTGGAAACATATAACCATATCAGTAAATGCTGCCAGTACACATAAGCACCTTGTGCGCAACATAAAAAAAAAAAAACGTTTCAATGATAGTAAGCGGCAATTGAAGCTAAAAATGGACCTGGAAAAAACTGAGGCAAGTCGCACAGGAGGAGGACCAAGGATAGAAGTGCGGTTTCATTTTGAGAACCAGCTCCACCGCATAATACCCCCTGAGGTCCTACCAGGACTCAGAGGCTGGCTGGCAAATTTTAGCCTGGGGGGCAAGTCCAGAGCACTGGCCCATAAGTAGCGCATAAGTAGCCCATAAGTAGCGCATTGGTCTGGACACCACAGGCTGATCTCCTGCATAAATAAAGAACAGGACACCACAGGCTGTTCTCCTGCATAAATAAAGAACAGGACACCACAGGCTGCTCTCCTACATAAAGAACACAGCACCACAGGTTGCACCCTTGCGTAAAAGACAGGACACCACAGGCTGCTCCACTGTATAATAATCATGCCGTGACATTACAGGCCACTCTCCCTGTATAAGAAAAGTAATGCCATGACACCACAGGCTGCTCCCCCTGTATAATATAAAAGTAATACCATGACACCACAGGCTGCTCCCTCTGTGTAATAATAATGCCATGATGCCACAGGCTGCTCCCCCTTTATAATAATTTGTGTCATGGCATTACTATTATTATATTATACAGGGGGATCAGCCTGTGGTGTCATGGCATTATTATTATTATACAGAGGGAGCAGCCTGTGGTGTTATTGCATTACTTTTATATTATACAGGGGGAGCAGCCTGTGGTGTCATGGCATTATTATTATTATACAGAGGGAGCAGCCAGTGGTGTCATGGCATTACTTTGATATTTTACAGGGGGAGCAGCATGTGGTGTCATGGCATTATTATTATTATTATACAGAGGGAGCTGCCTTTGATGTCATGGCCTAACGCCATGACACCACAGGCTGCTCCCCCTGTACAATAATAATTATGACACCACAGGTTGCTCCCCCTGTATAATATAAAAGTAATGCCATGACACCACAGGCTGCTCCCTCTGTATAATAATAATGCAATGACACCACAGGCTGCTCCTGCTTTATAATAATAATGCAATGACACCACAGGCGGCTCCCTCTGTATAATAATAATGCAATGACACCACAGGCTGCTCCCTCTGTATAGTAATAATACAATGACACCACAGGCTGCTCCCGCTGTATAATAATAATGTAATGACACCACAGGCGGCTCCCGCTGTATAATAATAATGCAATTACACCACAGGCTGCTCCCTCTGTATAATAATAATGCAATGACACCACAGGCTGCTCCTGCTGTATAATATAATAATAGTAATGCAATGACACCACAGGCTGCTCCAGCTGTATAATAATAATGCAATGACACCACAGGCGGCTCCCTCTGTATAACAATAATGCAATGACACCACAGGCTGCTCCCTCTGTATAATAATAATGCAATGACACCACAGGCTGCTCCCGCTGTATAATATAACAATAGTAATGCCATGACACAAATTATTATACAGGAGGAGCAGCCTGTGGTGTCATTGCATTATTATTATTATACAGAGGGAGCAGCCTGTGGTGTCATTGCATTACTTTTATATTATACAGGGGGAGCAGCCTGTGGTGTCATGGCATTATTATTATACAGAGGGAGCAGCCTGTGGTGTCATGGCATTACTTTGATATTATACAGAGGGAGCAGCCTGTGGTGTCATGGCATAATGCCATGACACCACAGGCTGCTCCCCCTGTACAATAATAATTATGACACCACAGGTTGCTCCCCCTGTATAATATAAAAGTAATGCCATGACACCACAGGCTGCTCCCTCTGTATAATAATAATAATGCAATGACACCACAGGCTGCTCCCACTGTATAATAATAATGCAATGCCACCACAGGCGGCTCCCGCTGTATAATAATAATAATGCAATGACACCACAGGCTGCTCCCCCTGTATAATAATAATGCCATGACACCACAGGCTGCTCCCCCTGTAAAATATCAAAGTAATGCCATGACACCACAGGCTGCTCCCTCTGTATAATAATAATGCCATGACACCACAGGCTGATCCCCCTGTATAATATAAAAGTAATGCAATAACACCACAGGCTGCTCCCTCTGTATAATAATAATGCAATGACACCACAGGCTGCTCCCACTGTATAATATAACAATAGTAATGCCATGACACAAATTATTATACAGGAGGAGCAGCCTGTGGTGTCATTGCATTATTATACAGAGGTAGCAGCCTGTGGTGTCATTGCATTACTTTTATATTATACAGGGGGAGCAGCCTGTGGTGTCATGGCATTATTATTATTATACAGAGGGAGCAGCCTGTGGTGTCATGGCATTACTTTGATATTTTACAGGGGGAGCAGCCTGTGGTGTCATGGCATTATTATTATACAGAGGGAGCAGCCTGTGGTGTCATGGCATAATGCCATGACACCACAGGCTGCTCCCCCTGTACAATAATAATTATGACACCACAGGTTGCTCCCCCTGTATAATATAAAAGTAATGCCATGACACCACAGGCTGCTCCCTCTGTATAATAATAATAATGCAATGACACCACAGGCTGCTCCCGCTGTATAATAATAATACAATGCCACCACAGGCGGCTCCCGCTGTATAATAATAATGCAATGACACCACAGGCTGCTCCCCCTGTATAATAATAATGCCCTGACACCACAGGCTGCTCCCCCTGTAAAATATCAAAGTAATGCCATGACACCACAGGCTACTCCCTCTGTATAATAATAATGCCATGACACCACAGGCTGCTACCCCTGTATAATATAAAAGTAATGCAATAACACCACAGGCTGCTCCCTCTGTATAATAATAATGCAATGACACCACAGGCTGCTCTCGCTGTATAATATAACAATAGTAATGCCATGACACAAATTATTATACAGGAGGAGCAGCCTGTGGTGTCATTGCATTATTATTATTATACAGAGGGAGCAGCCTGTGGTGTCATTGCATTACTTTTATATTATACAGGGGGAGCAGCCTGTGGTGTCATGGCATTATTATTATACAAAGGGAGCAGCCTGTGGTGTCATGGCATTACTTTGATATTTTACAGGGGGAGCAGCTTGTGGTGTCATGGCATTATTATTATTATTATACAGAGGGAGCAGCCTGTGGTGTCATGGCATAATGCAATGACACCACTGGCTGCTCCCCCTGTACAATAATAATTATGACACCACAGGTTGCTCCCCCTGTATAATATAAAAGTAATGCCATGACACCACAGGCTGCTCCCTCTGTATAATAATAATAATGCAATGACACCACAGGCTGCTCCCGCTGTATAATAATAATGCAATGCCACCACAGGCGGCTCCCGCTGTATAATAATAATAATAATAATAATGCAATGACACCACAGGCTGCTCCCCCTGTATAATAATAATGCCATGACACCACAGGCTGCTCCCCTGTAAAATATCAAAGTAATGCCATGACACCACAGGCTGCTCCCTCTGTTTAATAATAATGCCATGACACCACAGGCTGCTCCCCCTGTATAATATAAAAGTAATGCAATAACAACACAGGCTGCTCCCTCTGTATAATAATAATGCAATGACACCACAGGCTGCTCCCGCTGTATAATATAACAATAGTAATGCCATGACACAAATTATTATACAGGAGGAGCAGCCTGTGGTGTCATTGCATTATTATTATTATTATACAGAGGGAGCAGCCTGTGGTGTCATTGCATTACTTTTATATTATACACTGGGAGCAGCCTGTGGTGTCATGGCATTATTATTATACAGAGGGAGCAGCCTGTGGTGTCATGGCATTACTTTGATATTTTACAGGGGGAGCAGCCTGTGGTGTCATGGCATTATTATTATACAGAGGGAGCAGCCTGTGGTGTCATGGCATAATGCCATGACACCACAGGCTGCTCCCCCTGTACAATAATAATTATGACACCACAGGTTGCTCCCCCTGTATAATATAAAAGTAATGCCATGACACCACAGGCTGCTCCCTCTGTATAATAATAATGCAATGACACCACAGGCTGCTCCCGCTGTATAATAATAATAATGCAATGACACCACAGGCGGCTCCCGCTGTATAATAATAATGCAATGACACCACAGGCTGCTCCCGCTGTATAATAATAATGTAATGACACCACAGGCGGCTCCCGCTGTATAATAATAATGCAATGACACCACAGGCTGCTCCCTCTGTATAATAATAATGCAATGACACCACAGGCTGCTCCTGCTGTATAATATAATAATATTAATGCAATGACACCACAGGCTGCTCCAGCTGTATAATAATAATGCAATGACACCACAGGCGGTTCCGGTGTATAATAATAATGCAATGACACCACAGGCTGCTCCCTCTGTATAATAATAATGCAATGACACCACAGGCTGCTCCCTCTGTATAATAATAATGCCATGACACCACAGGCTGCTCCCCCTGTAAAATATCAAACGTAATGCCATGACACCACAGGCTGCTCCCTCTGTATAATAATAATGCCATGACACCACAGGCTGCTCCCCCGTTAAATTATCAAAGTAATGCCATGACACCACAGGCTGCTCCCTCTGTATAATAATAATGCCATGACACCACAGGCTGCTCCCCCTGTATAATATAAAAGTAATGCAATGACACCACAGGCTGCTCCCTCTGTATAATAATAATGCAATGACACCACAGGCTGCTCCTCCTGTATAATAATTTGTGTCATGGCATTACTATTGTTATATTATACAGCGGGAGCAGCCTGTGGTGTCATTGCATTATTATTATACAGAGGGAGCAGCCTGTGGTATCATTGCATTATTATTATACAGAGGGAGCAGCCTGTGGTGTCATTGCATTATTATTATTATACAGCGGGAGCCGCCTGTGGTGTCATTGCATTATTATTATACAGCTGGAGCAGCCTGTGGTGTCATTGCATTATTATTATTATTATACAGAGGGAGCAGCCTGTGGTGTCATTGCATTATTATTATACAGCGGGAGCCGCCTGTGGTGTCATTACATTATTATTATTATACAGCGGGAGCAGCCTGTGGTGTCATGGCATTATTATTATACAGAGGGAGCAAGCAGCCTGTGGTGTCATGGCATAATGCCATGACACCACAGGCTGCTCCCCCTGTACAATAATAATTATGACACCACAGGTTGCTCCCCCTGTATAATATAAAAGTAATGCCATGACACCACAGGCTGCTCCCTCTGTATAATAATAATAATGCAATGACACCACAGGCTGCTCCTGCTTTATAATAATAATGCAATGACACCACAGGCGGCTCCCTCTGTATAATAATAATGCAATGACACCACAGGCTGCTCCCTCTGTATAATAATAATGCAATGACACCACAGGCTGCTCCCGCTGTATAATAATAATGTAATGATACCACAGGCGGCTCCCGCTGTATAATAATAATGCAATTACACCACAGGCTGCTCCCCCTGTATAATATAAAAGTAATGCAATAACACCACAGGCTGCTCCCTCTGTATAATAATAATAATGCAATGACACCACAGGCTGCTCCCGCTGTATAATAATAATGTAATGATACCACAGGCGGCTCCCGCTGTATAATAATAATAATAATGCAATTACACCACAGGCTGCTCCCTCTGTATAATAATAATGCAATGACACCACAGGCTGCTCCCTCTGTATAATAATAATGCAATGACACAACAGGCTGCTCCCGCTGTAAAATATAACAATAGTAATGTCATGACACAAATTATTATACAGGAGGAGCACTCTGTGGTGTCATTGCATTATTATTATACAGAGGGAGCAGTCTGTGGTGTCATTTCATTACTTTTATATCATACATGGGGAGCAGCCTGTGGTGTCATGTCATTATTATTATACAGAGTGAGCAGCCTGTGGTGTCGTGGCATTACTTTGGTATTTTACAGGGGGAGCAGCCTGTGGTGTCATGGCATTATTATTATTATTATACAGAGGGAGCAGCCTGTGGTGTCATGGCATAATGCCATGACACCACAGGCTGCTCCCCCTGTACAATAATAATTATGACACCACAGGTTGCTCCCCCTGTATAATATAAAAGTAATGCCATGACACCACAGGCTGCTCCCTCTGTATAATAATAATAATGCAATGACACCACAGGCTGCTCCCGCTGTATAATAATAATGCAATGCCACCACAGGCGGCTCCCACTGTATAATAATAATGCAATGACACCACAGGCTGCTCCCCCTGTATAATAATAATGCCATGACACCACAGGCTGCTCCCCCTGTAAAATATCAAAGTAATGACATGACACCACAGGCTGCTCCCTCTGTATAATAATAATGCCATGACACCACAGACTGCTCCCCCTGTATAATATAAAAGTAATGCAATAACACCACAGGCTGCTCCCTCTGTATAATAATAATGCAATGACACCACAGGCTGCTCCCGCTGTATAATATAACAATAGTAATGCCATGACACAAATTATTATACAGGAGGAGCAGCCTGTGGTGTCATTGCATTATTATTATTATACAGAGGGAGCAGCCTGTGGTGTCATTGCATTACTTTTATATTATACAGGGGGAGCAGCCTGAGGGGTCATGGCATTATTATTATACAGAGGGAGCAGCCTGTGGTGTCATGGCATTACGTTGATATTTTACAGGGGGAGCAGCCTGTGGTGTCATGGCATTATTATTATACAGAGGGCGCAGCCTGTGGTGTCATGGCATAATACCATGACACCACAGGCTGCTCCCCCTGTACAATAATAATTATGACACCACAGGTTGCTCCCCCTGTATAATATAAAAGTAATGCCATGACACCACAGGCTGCTCCCTCTGTATAATAATAATAATAATGCAATGACACCACAGGCTGCTCCCGCTGTATAATAATAATGCAATGACACCACAGGCGGCTCCCGCTGTATAACAATAATGCAATGACACCACAGGCTGCTCCCTCTGTATAATAATAATGCAATGACACCACAGGCTGCTCCCTCTGTATAATAATAATGCCATGACACCACAGGCTGCTCCCGCTGTATAATATAACAATAGTAATGCCATGACACTATTTATTATACAGGAGGAGCAGCCTGAAGTGTCATTGCATTATTATTATACAGAGGGAGCAGCCTGTGGTGTCATTGCATTACTTTTATATTATACAGGGGGAGCAGCCTGTGGTGTCATGTCATTATTATTATACAGAGGGAGCAGCCTGTGGTGTCATGGCATTACTTTGATATTTTACAGGGGGAGCAGCCTGTGGTGTCATGGCATTATTATTATACAGAGGGAGCAGCCTGTGGTGTCATGGCATAATGCCATGATACCACAGGCTGCCCCCCCTGTACAATAATAATTATGACACCACAGGTTGCTCCGCCTGTATAATATAAAAGTAATGACATGACACCACAGGCTGCTCCATCTGTATAATAATAATGCAATGACACCACAGGCTGCTCCCGCTGTATAATAATAATGCAATGACACCACAGGCGGCTCCCGCTGTATAATAATAATGCAATGACACCACAGGCTGCTCCCCATGTATAATAATAATGCCATGACACCACAGGCTGCTCCCCCTGTAAAATATAAAAGTAATGCCATGACACCACAGGCTGCTCCCTCTGTATAATAATAATGCCATGACACCACAGGCGGCTCCCGCTGTATAATAATAATGCAATGACACCACAGGCTGCTCCCTCTGTATAATAATAATGCAATGACACCACAGGCTGCTCCCTCTGTATAATAATAATAATGCAATGACACCATAGGCTGCTCCCGCTGTATAATATAACAATAGTAATGCCATGACACAAATTATTATACAGGAGGAGCAGCCTGTGGTGTCATTGCATTATTATTATACAGAGGGAGCAGCCTATGGTGTCATGGCATAATGCCATGACACCACAGGCTGCTCCCCCTGTACAATAATAATTATGACACCACAGGTTGCTCCCCCTGTATAATATAAAAGTAATGCCATGACACCACAGGCTGCTCCCCCTGTACAATAATAATTATGACACCACAGGTTGCTCCCCCTGTATAATATAAAGTAATGCCATGACACCACAGGCTGCTACCCCTGTACAATAATAATTATGACACCACAGGTTGCTCCCCCTGTATAATATAAAAGTAATGCCATGACACCACAGGCTGCTCCCTCTGTATAATAATAATAATGCAATGACACCACATGCTGCTCTCCCTGTATAATATAAAGTAATGCCATGACACCACAGGCTGCTACCCCTGTACAATAATAATTATGACACCACAGGTTGCTCCCCCTGTATAATATAAAAGTAATGCCATGACAC
This sequence comes from Crinia signifera, assembly GCF_055691185.1. Taxonomy (NCBI): domain Eukaryota; kingdom Metazoa; phylum Chordata; class Amphibia; order Anura; family Myobatrachidae; genus Crinia; species Crinia signifera. The sequence continues at coordinate 354,257,826 of NC_139217.1, forward strand.
CACAGGCTGCTCCCTCTGTATAATAATAATGCAATGACACCACAGGCTGCTCCCGCTGTAGAATAATAATGCAATGACACCACAGGCGGCTCCTGCTGTATAATAATAATGCAATGACACCACAGGCTGCTCCCCCTGTATAATAATAATGCAATGACACCACAGGCTGCTCCCGCTTTATAATATTAATGCAATGACACCACAGGCGGCTCCCACTGTATAATAATAATGCAATGACACCACAGGCTGCTCCCTCTGTATAATAATAATGCAATGACACCACAGGCTGCTTCCGCTGTATAATAACAATGTAATGACACCACAGGCGGCTCCCGCTGTATAATAATAATGCAATGACACCACAGGCTGCTCCTTCTGTATAATAATAATGCAATGACACCACAGGCTGCTCCTGCTGTATAATATAATAATTGTAATGCAATGACACCACAGGCTGCTCCTGCTGTATAATAATAATGCAATTACACCACAGGCGGCTCCCGCTGTATAATAATAATGCAATGACACCACAGGCTGCTCCCTCTGTATAATAATAATGCAATGACACCACAGGCTGCTCCCTCTGTATAATAATAATGCAATGACACCACAGGCTGCTCCCGCTGTATAATATAACAATAGTAATGCCATGACACAAATTATTATACAGGAGGAGCAGCCTGTGGTGTCATTGCATTATTATTATACAGAGGGAGCAGCCTATGGTGTCATGGCATAATGCCATGACACCACAGGCTGCTCCCCCTGTACAATAATAATTATGACACCACAGGTTGCTCCCCCTGTATAATATAAAAGTAATACCATGACACCACAGGCTGCTCCCCCTGTACAATAATAATTATGACACCACAGGTTGCTCCCCCTGTATAATATAAAGTAATGCCATGACACCACAGGCTGCTACCCCTGTACAATAATAATTCTGACACCACAGGTTGCTCCCCCTGTATAATATAAAAGTAATGCCATGACACCACAGGCTGCTCCCTCTGTATAATAATAATGCAATGACACCACATGCTGCTCTCCCTGTATAATATAATAATAGTAATGCCATGAAACAAATTATTATACAGGGGGAGCAGCCTGTGGTGTCATTGCATTGTTATTATTATACATGAAACTGCAGATATATCTTTTTTTATGTGTTTAATGCTTACAGTATTTTATCTCTCAGGCTCCTTTACTGCTGCTGCTGTGGCTCCATTCATTTCAATCCACTCTCCTGCTGCGGCCCCCCGACTCGTCCTGCGGCCTGCCTTCCTTCCTCTCTGCAGACGCGTGGGTGGGAGGCGCCATCGTCATGACGTCCCCACCCAGCGTCTGCCACTGCCTCGATAAGAGGGAACAAGCTGCCGGGCCCTCCTCCACGTAGCCGTGGAGGCCGGCGGACATATTCCTGTGGCCGCAGGCATCCTTCAAAAGACCACAGGAACATGGCCGCCGGCAGTGCAAAAAAAACCTGTAAGGCGACTTCGGACACGGCGGCGGCCCGCAGCACACCTCCCAGAGCGACCTGGGGGGCAGATGGCACCCTGCCCCCCGGCCCAGCCCACCCCTGCCAGGACTACATATTGAGGATATGGATCGCTGTCAAATTCCACCTCAAGCTGGTAAGTGAAACCAAATGTACCCCTACAACTTACCATTGTTATGTAAAAATGATATTATGTTGTGTTTCTATGTTCCAAGCATAGATGTGATGTTGTGGTACTACACATCCCAGCAAGGTGCCATTGGGAAAGTGTTCTTGGATCATTTCACTATTGTGTGGTATGCTGGGTTCAGTAGTTCCACAACTGATGCTATTGGTATAACACAAATCAGGGCATGTTCCACACCCAAAGTAGGGTGGTGTGATGCATTTTGCACATGCATTCATTTTCAAATAGCTTACATGATGGCCAGGGGTTAAAGTGAGGGGGAACGGGGTGGAACTGAGTTCCACCTCTACCACAGTCCTGAACAGTAATTCCAACAAAAAATCCTGTCCCAGTGGCTTCTTCTTATGGTACAGCGTATGCAATGTAAAGTGAAGAGGCATTACATGTGGTGTAATGTGTATACGATTGTGCTACTGTGTGGTAGGGCACAAATTCCCTGGCACTGGTCTAGGCTCCACCTAATGGGGGATGGGCGGGGGGGGGGGGGTGTTAGTGGACCTCTCCAGGACCACTTTAAGCCCTGATGATGGCTATGAAAGAGGGAAGTGCAAATTATCATGTAATGGTGAATATGCAGATTACACAATATAGCCACATCATAATGTGGACAACTTTATTTGAGCCTAAGCCATGTGTGGTCATCTTCTGTTTAGGTTTGGACATGTGCATTGTTTTTGAATTATGGTACACACTGCAATAATCCAACTTGTATACTTCTTTTCCAGCTCAAAATACCGAGAGTGCTGTGGGCCGTCATTCCCGGCAAATGAGTGGTGACTTTGAGGCTGCAGGTGAGTTTGACTATGGGATTTAAATCAAAACCACATCACACACAGTATGCATGTAACCTCGGCCATTCTCTAGGTTGGCCCAAAAAAGGCCACTTTTTCGCCAAAGTAATGCGCCATGCAGCTACATTGTTGTAAAAACTGCACTGAAACAAAAGGCCCATGTAAGATCCAATACTAACCAATGTCCCATTAATCACAGGCCCATCACACCAGCTACAGCATCCAGAAGAGGACCTACAAATGTAAGAGGAGGATACAGACATAATCCTGGAGCCTGTCGACTACTTTGAGGCTGAGGTTCAAAGAGATCAGGCACCCATCACTCAAAGGCCATCTAGCCAGCCACAAGCGCCCCAAACCACACTGGGTCAAAACGCCATCCCCACAGCGGCAGATGAGTTGGCGTACTCCCTGCACAGCTTCAAACAGAAGCAGATCCATTTTATGCAGACCCAAACTGTTCAAATGTAACATATTGAGGAAAATTAAAAAGGTGGCTCACAGTGTGCGTGTCAGTGTAGGCACACAAATAAGGATGGTAGCCACACTAGACAGGCGTCTTGGCGACATAAGCCAGGCCATACAGACCCAAAACACCACATTAGGGCAGGCAAATGCCAAAATATGTGCCCAGACGCAAGCACTGATTGCACAAACATCAGCTTTAGTGTCTCTTCAGACACACTTACAGCAAAGCAACCCCAGTCACTTAGCCCCAGCTGCCTCTACAGCAAGCATCCTCTCCAACCCCCCTATGAGCAGCTCACCGACTAGTCCTCCTCGTAGGAGTGTATGCACCAGGGGTGGCCTGAGTAGTTCAGGGAAGGGTGTTAGCTCCCGTGGGAAGGGCAAAAACTCATAAATTTAGACACAACTAGTAATGACACTGGTAGGATGCTGTTACTGTGTGTCACACAAATTTGCAATTGTTTTGGCTTTTCATGTTTATTTACATGTTTCCATATTTTTCACTCCAAAAAAGTTACCACACATAATAATGTTTCATTATTTTCACATTTGCTAAACATTTTAATGATGTGGCCTGGGTGGCAATACAATTTCATAACACTGGAACTTAGTAGGGCATATGGTCATTGCTTCTACAGCATGATGGTGGGCAACCATTAGATCAACATGCAAAATGTCAACATGTGGCCACACAAACAACAATCTCCAGTCCACTCTGCTAAATCTCCCTCAGAAAACCTCACAGGTGGCCATAATCATCTAGGGGTACATGCAGGGTATTTTCACATTCCAATATTGGTCACCTGTGAGGCTATTAATAATTTCTCACCTTGTTCATTGTTGTTCTGGGGCCAAATCGCCCATCAGAACCTGGTCTATTTAGTTTGCGATTTGTAGGCACTTTTGGGATGCAAATTCCTAATTCGCATTCCATTAAATATGCCATTTATATATTTTACAATGTTAAAACATCTGGATGCGAATTGAAGTGAGAATCAAAAATCGCAACTTTCACAAGTAATCAGGGCACCGATCCCAGCGCTGCCAGTGGAGATCGGCGGCGCGGCTGTTTAAAGTTGGCGCCATTGTGGCCGCCAATAGAAAACGCCGCCCCCGGCGTTTGAATCCTGGCGACCTTTGGGAGCCAATCACGGCTCCCGAATCGGCAGCCAATAGAAACCGGCCACGGCGAGCCAATCAGCACTCGCCACGCCGTACTGTGCCCCACCCCCGGCGTCTGATGTCAGACGCCACCGGGAGGTGAAGCAGCAAGGACCCACGCCGGCGGAGGGCAGGAGTGCCCTGGCAGGGGAAGGAAGCCGCCGAAGGACGGCGCAGAAGACTGCGGCGGGAAGAAGAGCTCCGGCGGCCACTGAAGAAGCCAGAAGACACCGGGCTCAAGAAGGGGAATCGCCGGCGCCTCCTGGACGAGCAGAGGAAGTGGCACCGCCGCTGGCTAGGACTGGCCAGTGGCAGAAGACAAGATGGCGGCCATGCACGGAGAGGCCAGTGGGGGTGGGAAGCTTCAGAGCTGAGGAAGCTCCCCCCGGCGGCCTCTCCCAACATCAGGTAGGCGGCCCCAGGCCACCTACCCCTACCCTAGACCACCGGGTATCGGGCACTAGGCCCGTGGGTACTTTCAGGCCCCTCCGGCCTGTGGGCACTTACAGGCCCCTCCGGCCTGTGGGCATTGTAGTCGGGCCCTCTCGGCCCATGGCCAATTGATTGGTGGGCCCTCCTGGCCCTTTTGTATCTCGCTGGGCCCCCTCCCCGTGGCCCCTGTTGTGATAGGCCGGGCAGTAGGCCCGTGGGTGTATTTAGCCGGGCGCTAGGCCCGTTGCACAATAGCTGGGCGTAAGGCCCGAGGCCCCCCCATAGCTCGGGGGCTAATTGAATCAGGCCTCTAGGCCTGTGCCCCCAGTCAGACACTAGGCTTGTGGACACAGACAGGCACTAGGCCTGAGCCGTAGTTAGGGGTGAATGTAGTGTAAGGCACTGGTGTAATTAATAGGCAGGTACTAGGCCTGCAAGTGATCAGTAAAAGGGCTCTAGGCCCCATTTTATGGTTCCCGGTGGGTAGTTGGGGTCAACAGGTAGACGTGCTCCGCGGCAGTCCCCTCGTGGTTCCCCACGTAGCTAACTGGTATCGTCAGAGTGTGCATATGCTGGCCAGCTCTAGGTAGGAAGGGAGTGTAACAACAAAGGTTAGGCAAAGATTGAAGGGACTGTTTTGTTGGTGAAATCTTGTACCGTGTTGTATGCTGTTTTCCGGGCAGGGCATCTCTGTAGAATTGTTAGTATTGTTAGTTTGTGTCGCACTACACACATAGTTAGTTTGAGGGCTGTGTGATGTAGTTACCCAGTTACGTGCCACACTAGTAAGCGTTAGGCCCTGCACGGTGTTGTTTTTGTGTTGTCTCTTCCTTACAGGGACCTGTAAGGGACGTGTTGGAGAGGGTACAAGTCTGACGACGGTGAGTGTCGTGTGTGTTTGTCTCTGCCTGTCTCCCTTCCTTCATCAATCCAGGGCATACGTGGACCTTGCATCTCCATGCGAGGTCAAGGCATCACCTAGGTGCGCAAGTGCCAATATGTGACACTCCAGGCTCTGAGGCAGTGTGCCGATGATTATATTTCCCGGAGCCTGGAGGGTGCCTCTGTAGAGACGTTGCGGGACGGAGGGCGCACCGGTCTTCATCCAGGCGGAACAGATCTCACCTACTCTCCTTCCTCCTAGGTGTTCATGTCCCGGTGCCAGAGAATTCCAGGACCATGGTTTGTCACGGCCTGAAGGTGAGAGGGTGCGGCGCCAGGTAAGTGGTCCGGAGACACCTGCACGGCAGCAGGCACCACACCGCACCGCCCCTACACCCATCTCACAGTGACAGCTGAAAAGTATGACAAGGCCTTTATCTGTTGTAGAACATATAACTTGCTGGGATACATCATAGGAGCTCTAAGTGGTCAGCTCATGGTGACGTATGGCCACTTCTTCTACCACCTGAACATTATTTCCTTGGGAAGTGTGTCAGTGGCTTTTATCATCTATCAATCTCCAGTCCACTCTGCTAAATCTCCCTCAGAAAACCTCACAGGTGGCCATAATTATCTAGGGGTATATGTAGGGTATTTTCACATTCCAATATGGGTCACCTGTGAGGCTATTAATAATTTCTCACTTTGCTCATTGTTGTTCTGGGGCCAAATCGCCCATCAGAACCTGGTCTATTTAGTTTGCGAATTGTAGGCACTTTTGGGATGCAAATTCCTAATTTGCATCCCATTAAATATGCGATTTAGTTATTTTACAATGTTAAAACATCTGGATGCGAATTGGAGAATCAAAAATTGCAACTGTCACAAGTGCGAATTTATGGGGAAAAGTGCGAGTTTTAAGGCAACTTGCAATTTATTAAATGTGCGAATTTGCAAAAAAAAAATGCAAATTTGGCCATTTGCGAAATTTTTTTGTGTGCAAAAAACGGCAAAATCGCACAATATTACATTTCGCCCCACATCTCTCACCTCTATGGCTATTTACATCCAGCATCAACTCCAACGCAGTGTGGATTGGTAATATTCATTCATATCCAGTGGGAACTATATTGTTCTTGCTTTTTTATCTGATTAAGACATCGGCCAGTTTCAAAATTGCATCATTTTAGATTTATATCTTTTTTATGAACACTGGAATTTTTAGATAAATGTTTTGTCATTTTGTCATGTGTAGTTATTAAAAACTGATATATAATTTTATAAACATCTTGCAAATTCATTCAGCCAGCGCTGGCACAATATAATATTTTCTTCCTTCAGCCTACATTGGGGAGTGACTACCCCTGTGCCAGCTGCTGCTAATTGCGCAACACACAAACCCTATATATTTTTTCTTCATGGTTAAAAGTCACCTTGATGAGGGTATTTGTAATAAAACAGCAGGGGTGCCCTGACCAGGAATCTCTGATTCCAATACACAATCCACATGGGTCCGGCACAGCCACTTAGCACAATGCGGGGAGGGTGCCCGTTATCCGGCAATAATACATTTCAACATAGTAACGGAACTCCATCCACTTGAACAAAGGGAATTTATTCCGTGACTAACACAGCAACGTTCAATACAAAATATGTATTTTCATCAGGCTTAAACACAGCATCTTGCCATGGCTTCTGATGGTTTCGGATCCAATATACTCCAATATACAGTAGGTGTTTTTTGCATTAGGATAAAGCATGATTATGCAATAGATTTGTTGGATAGCATCAATGTTTGCCATTTACCATCTAGTTGTGATAGCCATTAGACAACACTGAAGCCCTCTATTAACAAAGGGTCATTTATAGACTACTAGACATTATTGTCCTCTTTGCATGGATAATCATTTGCTATTAATATGTTCTTTTTATGCAACAGGTATTATGACAGCAATGATATCAATGTTGGACTTTTGAGTCTCCTCACTGGACGTATGTATTTATGAAAACTTTTTCACTATGCATTGTATATTGTGAACATGCATTTGTGATAGAGGTTTCTCATTGTCATATGCTTGTATTATATATGTATGTTGCCGCAGTTTTCAAATATTTACCAGGCAAATATGTTTCATCTATATGTTACATGATATTATTCTGCCTTATATCGCATTAACCGAAGTTATCCCCTATCAATTAGTCATCATGTATCAGGGCCTGTGCCATGTCATCACCTATGGACTACTGTGCTTTGCGTCCAGTTTCCAGGGCATGCAGTGCCATCAGGTTACCTCAGCTATGGTCACTGCAGGTGACCTTGCCATCTTTTCTTATGTATACAGTGTGGTGATGTAATTTAGTGCCCCAGTGCTGGGACAGCTCCCCTGCTCCCAGTACTGGAGGAGCAGCAGCAGCAGGGACGGGATGAAGTAGGGCTGGGTCCCCCACGGGACAGCGCCTCCCCCGGCGCAGGGATCAGCTGTCTGATCCCTGTTCCAATAGTGCAGGCAGCGGCGGAGAGAGACAGCGCTGGGATCAGGGCACTGATCCCAGCGCTGCCAGTGTGGCGGAGATCGGCGGGGCGGCTGTTTGAAGTTGGCGCCATTGTGGCCGCCAATAGAAACCGCCGCCCCCGGCATTTGAATCCTGGCGCCCTTCGGGAGCCAATCACGGCTCCCGAATCGGCAGCCAATAGAAACCGGCTATGGCGAGCCAATCAGCACTCGCCACGCCGTACTCTGCCCCGCCCCCAGCGTCTGAAGCCAGACGCCGCCGGGAGGTGAAGCAGGAAGGTCCCACGCCGGCGGAGGGCCGGAGCGCCCCGGCTGAAGAAGGAAGCCGCTGAAGAAGCCACTGAAGAAGCCAGAAGACACCGGGCTCAAGAAGGGGAATCGCCGGCGCCTCCTGGACGAGGAGAGGAAGTGGCGCCGGCACTGGCCAGGACTGGCCAGTGGCAGAAGACAAGATGGCGGCCATGCACGGAGAGGCCAGCGGGGGTAGGAAGCTTCAGAGCTGAGGAAGGTCCCCCCCGCGGCCTCTCCCAACATCAGGTAGGTGGTCCCAGGCCACCTACCCCTACCCTAGACCACCGGGTATCGGGCACTAGGCCCGTGGGTACTTTCAGGCCCCTTCGGCCTGTGGGCACTTACAGGCCCCTCCGGCCTGTGGGCATTGTAGTCGGGCCCTCTTGGCCCGTGGCCCCTGTTGTGATAGGCCAGGCAGTAGGCCCGTGGGTGTATTTTGCCGGACGCTAGGCCCGCTGCACAATAGCCGGGCGTAAGGCCCGAGGCCCCCCCATAGCTCGGGGGCTAATTGAATCAGGCCTCTAGGCCTGTGCCCCTAGTCAGGCACTAGGCTTGTGAACATAGACAGGCACTAGGCCTGAGCCGTAGTTAGGGGTGAATGTAGTGTAAGGCACTGGTGTAATTAATAGGCAGGTACTAGGCCTGCAAGTGATTAGTAAAAGGGCTCTAGGCCCCATTTTGTGGTTCCCGGTGGGTGGTTGGGGTTAACAGGTAGACGTGCGCCGCGGCAGTCCCCTTGTGGTTCCCCAAGTAGCTAACTGGTATCGTTAGAGTGTGCATATGCTGGCCAGCTCTAGGTAGGAAGGGAGTGTAACAACAAAGGTTAGGCAAAGATTGAAGGGACTGTTTTGTTGGTGAAATCTTGTACCGTGTTGTATGCAGTTTTCCGTGCACGGCATCTCTGTAGAATTGTTAGTATTGTTAGTTTGTGTTGCACTACACACATAGTTAGTTTGAGGGCTGTGTGATGTAGTTACCCAGTTACGTACCACACTAGTAAGCGTTAGGCCCTGCACTGTGTTATTTTTGTGTTGTCTCTTCCTTACAGGGACCTGTAAGGGACGTGTTGGAGAGGGTACAAGTCTGACGACGGTGAGTGTCGTGTGTGTTTGTCTCTGCCTGTCTCCCTTCCTTCATCAATCCAGGGCGTACGTGGACCTTGCATCTCCATGCGAGGTCAAGGCATCACCTAGGTGCGCAAGTGCCAATAGGTGACACTCCAGGCTCTGAGGCAGTGTGCCGATGATTATATTTCCCGGAGCCCGGAGGGTGCCTCTGTAGAGACGTTGCGGGACGGAGGGCGCATCGGTCTTTATCCAGGCAGAACAGATCTCACCTACTCTCCTTCCTCCTAGGTGTTCGTGTCCGGGTGCTGGAGAATTCCAGGACCGTGGTTTGTCACCGCCTGAAGGTGAGAGGGTGCGGCACCAGGTAAGTGGTCCAGAGACACCTGCACGGCAGCAGGCACCACACCGCACCGCCCCTACACCCATCTCACAGTGACAGCTGAAAAGTATGACAAGGCCTTTATCTGTTGTAGAACATATAACTTGCTGGGATACATCATAGGAGCTCTAAGTGGTCAGCTCAAGGTGACGTATGGCCACTTCTTCTTCTACCACCTGAACATTATTTCCTTGGGAAGTGTGTCATTGGCTTTTATCATCTCTTTTATCAATCTCCAGTCCACTCTGCTAAATCTTCCTCAGAAAACCTCACAGGTGGCCATAATTATCTAACAATGTTAAAATACCTGGATGCGAATTGAAGTGAGAATCAAAAATTGCAACTGTCAAGTGCGAATTTATGGGAAAAAGTGCGAGTTTTAACGCAACTTGCAATTTATTAAATGTGCGAATTTGCAAAAAAAAAAATGCAAATTTGGCCATTTGCGAAAAAAAATCGCAAAAAACTGCAAAATCGCACAATATTACATTTCACCCCACATCTCTCACCTCTATGGCTATTTACATCCAGCATCAACTCCAACACAGTGTGGATTGGTAATATTCATTCACATCCAGTGGGAACTATATTGTGCTTGTTTTTTTTATCTGATTAAGGCATCGACCAGTTTCAAAATTGCATCATTTTAGATTTATATCTTTTTTATGAACACTGGAATTTTTAGATAAATGTTTTGTCATTTTGTCATGTGTAGTTATTAAAAACTGATATATAATTTTATAAACATCTTGCAAATTCATTCAGCCAGCGCTGGCACAATATTTTTTTTTTCCTTCAGCCTACATTGGGGAGTGACTACCCCTGTGCCAGCTGCTGCTAATTGCGCAACACACAAACCCTATATATTTTTTCTTCATGGTTAAAAGTCACCTTGATGAGCGTATTTGTAATAAAACAGCAGGGGTGCCCCGACCAGGAATCTCTGATTCCAATACACAATCCACATGGGTCCGGCACAGCCACTTAGCACAATGCGGGGAGGGTGCCCGTTATCCGGCAATAATACATTTCAACATAGTAACGGAACTCCATCCACTTGAACAAAGGGAATTTATTCCGTGACTAACACAGCAACGTTCAATACAAAATATGTATTTTCATCAGGCTTAAACACAGCATCTTGCCATCGCTTCTGATGGTTTCGGATCCAATATACTCCAATATACAGTAGGTGTTTTTTGCATTAGGATAAAGCATGATTATGCAATAGATTTGTTGGATAGCATCAATGTTTGTCATTTACCATCTAGTTGTGTTAGCCATTAGACAACACTGAAGCCATCTATTAACAAAGGGTCATTTATAGACTACTAGACATTATTGTCCTCTTTGCATGGATAATCATTTGCTATTAATATGTTCTTTTTATGCAACAGGTATTATGACAGCAATGATATCAATGTTGGACTTTGAGTCTCCTCACTGGACGTATGTATTTATGAAAACTTTTTCACTATGCATTGTATATTGTGAACATGCATTTGTGATAGAGGCTTCTCATTGTCATATGCTTGTATTATATATGCATGTTGCCGCAGTTTTCAAATATTTACCAGGCAAATATGTTTCATCTATATGTTACATGATATTATTCTGCCTTATATTGCATTAACTGAAGTTATCCCCTATCAATTAGTTATCATGTATCAGGGCCTGTGCCATGTCATCACCTATGGACTACTGTGCTTTGCGTCCAGTTTCCAGGGCATGCAGTGCCATCAGGTTACCTCAGCTATGGTCACTGCAGGTGACCTTGCCATCTTTTCTTATGTATACAGTGTGGTGATGTAATGGAGTGCCCCGGTGCTGGGACAGCTCCCCTGCTCCCAGTACTGGAGCAGCAGCAGCAGGGACGGGGAGAAGTAGGGCTGGGTCCCCCACGGGACAGCGCCTCCCCCGGCGCAGGGATCAGCTGTCTGATCCCTGTTTCAATAGTGCAGGCAGCGGCGGAGAGAGACAGCGCTGGGATCAGGGCACTGATCCCAGCGCTGCCAGTGTGGCGGAGATCGGCGGGGCGGCTGTTTGAAGTTGGCGCCATTGTGGCCGCCAATAGAAACCGCCGCCCCCGGCATTTGAATCCTGGCGCCCTTCGGGAGCCAATCACGGCTCCCGAATCGGCAGCCAATAGAAACCGGCTATGGCGAGCCAATCAGCACTCGCCACGCCGTACTCTGCCCCGCCCCCAGCGTCTGATGCCAGACGCCGCCGGGAGGTGAAGCAGGAAGGACCCACGCCGGCGGAGGGCCGGAGCGCCCCGGCTGAAGAAGGAAGCCGCTGAAGAAGCCACTGAAGAAGCCAGAACACACCGGGCTCAAGAAGGGGAATCGCCGGCGCCTCCTGGACGAGGAGAGGAAGTGGCGCCGGCGCTGGCCAGGACTGGCCAGTGGCAGAAGACAAGATGGCGGCCATGCACGGAGAGGCCAGCGGGGGTAGGAAGCTTCAGAGCTGAGGAAGGTCCCCCCCGCGGCCTCTCCCAACATCAGGTAGGTGGTCCCAGGCCACCTACCCCTACCCTAGACCACCGGGTATCGGGCACTAGGCCCGTGGGTACTTTCAGGCCCCTCCGGCCTGTGGGCACTTACAGGCCCCTCCGGCCTGTGGGCATTGTAGTCGGGCCCTCTTGGCCCGTGGCCAATTGATTGTTGGGCCCTCCTGGCCCTTTTGTATCCCACTGGGCCCCCTCCCCGTGGCCCCTGTTGTGATGGGCTGGGCAGTACGCCCGTGGGTGTATTTAGCCGGACGCTAGGCCCGCTGCACAATAGCCGGGCGTAAGGCCCGAGGCCCCCCCATAGCTCGGGGGCTAATTGAATCAGGCCTCTAGGCCTGTGCCCCTAGTCAGGCACTAGGCTTGTGAACATAGACAGGCACTAGGCCTGAGCCGTAGTTAGGGGTGAATGTAGTGTAAGGCACTGGTGTAATTAATAGGCAGGTACTAGGCCTGCAAGTGATTAGTAAAAGGGCTCTAGGCCCCATTTTGTGGTTCCCGGTGGGTGGTTGGGGTTAACAGGTAGACGTGCGCCGCGGCAGTCCCCTCGTGGTTCCCCAAGTAGCTAACTGGTATCGTTAGAGTGTGCTGGCCAGCTCTAGGTAGGAAGGGAGTGTAACAACAAAGGTTAGGCAAAGATTGAAGGGACTGTTTTGTTGGTGAAATCTTGTACCGTGTTGTATGCTGTTTTCCGTGCAGGGCATCTCTGTAGAATTGTTAGTATTGTTAGTTTGTGTCGCACTACACACATAGTTAGTTTGAGGGCTGTTTGATGTAGTTACCCAGTTACGTACCACACTAGTAAGCGTTAGGCCCTGCACTGTGTTATTTTTGTGTTGTCTCTTCCTTACAGGGACCTGTAAGGGACGTGTTGGAGAGGGTACAAGTCTGACGACGGTGAGTGTCGTGTGTGTTTGTCTCTGCCTGTCTCCCTTCCTTCATCAATCCAGGGCGTACGTGGACCTTGCATCTCCATGTGAGGTCAAGGCATCACCTAGGTGCGCAAGTGCCAATAGGTGACACTCCAGGCTCTGAGGCAGTGTGCCGATGATTATATTTCCCGGAGCCCGGAGGGTGCCTCTGTAGAGACGTTGCGGGACGGAGGGCGCATCGGTCTTTATCCAGGCAGAACAGATCTCACCTACTCTCCTTCCTCCTAGGTGTTCGTGTCCGGGTGCCGGAGAATTCCAGGACCGTGGTTTGTCACCGCCTGAAGGTGAGAGGGTGCGGCACCAGGTAAGTGGTCCAGAGACACCTGCACGGCAGCAGGCACCACACCGCACCGCCCCTACACCCATCTCACAGTGACAGCTGAAAAGTATGACAAGGCCTTTATCTGTTGTAGAACATATAACTTGCTGGGATACATCATAGGAGCTCTAAGTGGTCAGCTCAAGGTGACGTATGGCCACTTCTTCTTCTACCACCTGAACATTATTTCCTTGGGAAGTGTGTCATTGGCTTTTATCATCTCTTTTATCAATCTCCAGTCCACTCTGCTAAATCTTCCTCAGAAAACCTCACAGGTGGCCATAATTATCTAACAATGTTAACCCCTTCCTGACACAGCATGTTTTTGCCTTCCTGACAGAGCCCTTTTTTTCAAATCGGACATGTATCACTTAAGTGTGGATAACTTTTTTTTGCTTTTACTTATCCCAGTGATTTTGAGATTGTTTTCTTGTGACACATTGTACTTCAAGTTAGTGGTAAATTTGGGTCGATACAGTCTGTGTTTTTTTGTGAAAAATACCAAAATGTCGTAAAAAAATGGAAAATTTAGCAATTTGCAAAATGTTAAATTTTCTGCTTGTGAGACAAATAATCATACCACTCAAAACAGTTAATAACTAACATAGTTCATATGTCTACTTTATGTTTCCATCATTATTTCAACTTCCTTTTAATTTTTTTGGACACTAGGAGGCTTACAATATGAATAGCAAATTCTCAAATTTTCAAGAAAATTTCAAACACTGATTTTTTTAGGGACCAGTTCAGTTCTGATGTGACTTTGAGGGACTTGTATGTGAGACACCCCCATAAATGATGCCATTTCAAAAACTGCACCCCTCACAGTATTCAAAACAGCATTTTGGAAGTTTGTTAACCCTTTAGGTGTTTCACAGGAATTAAAACAAAGTGTAGGTGAAATTTCAAAATTTCATTTTTTTTTGCAGATTTGCAATTTTAATACATTTTTCTAAGGAACACAGTAGATTTTACTAGAGAAATGTGACTAAAAATTGATTCCCCCAATTCTTTTGTTTTCATAAATATCCTATATGTGGCCCTAGTGTGCACGTTGACCAAACCACAGGCTTCATAATAGAAGGAGCACCTACTTGATTTTGGAGCCTCCTTTTTATGAGATTATTTTTTAGGCACCATGTAGGTTTCTAGGCACCATAAGATGCTAAAAGTTAGGAACCCCCCCACAAGTGACCCCATTTTGCAAACTACACCCCTCAGGGAATTCATCTAGGGGTATAGTGTACATTTCAAACCCCCAGGGGTTTCACCAATTGTGGTACAACTGGGCAGTGCAAATGAAAAATTAATTTTTTTACACAAAAATGCAGTTCTGGCTCCAAATTTTTCATTTTCACAAGGAATGAAGGAGACAAAGCACCCCAAAATCTGTGCCCCAATTTCTCCCGAGTACGGCAATGCCTCATATGTGACCAAAAAATACCAGTTGGGTGCATGGCAGGACTCAGAAGGGAAGGAGTGATATTTGGATTTTGCAGCTCAGATTCTGGTGGAATGTTGGTGGGTGCTATGTCGCATTAGCAAGACCCCCGAAGCACCAATACAGTGGAACCCCCCCACAAGTGACCCCATTTTGCAAACTACACCCCTCAGGGAATTCATCTAGGGGTATAGTGTACATTTCAATCCCCCTGGGGTTTCACCTATTTTGATACAACTGGGCAGTGAAAATGAAAAATTACATTTTTTACACAAAAATGCAGTTCTGGCTCAAAATTTTTCATTTTCACAAGGAATGAAGGAGACAAAGCACCCCAAAATCTGTGCCCCAATTTCTCCCGAGTACGGCAATGCCTCATATGTGACCAAAAAATACCAGTTGGGTGCATGGCAGGACTCAGAAGGGAAGGAGTGATTTTTGGATTTTGCAGCTCAGATTCTGGTGGAATGTTGGTGGGTGCTATGTCGCATTAGCAAGACCCCCCAAGCACCAATACAGTGGAACCCCCCCACAAGTGACCCCATTTTGCAAACTACACCCCTCAGGGAATTCATCTAGGGGTATAGTGTACATTTCAAACCCCCAGGGGTTTCACCAATTTTGATACAACTGGGCTGTGCAAATGAAAAATTACATTTTTTTACACAAAAATGCAGTTCTGGCTCAAAATTTGTCATTTTCACAAGGAATGAAGGAGACAAAGCACCCCAAAATCTGTGCCCCAATTTCTCCCGAGTACGGCAATGCCTCATGTGTGACCAAAAAATGGCAGGACTCAGAAGGGAAGGAGTGATATTTGGATTTTGCAGCTCAGATTCTGGTGGAATGTTGGTGGGTGCTATGTCGCATTAGCAAGACCCCCAAAGCACCAATACAGTGGAACCCCCCCACAAGTGACCCCATTTTGCAAACTACACCCCTCAGGGAATTCATCTAGGGGTATAGTGTACATTTCAAACCCCCAGGGGTTTCACCAATTTTGGTACAACTGGGCTGTGCAAATGAAAAATTACATTTTTTTACACAAAAATGCAGTTCTGGCTCAAAATTTTTCATTTTCAGAAGGTATGAAGGAGAAAAAGCACCCCAAAATCTGTGCCCCAATTTCTCCCGAGTATGGCAATGCCTCATATGTGACCAAAAAATACCAGTTGGGTGCATGGCAGGACTCAGAAGGGAAGGAGTGATTTTTGGATTTTGCAGCTCAGATTCTGGTGGAATGAATGGTGGGTGCTATGTGGCATTAGCAAGACCCCCGAAGCACGGTGAAATGATTAACCTAATAATCCATAGATGTGTGGTATATTTTAAAACACTCCTTTATACATAGGCCGGGTTTGTCGGGGCAAGTTTCACAGTGGAAAATAGTTTCCTTTCTTATTCCCTTTTTATAGCAAACTTTGCACCTTTTTTGTGTCCTGCCCTTTCTTGCAGTGGAGGGGATTTCGTTCGGAAAATGCTGCCCTGGTACAATACGGGGGCCAGTACTAGAAGTACTGGGGCCCTCTGCCTGCTGGTTCCCAAATATTAGGCCCTTTATGACTTCCTCTTGAAAGTGCATAAATGTCCCCCTCTGGCTGGTAGAACGGAATAGCACGTAAGCGTTATACAGTGCCATCTGGATGATATACACGGCCAGCTTCTTGTACCATATTTTTGTTTTCCGCAGGGCACTGTACGGCTTCAGTACCTGATCTGAAAGATCCACTCCGCCCATGTACTTATTGTAATCTAGGATACAATTAGGTTTTGAGGTGTGGGTACTGGTACCTCGTACAGGGATGGAGGTGGCACTGTCTCCATGAATTGTTGTCAGTATAAGGACATCCCTCTTGTCCTTATATTTGACCAACAACATATTTTCGGTGCATATTCCCCTGCTTTCACCCCTTCTCAGTACTTGGGCAATGTGCGTTTTTGGGAGGCCTCTTTGGTTCTTGCGCACAGTACCGCAAGCTGCTGTACCTCTTGAACCAAGGGCCTTAAACAGGGGGATGCTATTGTAAAAGTTATCCACATAGAGGTGATAACCTTTATCCAGGAAGGGGTGCACTAAATCCCAGACAATTTTTCCACTAACACCTACGAGGGAGGGGGGGCATTCTGGCGGTTCAATTCTTGAATCCTTCCCTTCATAAACCCTAAACCTGTGGGTGTACCCTGAGGTGCTTTCACAAAGTTTATACATTTTTATGCCATACCTTGCCCTCTTACTGGGAAGGTACTGGCGGAATTTAACCCTTCCTTTAAAATGTATAAGGGACTCGTCGATACAAATAAATCTGTCAGGGATGTACATCTCTGCAAATTTGGCACTGAAATGATCAATGACCGGCCTGACTTTGAATAGCCGGTCAAAGGTGGGATCATCTCTGGGTGGGCACTGTGCATTATCGGTGTAATGTATAAATTTAAGGATTGTTTCAAAACGAGTCCGAGTCATGGCCATACGGTAAAATGGGGTGCTGTACAGAACATCTGTACTCCAATATTGCCTAATTTCTGGCTTTTTTACTATGCCCATATGTAACACCAGACCCCAAAACGTCATCATCTCTACTGCATCTACAGGGGTCCACCTAGCAAATGATGATGTGGGGTTTTGAGCAATAAACTGCTGGGCATATAAATTACTTTGGTCCACCATTAAATTTATAAAATCATCAGAGAAAAATAATTTGAAAAAGTCAATTTCTCTGAGACCTGTACTATCAAATTGGATTCCTGGGATGGCCAAAAACTCAGGAACCTGGGGCTCAAAATTGTCTGGTGGTGGGGTCCATACGGGATCAATCATTTGGGGGGGGGGGGGTCTCAGCTGCTCTACGGGGGCGTCTTTGAGGGGGTCCCTCATCACCAGAGGAGGAAGAGGAGCTTAAGACGAATCCTTCAAATTCCCCGCTTGCCTCACTGGCTGTGTCAGAGTCAGAGGCAAGCATGGCATATGCCTCCTCCGCTGAATACATTCTTCTGGAGGACTGGGATGACATTTGGGATGACATTTGGGATGCCATTTTTATTTTTGTGTTTCTGTAAGTGTAATGATTCAACACGTGTATAGTGTAGGGGGGGTACAAACTTTATTTCAACACGGGTGGAATGTAGTGTGTAGTGTGTATGTACCACAGCACTCTCCAAAAAAAAAAACAATTTAAAAAAACTGCAGAAAAAAAATTATATCCCTGTGCCAAAAATGCTGTTCAGTGATTGTACGTCACTGATCAGCGCTCAGCGGCCACAGGACACCCACGTGGGTGTAAAAACAAAACCCCACTGCACTCTCCAAAAAAAAAAACCTGCAGATCAGTGATGCAACACTGATTAGCAGTGAGGGGCAGCAGGCACACAACTGTGGGTGCAACCTGACAGGGTATATATAAAAAAAAAAACCCTGGACCCCCCAAAAGTTGCTGATTAATTAATTTAAACTAATCAGCACAAAAGGGGGGGGGGCAGCAGTCAGTTGCACAGGCAGCACAACCTTTGGTGCAACTGACAGGTATATATATATATATATATATATATATATATATATAAAAAAAAACCTCTGCACCCCCAAAAAGTTGCTGATCAGCTCAGATATAGTGATCAGCACAAAAGGGGGTGCAGCAGACACAAAATATAGCACTCTCTATCACTCTCTGTCACTATCTCTGACTATCTCTGACTATCTATCACTATATGTGACTCTATGACACTGCAGCAGCAGCACACAGGAAGTCACAAGATCCAGGAAGCATCCAGCTGCTGGCAGCACGCTACCAGCGGTGATCAGCGGTGATCAGGTAAGTATAAGGCAAGGTTCAGGTATGTATAGCAGGACAGAGTGGCCGGTGACCACTCTGCACGCAATTCCAGACCGGAATGGCGTCTGCAGCGCAGTCACCGTTAGTTTAAATGGCGCGCCTTGGCTGTGATTGGCTCGTCGGTCCGACGAGCCAATCACAGCCTTGGGGGCAGGTGGGGTGAGGTGTCGTCGTCACCGATGACCCCCTCATGCCCCCTGACGCCCGGCGGTGATTGACACCTGTGTTACCGAGCGTCTGATTCGCCGGTAACACAGGAAAACGCTGTGAATGGCTGTTCACACTGAACAGCCAATCACAGCGATCGCCGACGGGGGGGCGGCATCGCAGCCCCCCCTGGGCATGCAGGGACATGTCTGCTGTCAGGGACAGCAGACATGTTTAAACTGTCACCGCGTCAGCCTACATTGGGGAGTGACTACCCCTGTGCCAGCTGCTGCTAATTGCGCAACACACAAACCCTATATATTTTTTCTTCATGGTTAAAAGTCACCTTGATGAGGGTATTTGTAATAAAACAGCAGGGGTGCCCCGACCAGGAATCTCTGATTCCAATACACAATCCACATGGGTCCGGCACAGCCACTTAGCACAATGCGGGGAGGGTGCCCGTTATCCGGCAATAATACATTTCAACATAGTAACGGAACTCCATCCACTTGAACAAAGGGAATTTATTCCGTGACTAACACAGCAACGTTCAATACAAAATATGTATTTTCATCAGGCTTAAACACAGCATCTTGCCATCGCTTCTGATGGTTTCGGATCCAATATACTCCAATAGACAGTAGGGGCGAAATGTAATAGGGTGCGATTTTTTAGACTAAAAAAAAATCGCACCAAATCGCACCTTTAAAAATCGCATTTTTTGCCGCGAATTCGCATATGTAATGAGATGCGAATTAGCGGCAAAAAAATGCGATTTGCCGCGATTTTTAGTCATGAAAATGTGCGCATTTTCAGTCATGAAAATGTGCGCATTTTTATAAATGCGCTTTTGTGCAAAAAAAAAAAAGTTAAAAAAAAAACGGCGTGGGGTCCCACCTCCTAAGCATAACCAGCCCCGGGCTCATTGAGCCGGACCTGGTTCCAAAAATACGGGGGACAAAAAATCTGGGGGTCCCCCGTATTTTGAAACCAGCACCGGGCTCCAACAGCCCGCGGTGTCATGCCACAGCCGGGGGACACTTTTTATACAAGGTCCCCCGGCCAAAACATGAGCACCGTGGCTGGTCAGCCTTGGACGGGGTACCTGGAGGAGTGGGGACCCCCCCAATAAAGGGGTCCCCCCCCCAGGCTTCACCCGTCCAGGGCTGAAGCCCGGGGCTGTCACCGGCGTCCGTGGCCAGTGGACGCCGGCCTGATAGGGTTAAATCCATCATACATATCATTACATTGCTTTTTACCGGCGAACTACAAGTGCCAGCAGACCTCCCCCGCATGCTGGGACTTGGAGAACCACAAGTCCCAGCATGCAGGGCATTAATGGGCCCGCTGGGACTTGTAGTCCACCTGTAAAAAGAATGTTTATAAAAAACACACACACAGAGAAGTACAAGTTTATTACACACACACACCTCAATTTTACACCAGCATACTTACCATTCCTGGATCCAGCGCTGGTCTGGCTGCTTTACAGCCGGCTCCCCCCGCACTGACAGGCAGCGGGGAGAACCGCTTTCTCCGTTGCCTGTCACCGGCTTTCTCCGTAGCTTCTGTAGCTCTGTCCCAGTGCTACAGAGGCTGAGAGCGTGATTGGCTGAGCTACAGTATGCGTCTCCATGGAGACGCATAGCTCAGCCAATCAGGACTGAGCTATGCGTCTCCATGGAGACGCATACTGTAGCTCAGCCAATCACGCTCTCAGCCTCTGTAGCACTGGGACAGAGCTACAGAAGCTACGGAGAAAGCCGGTGACAGGCAACGGAGAAAGCGGTTCTCCCCGCTGCCTGTCAGTGCGGGGGGAGCCGGCTGTAAAGCAGCCAGACCAGCGCTGGATCCAGGAATGGTAAGTATGCTGGTGTAAAATTGAGGTGTGTGTGTGTAATAAACTTGTACTTCTCTGTGTGTGTGTTTTTTATAAACATTCTTTTTACAGGTGGACTACAAGTCCCAGCGGGCCCATTAATGCCCTGCATGCTGGGACTTGTGGTTCTCCAAGTCCCAGCATGCGGGGGAGGTCTGCTGGCACTTGTAGTTCGCCGGTAAAAAGCAATGTAAAGGATTTAACCCTATCAGGCCGGCGTCCACTGGCCACGGACGCCGGTGACAGCCCCGGGCTTCAGCCCTGGACGGGTGAAGCCTGGGGGGGGGGGACCCCTTTATTGGGGGGGTCCCCACTCCTCCAGGTACCCCGTCCAAGGCTGACCAGCCACGGTGCTCATGTTTTGGCCGGGGGACCTTGTATAAAAAGTGTCCCCCGGCTGTGGCATGACACCGCGGGCTGTTGGAGCCCGGTGCTGGTTTCAAAATACGGGGGACCCCCAGATTTTTTGTCCCCCGTATTTTTGGAACCAGGTCCGGCTCAATGAGCCCGGGGCTGGTTATGCTTAGGAGGGGGGACCCCACGCCGTTTTTTTTTTTATAAAAACACTTTTACACATTTTTATTAACAGAACCATGCACAGATCTCAATGATCTGTGCATGGTTCTGTCAAATTCGCCTGTCAGAACCTGGTCTATTTTTTTTGCGATTTTTGGTAACATTGACCAAAAATCGCACCCTATTACATTTGCGAGTTGTATACTTTATAATGGGAAAACATCTGGATGCGAATTGAAATGTGACTTTGCGATTTTTTACCGCGATTTTCAACCTATTAAATGTGCGATTTTCGGAAAATGTGCGATTTCGGCCGTTTTTGACCAAAAATCGCACATGTCTAAAAAATCACACTCTATTACATTTCGCCCTAGGTGTTTTTTGCATTAGGATAAAGCATGATTATGCAATAGATTTGTTGGATAGCATCAATGTTTGTCATTTACCATCTAGTTGTGATAGCCATTAGACAACACTGAAGCCATCTATTAACAAAGGGTCATTTATAGACTACTAGACATTATTGTCCTCTTTGCATGGATAATCATTTGCTATTAATATGTTCTTTTTATGCAACAGGTATTATGACAGCAATGATATCAATGTTGGACTTTGAGTCTCCTTACTGGACGTATGTATTTATGAAAACTTTTTCACTATGCATTGTATATTGTGAACATGCATTTGTGATAGAGGTTTCTCATTGTCATATGCTTGTATTATATATGCATGTTGCCGCAGTTTTCAAATATTTACCAGGCAAATATGTTTCATCTATATGTTACATGATATTATTCTGCCTTATATTGCATTAACCGAAGTTATCCCCTATCAATTAGTCAACATGTATCAGGGCCTGTGCCATGTCATCACCTATGGACTACTGTGCTTTGCGTCCAGTTTCCAGGGCATGCAGTGCCATCAGGTTACCTCAGCTATGGTCACTGCAGGTGACCTTGCCATATTTTCTTATGTATACAGTGTGGTGATGTAATGGAGTGCCCCGGTGCTGGGACAGCTCCCCTGCTCCCAGTACTGGAGCAGCAGCAGCAGGGACGGGGAGAAGTGGGGCTGGGTCCCCCACGGGACAGCGCCTCCCCCGGCGCAGGGATCAGCTGTCTGATCCCTGTTCCAATAGTGCAGGCAGCGGCGGAGAGAGACAGCGCTGGGATCAGGGCACTGATCCCAGCGCTGCCAGTGTGGCGGAGATCGGCGGGGCGGCTGTTTGAAGTTGGCGCCATTGTGGCCGCCAATAGAAACCGCCGCCCCCGGCATTTGAATCCTGGCGCCCTTCGGGAGCCAATCACGGCTCCCGAATCGGCAGCCAATAGAAACCGGCTATGGCGAGCCAATCAGCACTCGCCACGCCGTACTCTGCCCCGCCCCCAGCGTCTGATGCCAGACGCCGCCAGGAGGTGAAGCAGGAAGGACCCACGCCGGCGGAGGGCCGGAGCGCCCCGGCTGAAGAAGGAAGCCGCTGAAGAAGCCACTGAAGAAGCCAGAAGACACCGGGCTCAAGAAGGGGAATCGCCGGCGCCTCCTGGACGAGGAGAGGAAGTGGCGCCGGCGCTGGCCAGTGGCAGAAGACAAGATGGCGGCCATGCACGGAGAGGCCAGCGGGGGTAGGAAGCTTCAGAGCTGAGGAAGGTCCCCCCTGCGGCCTCTCCCAACATCAGGTAGGTGGTCCCAGGCCACCTACCCCTACCCTAGACCACCGGGTATCGGGCACTAGGCCCGTGGGTACTTTCAGGCCCCTCCGGCCTGTGGGCACTTACAGGCCTCTCCGGCCTGTGGGCATTGTAGTCAGGCCCTCTTGGCCCATGGCCAATTGATTGTTGGGCCCTCCTGGCCCTTTTGTATCCCACTGGGCCCCCTCCCCGTGGCCCCTGTTGTGATAGGCCGGGCAGTAGGCCCGTGGGTGTATTTAGCCGGACGCTAGGCCCGCTGCACAATAGCCGGGCGTAAGGCCCGAGGCCCCCCCATAGCTCGGGGGCTAATTGAATCAGGCCTCTAGGCCTGTGCCCCTAGTCAGGCACTAGGCTTGTGAACATAGACAGGCACTAGGCCTGAGCCGTAGTTAGGGGTGAATGTAGCGTAAGGCACTGGTGTAATTAATAGGCAGGTACTAGGCCTGCAAGTGATTAGTAAAAGGGCTCTAGGCCCCATTTTGTGGTTCCCGGTGGGTGGTTGGGGTTAACAGGTAGACGTGCGCCGCGGCAGTCCCCTCGTGGTTCCCCAAGTAGCTAACTGGTATCGTTAGAGTGTGCATATGCTGGCCAGCTCTAGGTAGGAAGGGAGTGTAAGGGGGGGGTACACACCAGAACGATTAGGGCTCAATTCCATCAATCTGGATCCAATTCCGACCGATTGGATGCAGATTGTATGTAGAGTGGGCATGTTTAAGTCCAATTCCGATCCGATTCCAATCCGATGCGCGTCCCCGCTGTCGTTTGGTCGTTTTACAGATCCTACCTGCTGCAGTGAGGATCTGTAAAAGATCCATTCAACTGGATACAGACTCAGATCGGATTGGGATCAGATTGGATGCAGATCGTTAGCAGATTGTTAGCAGATTGTGTGCTCCAACAGATCGTGCGAAAATCACACAATCTGCTAACAATCTACTAACAATCAGGATCGTTCTGGTGTGTACCTGGCCTAACAACAAAGGTTAGGCAAAGATTGAAGGGACTGTTTTGTTGGTGAAATCTTGTACCGTGTTGTATGCTGTTTTCCGTGCAGGGCATCTCTGTAGAATTGATAGTATTGTTAGTTTGTGTCGCACTACACACATAGTTAGTTTGAGGGCTGTGTGATGTAGTTACCCAGTTACGTACCACACTAGTAAGTGTTAGGCCCTGCACTGTGTTATTTTTGTGTTGTCTCTTCCTTACAGGGACCTGTAAGGGACGTGTTGGAGAGGGTACAAGTCTGACGACGGTGAGTGTCGTGTGTGTTTGTCTCTGCCTGTCTCCCTTCCTTCATCAATCCAGGGTGTACGTGGACCTTGCATCTCCATGCGAGGTCAAGGCATCACCTAGGTGCGCAAGTGCCAATAGGTGACACTCCAGGCTCTGAGGCAGTGTGCCGATGATTATATTTCCCGGAGCCCGGAGGGTGCCTCTGTAGAGACGTTGCGGGACGGAGGGCGCATCGGTCTTTATCCAGGCAGAACAGATCTCACCTACTCTCCTTCCTCCTAGGTGTTCGTGTCCGGGTGCCGGAGAATTCCAGGACCGTGGTTTGTCACCGCCTGAAGGTGAGAGGGTGCGGCACCAGGTAAGTGGTCCAGAGACACCTGCACGGCAGCAGGCACCACACCGCACCGCCCCTACACCCATCTCACAGTGACAGCTGAAAAGTATGACAAGGCCTTTATCTGTTGTAGAACATATAACTTGCTGGGATACATCATAGGAGCTCTAAGTGGTCAGCTCAAGGTGACGTATGGCCACTTCTTCTTCTACCACCTGAACATTATTTCCTTGGGAAGTGTGTCATTGGCTTTTATCATCTCTTTTATCAATCTACAGTCCACTCTGCTAAATCTTCCTCAGAAAACCTCACAGGTGGCCATAATTATCTAACAATGTTAAAACACCTGGATGCGAATTGAAGTGAGAATCAAAAATTGCAATTTATGGGAAAAAGTGCGAGTTTTAACGCAACTTGCAATTTATTAAATGTGCGAATTTGCAAAAAAAAATGCAAATTTGGCCATTTGCGAAAAAAAATCGCAAAAAACTGCAAAATTGCACAATATTACATTTCACCCCACATCTCTCACCTCTATGGCTATTTACATCCAGCATCAACTCCAACACAGTGTGGATTGGTAATATTCATTCACATCCAGTGGGAACTATATTGTGCTTGTTTTTTTTATCTGATTAAGACATCGGCCAGTTTCAAAATTGCATTATTTTAGATTTATATCTTTTTTATGAACACTGGAATTTTTAGATAAATGTTTTGTCATTTTGTCATGTGTAGTTATTAAAAACTGATATATAATTTTATAAACATCTTGCAAATTCATTCAGCCAGCGCTGGCCCAATATTTTTTTTTTTTCCTTCAGCCTACATTGGGGAGTGACTACCCCTGTGCCAGCTGCTGCTAATTGCGCAACACACAAACCCTATATATTTTTTCTTCATGGTTAAAAGTCACCTTGATGAGCGTATTTGTAATAAAACAGCAGGGGTGCCCCGACCAGGAATCTCTGATTCCAATACACAATCCACATGGGTCCGGCACAGCCACTTAGTACAATGCGGGGAGGGTGCCCGTTATCCGGCAATAATACATTTCAACATAGTAACGGAACTCCATCCACTTGAACAAAGGGAATTTATTCCGTGACTAACACAGCAACGTTCAATACAAAATATGTATTTTCATCAGGCTTAAACAGAGCATCTTGCCATGGCTTCTGATGGTTTCGGATCCAATATACTCCAATATACAGTAGGTGTTTTTTGCATTAGGATAAAGCATGATTATGCAATAGATTTGTTGGATAGCATCAATGTTTGTCATTTACCATCTAGTTGTGATAGCCATTAGACAACACTGAAGCCATCTATTAACAAAGGGTCATTTATAGACTACTAGACATTATTGTCCTCTTTGCATGGATAATCATTTGCTATTAATATGTTCTTTTTATGCAACAGGTATTATGACAGCAATGATATCAATGTTGGACTTTGAGTCTCCTCACTGGACGTATGTATTTATGAAAACTTTTTCACTATGCATTGTATATTGTGAACATGCATTTGTGATAGAGGTTTCTCATTGTCATATGCTTGTATTATATATGCATGTTGCCGCAGTTTTCAAATATTTACCAGGCAAATATGTTTCATCTATATGTTACATGATATTATTCTGCCTTATATTGCATTAACTGAAGTTATCCCCTATCAATTAGTCATCATGTATCAGGGCCTGTGCCATGTCATCACCTATGGACTACTGTGCTTTGCGTCCAGTTTCCAGGGCATGCAGTGCCATCAGGTTACCTCAGCTATGGTCACTGCAGGTGACCTTGCCATCTTTTCTTATGTATACAGTGTGGTGATGTAATGGAATGCCCCGGTGCTGGGACAGCTCCCCTGCTCCCAGTAATGGAGCAGCAGCAGCAGGGACGGGGAGAAGTAGGGCTGGGTCCCCCACGGGACAGCGCCTCCCCCGGCACAGGGATCAGCTGTCTGTTCCCTGTTCCAATAGTGCAGGCAGCGGCGGAGAGAGACAGCACTGGGATCAGGGCACTGTGCTGCCAGTGTGGCGGAGATCGGCGGGGCGGCTGTTTGAAGTTGGCGCCATTGTGGCCGCCAATAGAAACCGCCGCCCCCGGCATTTGAATCCTGGCGCCCTTCGGGAGCCAATCACGGCTCCCGAATCGGCAGCCAATAGAAACCGGCTAGGGCGAGCCAATCAGCACTCACCACGCCGTACTCTGCCCCGCCCCCAGCGTCTGATGCCAGACGCCGCCGGGAGGTGAAGCAGGAAGGACCCACGCCGGCGGAGGGCCGGAGCGCCCCGGCTGAAGAAGGAAGCCGCTAAAGAAGCCACTGAAGAAGCCAGAAGACACCGGGCTCAAGAAGGGGAATCGCCGGCGCCTCCTGGATGAGGAGAGGAAGTGGCGCCGGCGCTGGCCAGGACTGGCCAGTGGCAGAAGACAAGATGGCGGCCATGCACGGAGAGGCCAGCGGGGGTAGGAAGCTTCAGAGCTGAGGAAGGTCCCCCCCGCGGCCTCTCCCAACATCAGGTAGGTGGTCCCAGGCCACCTACCCCTACCCTAGACCACCGGGTATCGGGCACTAGGCCCGTGGGTACTTTCAGGCCCCTCCGGCCTGTGGGCACTTACAGGCCCCTCCTGCCTGTGGGCATTGTAGTCGGGCCCTCTTGGCCCGTGGCCAATTGATTGTTGGGCCCTCCTGGCCCTTTTGTATCCCACTGGGCCCCCTCCCCGTGGCCCCTGTTGTGATAGGCCGGGCAGTAGGCCCGTGGGTGTATTTAGCCGGACGCTAGGCCCGCTGAACAATAGCCGGGCGTAAGGCCCGAGGCCCCCCCATAGCTCGGGGGCTAATTGAATCAGGCCTCTAGGCCTATGCCCCTAGTCAGGCACTAGGCTCTTGAACATAGACAGACACTAGGCCTGAGCCGTAGTTAGGGGTGAATGTAGTGTAAGGCACTGGTGTAATTAATAGGCAGGTACTAGGCCTGCAAGTGATTAGTAAAAGGGCTCTAGGCCCCATTTTGTGGTTCCCGGAGGGTGGTTGGGTTTAACAGGTAGATGTGCGCCGCGGCAGTCCCCTCGTGGTTCCCCAAGTAGCTAACTGGTATCGTTAGAGTGTGCATATGCTGACAGCTCTAGGTAGGAAGGGAGTGTAACAACAAAGGTTAGGCAAAGATTGAAGGGACTGTTTTGTTGGTGAAATCTTGTACAGTGTTGTATGCTGTTTTCCGTGCAGGGCATCTCTGTAGAATTGTTAGTATTGTTAGTTTGTGTCGCACTACACACATAGTTAGTTTGAGGGCTGTGTGATGTAGTTACCCAGTTACGTACCACACTAGTAAGCGTTAGGCCCTGCACTGTGTTATTTTTGTGTTGTCTCTTCCTTACAGGGACCTGTAAGGGACGTGTTGGAGAGGGTACAAGTCTGACGACGGTGAGTGTCGTGTGTGTTTGTCTCTGCCTGTCTCCCTTCCTTCATCAATCCAGGGCGTACGTGGACCTTGCATCTCCATGCGAGGTCAAGGCATCACCTAGGTGCGCAAGTGCCAATAGGTGACACTCCAGGCTCTGAGGCAGTGTGCCAATGATTATATTTCCCGGAGCCCGGAGGGTGCCTCTGTAGAGACGTTGCGGGACGGAGGGCGCATCGGTCTTTATCCAGGCAGAACAGATCTCACCTACTCTCCTTCCTCCTAGGTGTTCGTGTCCGGGTGCCGGAGAATTCCAGGACCGTGGTTTGTCACCGCCTGAAGGTGAGAGGGTCCGGCACCAGGTAAGTGGTCCAGAGACACCTGCACGGCAGCAGGCACCACACCGCACCGCCCCTACACCCATCTCACAGTGACAGCTGAAAAGTATGACAAGGCCTTTATCTGTTGTAGAACATATAACTTGCTGGGATACATCATAGGAGCTCTAAGTGGTCAGCTCAAGGTGACGTATGGCCACTTCTTCTTCTACCACCTGAACATTATTTCCTTGGGAAGTGTGTCATTGGCTTTTATCATCTCTTTTATCAATCTCCAGTCCACTCTGCTAAATCTTCCTCAGAAAACCTCACAGGTGGCCATAATTATCTAACAATGTTAAAACACCTGGATGCGAATTGAAGTGAGAATCAAAAATTGCAACTGTCAAGTGCGAATTTATGGGAAAAAGTGCGAGTTTTAACGCAACTTGCAATTTATTAAATGTGCGAATTTGCAAAAAAAAATGCAAATTTGGCCATTTGCGAAAAAAAATCGCAAAAAACTGCAAAATCGCACAATATTACATTTCACCCCACATCTCTCACCTCTATGGCTATTTACATCCAGCATCAACTCCAACACAGTGTGGATTGGTAATATTCATTCACATCCAGTGGGAACTATATTGTGCTTGTTTTTTTTATCTGATTAAGGCAGTGGTTCCCAAACTGTGTGCCGTGGCTCCCTGGGGTGCCTCGGGACACATGCAGGGGTGCCGCGGCTTGGTGGTCTAGGACCAACTCAAATTATTAATGGTTAATTATTTATGAGCAAAACCAGTGCTGGTAGCTGGCAATCATAGAATGTGTACCAACAGAAGCAAATCCTGCCCTTTACCACATAACTGCCACTAAGAATCGCATATAAACCCAATCTAAATTTAAAAAAAATGACCTAGGGGTGCCGTGAAAAAAAGTCTGATTCTCTAGGGTGCCGTGAATCAAAAAAGATTGGGAACCCCTGGATTAAGGCATCGGCCAGTTTCAAAATTGCATCATTTTAGATTTATATCTTTTTTATGAACACTGTGGAATTTTTAGATAAATGTTTTGTCATTTTGTCATGTGTAGTTATTAAAAACTGATATATAATTTTATAACCATCTTGCAAATTCATTCAGCCAGCGCTGGCACAATATTTTTTTTTTCCTTCAGCCTACATTGGGGAGTGACTACCCCTGTGCCAGCTGCTGCTAATTGCGCAACACACAAACCCTATATATTTTTTCTTCATGGTTAAAAGTCACCTTGATGAGCGTATTTGTAATAAAACAGCAGGGGTGCCCCGACCAGGAATCTCTGATTTCAATACACAATCCACATGGGTCCGGCACAGCCACTTAGCACAATGCGGGGAGGGTGCCTGTTATCCGGCAATAATACATTTCAACATAGTAACGGAACTCCATCCACTTGAAAAAAGGAATTTATTCCGTGACTAACACAGCAACGTTCAATACAAAATATGTATTTTCATCAGGCTTAAACACAGCATCTTGCCATGGCTTCTGATGGTTTCGGATCCAATATACTCCAATATACAGTAGGTGTTTTTTGCATTAGGATAAAGCATGATTATGCAATAGATTTGTTGGATAGCATCGATGTTTGTCATTTACCATCTAGTTGTGTTAGCCATTAGACAACACTGAAGCCCTCTATTAACAAAGGGTCATTTATAGACTACTAGACATTATTGTCCTCTTTGCATGGATAATCCTTTGCTATTAATATGTTCTTTTTATGCAACAGGTATTATGACAGCAATGATATCAATGTTGGACTTTGAGTCTCCTCACTGGACGTATGTATTTATGAGAACTTTTTCACTATGCATTGTATATTGTGAACATGCATTTGTGATAGAGGTTTCTCATTGTCATATGCTTGTATTATATATGCATGTTGCCGCAGTTTTAAAATATTTACCAGGCAAATATGTTTCATCTATATGTTACATGATATTATTCTGCCTTATATTGCATTAACCGAAGTTATCCCCTATCAATTAGGGGTGCTAGCATTGTTTTACATGTCTGTCCCGAGTAGCGCTTTGCGCAAGGGACTTGTAATGCTTTAATAGTTATTTAAGTGTTTCTTTAGAAATATAGTTATTATGTTATGTACGGCAGCTATAATTGTTATCAATATATAGTTACTGTTGTTATTCAGTGCTGCCACTAATTACATAGCGATGTGGCTCACGGCATCTCTACCAGAGAAAACATTGCTATGGTAACACAGATTGATTTCAAACATGAGAGTGCACGGCCCCGCTTGATGACGTCACATGGGTGTTCTGGTGGATAGCAGCGCTCACAATATAGTAATAGCAGCCTTCTCATCCACAGCCAAAAAGTAAGGGATCGTTTTACTACCTGAGACCTGCAGAACCATTCTACACAGAGAACATTGTAATTACGTGCTGTGCATCCTGGGAGATGATGTCATGCTGAGGGGACTTACTTCCTGTTGTTCTCCTGTTACTTTCACTTAGTGTCTGCCTTATGCTGAGTAAAGACCTGTGTTACAATCATGCTGCACCTGTGGTTGTGATTCTGTTGCTGTCTGATCCCTGTGCCAATAGTGCAGGCAGCGGCAGAGAGAGAAAGCGCTGGGATCAGGGCACCGATCCCAGCGCTGCCAGTGCGGCGGAGATCGGCGGGGCGGCTGTTTGAAGTTGGCACCATTGTGGCTGCCAATAGAAAATGCCACCCCCGGCGTTTGAATCCTGGCGCCCTTCGGGAGCCAATCATGGCTCCTGAATCGGCAGCCAATAGAAACCGGCCGCGGCGAGCCAATCAGCACTCACCATGCCGTACTCTGCCCCGCCCCCGGCGTCTGAAATCAGACGCCGCCGGGAGGCGAAGCAGGAAGGACCCACGCCGGCGGAGGGCAGGAGCGCCCCGGCTGAAGAAGGAAGCCGCCGGAGGACAGCGCAGAAGACTGCGGCGAGAAGAAGAGCTCCGGCGGCCACTGAAGAAGCCAGAAGACACCGGGCTCAAGAAGGGAAATCGCCGGCGCCTCCTGGACGAGGAGAGGAAGTGGCGCCGCCGCTGGTCAGGACTGGCCAGTGGCAGAAGACAAGATGGCGGCCATGCACGGAGAGGCCAGAGGGGGTGGGAAGCTTCAGAGCTGAGGAAGCTTTCCCCCGCTGCCTCTCCCAACATCAGGTAGGCGGCCCCAGGCCACCTACCCCTACCCTAGACCACCGGGTATCAGGCACTAGGCCCGTGGGTACTTTCAGGCCCCTCCGGCCTGTGGGCACTTACAGGCCCCTCCGGCCTGTGGGCATTGTAGTCGGGCCCTCTCGGCCAGTGGCCAATTGATTGTTGGGCCCTCCTGGCTTTTTTGTATCTCGCTGGGTCCCCTCCCCATGGCCCCTGTTGTGATAGGCCGGGCAGTAGGCCCATGGGCGTATTTAGCCGGGCGCTAGGCCGTTGCACAATAGCCGGGCATAAGGCCCGAGGCCCCCCCATAGCTCGGGGGCTAATTGAATCAGGCCTCTAGGCCTGTGCCCCCAGTCAGGCACTAGGCTTGTGGACACAGACAGGCACTAGGCCTGAGCCGTAGTTAGGGGTGAATGTAGTGTAAGGCACTGGTGTAATTAATAGGCAGGTACTAGGCCTGCAAGTGATTAGTAAAAGGGCTCTAGGCCCCATATTGTGGTTCCCGGTGGGTGGTTGAGGTTAACAGGTAGACGTGCTCTGCGGCAGTCCCCTCGTGGTTCCCCAAGTACCTAACTAGTATCGTTAGAGTGTGCATATGCTGGCCAGCTCTAGGTAGGAAGGGAGTGTAACAACAAAGGTTAGGCAAAGATTGAAGGGCCTGTTTTGTTGGTGAAATCTTGTACCGTGTTGTATGCTGTTTTATGTGCAGGGCATCTCTGTAGAATTGTTAGTATTGTTAGTTTGTGTCGCACTACACACATAGTTAGTTTGAGGGCTGTGTGATGTAGTTACCCAGGTACGTGCCACACTAGTAAGCGTTAGGCCCTGCACGGTGTTGTTTTTGTGTTGTCTCTTCCTTACAGGGACCTGTATGGGACGTGTTGGAGAGGGTACAAGTCTAACGACGGTGAGTGTCGTGTGTGTTTGTCTCTGCCTGTCTCCCTTCCTTCATCAATCCAGGGCGTACGTGGACCTTGCATCTCCATGCGAGGTCAAGGCATCACCTAGGTGCGCAAGTGCCAATAGGTGACACTCCAGGCTCTGAGGCAGTGTGCCGATGATTATATTTCCCGGAGCCCGGAGGGTGCCTCTGTAGAGACGTCGTGGGACGGAGGGCGCATCGGTCTTCATCCAGAAGGAACAGCTCTCACCTACTCTCCTTCCTCCTAGGTGTTCGTGTCCGGGTGCCGGAGAATTCCAGGACCGTGGTTACGGCGCCAGGTAAGTGGTCCGGAGACACCTGCACGGCAGCAGGCACCGCACCGCCCCTACACCCATCTCACAGTGACAGCTGAAAAGTATGACAAGGCCTTTATCTGTTGTAGAACATATAACTTGCTGGGATACACCATAGGAGCTCTAAGTGGTCAGCTCATGGTGAGGATTGGCCACTTCTCCTTCTACCACCTGAACATTATTTCCTTGGGAAGTGCGTCAGTGGCTTTTATGATCTTTTCTATCAATCTCCAGTCCACTCTGCTAAATCTCCCTCAGAAAACCTCACAGGTGGCCATAATTATCTAGGGGTATATGTAGGGTATTTTCACATTCCAATATGGGTCACCTGTGAGGCTATTAATAATTTCTCATTTTGTTCATTGTTGTTCTGGGGCCAAATCGCCCATCAGAACCTGGTCTATTTAGTTTGCGAATTGTAGGCACTTTTGGGAGGCAAATTCCTAATTCGCATTCCATTAAATATGCGATTTATATATTTTACAATGTTAAAACATCTGGATGTGAATTGAAGTGAGAATCAAAAATCGCAACTTTCACAAGTGTGAATTTATGGGAAAAAGTGCGAGTTTTAACGTAACTCGCAATCTACTAAATGTGCTAGTTTGCAAAAAAAATGCAAATTTGACCATTTGCAAAAAAAAATTTTTAAAAAACGGCAAAATCGCACAATATTAAATTTTGCCCCACATCTCTCACCGCTATGGCTATTTACATCCAGCATTAACTCAAACAGTGTAGATTGGTAATATTCATTCACATCCATTGTGAACTATATTGTGCTTGTTTCTTATCTGATTAAGACATCGGCCAGTTTCAAAATTGCATCATTTTAGATTTATATCTTTTTATGAACACTGTGGAATTTTTAGATAAATGTTTTGTCATTTTGTCATGTGTAGTTATTAAAAACTGATATATCATTTTATAACCATCTTGCAAATTCATTCAGCCAGCGCTGGCACAATATAATATTTTCTTCCTTCAGCCTACATTGGGGAGTGACTACCCCTGTGCCAGCTGCTGCTAATTGCGCAACACACAAACCCTATATATTTTTTCTTCACGATTAAAAGTCACCTTGATGAGGGTATTTGTAATAAAACAGCAGGGGTGCCCTGACCAGGAATCTCTGATTCCAATACACAATCCACATGGGTCCGGCACAGCCACTTAGCACAATGCGGGGAGGGTGCCCGTTGTCCGGCAATAATACATTTCAACATAGTAACGGAACTCCATCCACTTGAACAAAAGGCATTTATTCCGTGAACAACAAAGCAAAGTTTCAAAACAAAATATGTATTTTCATCAGGCTTAAACACAGCATCTTGCCATCGCTTCTGATGGTTTCGGATCCAATATACTCCAATATACAGTAGGTGTTTTTTGCATTAGGATAAAGCATGATTATGCAATTGATTTGTTGGATAGCATCGATGTTTGTCATTTACCATCTAGTTGTGTTAGCCATTAGACAACACTGAAGCCATCTATTAACAAAGGGTCATTTATAGACTACTAGACATTATTGTCCTCTTTGCATGGATAATCATTTGCTATTAATATGTTCTTTTTATGCAACAGGTATTATGACAGCAATGATATCAATGTTGGACTTTTGAGTCTCCTTACTGGACGTATGTATTTATACAAACTTTTTCACTATGCATTATATATTGTGAACATGCATTTATGATAGAGGTTTCTTGTTGTCATATGCTTGTATTATATGCACTAGGTGATTCATCGCGCCCTACGGGCGCTCTTCACACCGTCGTAAGGGGCTGCGCCCCCTTAATTTGTGAACATTTGCATATGAGAAATATGGTTAGAATTGTATGAAAGATGCCTGTATTGCAACTTGAGTTATAGGTGAAATGTGTTAAATAGAGAGCATATGATTCGGAAGGGGTTGTGTATTGTTTTGTTTAATTAAAAAGCGGTTACAGAGTAAGATGTACATTGATAGTGTGGATGGTACAGTGACATTTGTGGGTGTGGGGGGGGGGCTGTGTGTGCATGTTGTTGAGGTGTGTGTGTGCGCAATAGTATAGTAGGGTGTTTCTGAGTCAGCGGCTCCCCACTGGCGGAGGTCACGACACAGGAAAACAGGAGGCTGGGTAGTGATAGGGGTGTGTGGGCATAAGGGGGACTAAAGAGGAGGGTGGGAGATACTGTGCAGCTTCTGCCAGTGGGTGATGGTCCAGCGTGGCAGTACAGGATGGTGGCCCTTAGTCAGTGTCTCCTCCTACTGGGTGGGAGTTCGGGTGCATGAGAGCAGGAGGCTGGGCTATGAGGCATGATAGGGGCATGTGGGCAAAACAGCGTCAGCGACTCCCCAGTGGTGGAAGTTACGGTTCAGGAGAGCAGGAAGCTGTGTAGTGATAGGGGTGTGTGAGTATACGGGGGACTAAAGAGGCGCTTAGGGGTACTGCCGTGGGCGGATGCCGTGAATTGCGGGAGGGGGGGGTTGCGGGGGTGGGGGGGGGTGCCGCGAATTGTGGGAGGGGGGGCGCGGGGGGGTTGCAGTGAATCGTGGGAGGGTGGGTCGCGGGGGCGGGGGGTTGCCGCAATGACAGGAGGGGGGGTCAGGGGTGGGGAATCGCGGTAGGGGGATCGTGGGGGGCACCGTGAACCGCGGGAGGGGGGGCCCGGGGGGTTGGCGCGAATCGTGGAAGGGGGGGTCGCGGGGTGCCGCAATCGTAGGAGGGGGGGGTGTCACGGGGTGGGGCCGCGAATCGTGGGAGTCACCGGGGGGTGCCGCGAATTGCGGGGGGTGTGCTGCAAATCGCGGGAGGGGGGTCGCGGGGGTGCCGTGAATCGCCACAAGAAAAAATCAACACAGAAAGTTCAACACATGTAAATGTTGACATAAGTGTGGCACTTCATCAGTGTCCATGTCGACACATGAAAATGAATATGAAAACATTCAAAAAAAGAAAAATAAATCTTCAAAAACTCATGTCAACCTTTTTCATTGTCGACCATAGCCGTGCCAGTGTTTTGCATGTGCCATTTAATCCTGGGGTTGCCGTGAATCGCGCGTGGGGGTGGGGGGAGGGAGGAGGTGAGGGGTGTCCGCGAATCACGGGAGGAGGGGTCGTGGGTGGATGTCGTGAATTGCGGGAGGGGGGGTCGCGGGGGGGGGGGGGTGGGTGCCGCGAATTGTGGGAGGGGGGGGGGCGCGGGGGGTTGCAGTGAATCGCGGGAGGGTGGGTCGCGGGGGCGGGGGGTTGCCGCAATGACAGGAGGGGGGGGTCAGGGGTGGGGAATCGCGGTAGGGGGGGTCGTGGGGGGCACCGTGAACCGCGGGAGGGGGGGCCCGGGGGGTTGGCGCGAATTGTGGGAGGGGGGGTCGCGGGGTGCCGCGAATCGCAGGAGGGGGGGTGTCACGGGGTGGGGCCGCGAATTGCGGGAGTCACCGGGGGTGCCGCGAATTGCGGGAGGGGGGTCGCGGGGGGTGCCGCGAATCGCCACAAGAAAAAATCAACACAGAAAGGTCAACACATGTAAATGTTGACAGAAGTGTGGCACTTCATTGGTGTCCATGTCGACACATGAGAATGAATATGAAAACATTGAAAAAGTGAAAAATAAATCTTGTCAACCTTTTTCATTGTCGACCATAGCCATGTCAGTGTTTTGCATGTGCCATTTAATCGTGGGGATGCCGTGAATGGGGGGGGGGGGGAGGAGGGAGGGAGGTGCATACCTCCCAACATGACCCTCTCCAGGAGGGACACATTGCTCTGTTTCTGGACTTTCTTCTTAATTTATGGATTACCATCACCTGTGCTTAAACACCTTTCTTATCAATTACCCTGTTTAAAACAGGTGATGACAATCATAAATTAAGATGGATTACCATCACCTGTGCTTAAACACCTTTCTTATCAATTACCCTGTTTAAAACAGGTGATGACAATCATAAATTAAGATGGAAGTCCACAACCCAGCGTTACAGCTCCAGACACACTTTGAGTGACAGATGTAGCCAAATATATAAGAGATGTTGCCGCAGTTTTACTTTACTTCCTGTTGTTCTCCTGTTACTTTCACTTAGTGTCTGCCTTATGCTGAGTAAAGACCTGGGTTACATTCATGCTGCACGTGTGGTCGTGATTCTGCTGCTGTTGCATGGAAGTGGTCAAGGATCATCTCCCCCAAATATGGACATACAGCCTGTGGCTTCTCCAGCTGCCAGCTCTCCTCTTTATTGACCTCTGCAGATACAAACCAGTCATCATGTATCAGGGCCTGTGCCATGTCATCACCTATGGACTACTGTGCTTTGCGTCCAGTTTCCAGGCCATGCAGTGCCTTCAGGTTACCTCAGCTATGGTCACTGCATGTGACGTTGCCATATTTTCTTATGTATACATTGTGGTGACAGCTGACAAGTATGACAAGGCCTTTATCGGTTGTAGAACATATAACTTGTGGGATACACCATAGGAGCTCTGAGTGGTCAGCTCATGGTGACATATGGCTGGCTGTTGTGGCCCCACCACAACCGTACCATTGCTAAGAGAAAAAGGGCCATGTGGAAACATATAACCACATCAGTAAATGCTGTCAGTACACATAAGCGCCTTGTGCGCAACATCAAAAAAACGTTTCAATGATATTAAGCGGCAATTGAAGCTAAAAATGGGCCTGGAAAAAACTGAGGCAAGTCGCACAGGAGGAGGACCAAGGGTAGAAGTGTGGTTTCATTGATATGAGAACCAGCTCCGCCGCATAATACCCCTTGAGGTACTACCAGGACTACATATTGAGGATATGGATCGCCCTCAAACTCCACCTCAAGCTGGTAAGTGAAACCAAATGTACCCCTACAACTTACCATTGTTATGTAAAAATGATATTATGTTGTGTTTCTATGTTCCCAGCATAGATGTGATGTTGTGGCACTACACATCCCAGCAAGGGGCCATTGGGAAAGTGTTCTTGGATCATTTCACTATTGTGTGGTATGCTGGGTTCAGTAGTTCCTCAACTGATGCTATTGGTATAACACAAATCAGGGTATGTTCCACACCCAAAGTAGGGTGGTGTGATGCATTTTGCACATGCATTAATTTTCAAATAGCTTACATGATGGCTATGAAAGAGGGAAGTGCAAATTAATCATGTAATGGTGAAAATGCAGATTACACAATATAGCCACCTCATAATGTGGACAATTTTATTTGAGCCTAAGCCATGTGTGGTCATCTTCTGTTTAGGTTTGGACATGTGAATGGTTTTTGAATTATGGTACACACTGCAATAATCCAACTTGTGTACTTATTCTCCAGCTCAAAATACAGAGAGTGCTGTGGGCCGTCATTCCCAGCAAATGAGTGGTGACTTTGAGGCTGCAGGTGAGTTTGACTATGGGATTTAAATCAAAACCACATCACACACAGTATGCATGTAACCTCGGCCATTCTCTAGGTTGGCCCAAAAAAGGCCACTTTTTCTGCAGAGTAATTCGCTATGCAGCTACATTGTTGTAAAAACTGCACTGAAACAAAAGGCCCATGTAAGATCCAATACTAACCAATGTCCCATTAATCACAGGCCCATCACACCAGCTACAGCATCCAGAAGAGGACCTACAAATGCAAGAGGAGGATACAGACATAATCCTGGAGCCTGTCGACTACTTTGAGGCTGAGAATCAAAGAGATCAGGCACCCATCACTCAAAGGCCATCTAGCCAGCCACAAGCGCCCCAAACCACACTGGGCCAAAATGCCATCCCCACAGCGGCAGATGAGTTGGCGTACTCCCTGCACAGCTTCAAACAGAAGCAGATCCATTTTGTGCAGACCCAAACTGTTCAAATGGAACATTTTGAGGGATATGTCCGTAACATACGCCACGAAATTAAAAAGGTGGCTCACAGTGTGCGTGTCAGTGTAGGCACACAAATAAGGTTGGTAGCCACACTAGACAGGCGTCTTGGTGACATAAGCCAGGCCATACAGGCCCAAAACACCACATTAGGGCAGGTAAATGCCAACATATGTGCCCAGACGCAAGCACTGATTGCACAAACATCGGCTCTAGTGTCTCTTCAGACACACTTACAGCAAAGCAACCCCAGTCACTTAGCCCCAGCTGCCTCTACAGCAAGCAGCCTCTCCACCACCCCTATGAGCAGCTCACCGACTAGTCCTCCTCGTAGGAGTGTACGCACCAGGGGTGGCCTGAGTAGTTCAGGGAAGGGTGTTAGCTCCCGTGGGAAGGGTAAAAACCCATAAATTTAGACACAACTAGTAATGACACTAGTAGGATGCTGTTACTGTGTGTCACACAAGTTTGCAATTGTTTTGGCTTTTCATGTTTATTTACATGTTTCCACATTTTTCACTCCAATAAAAAAGTTACCACACGTAATAATGTTTCATTATTTTCATATTTGCTAAACATTTTAATGATGTGGCCTTGGTGGCAATACAATTTCATAACACTGGAACTAAGTAGGGCATGACAAGGCCTTTATCTGTTGTAGAACATACTGTATAACTTGCTGGGATACGCCATAGGAGCTCTGAGCTCATGGTGACATATGGCCACTTCTCCTTCTACCACCTGAACATTATTTCCTTAGGAAGTGCGTCAGTGGCTTTTATCATCTCCATTTTCTTGCCCACGCCCAGCATGAATGAGCCAACACTGTGCACTGCTGCTGCAAGTCGGTGGTCAGGTTCCTCAAGCAGCAATGACAGGACATCTGTGAGTGCTGTACTTCCAACACCAGATATTGGTCAATATGGTGGTTACTTGTGACAGTTGGCTCCCACCAAGTGACAGACGCTTCCCATATGCTCTGGGAACATTTCTTAGAAAACACAGCGACCATCGGAGAATGGGGGAGATTCCCACATATGGGGGAGTTGTTCACATGAAACATCCACTTGTGGTCTGTTCGCTCTGCGTCTTACCGCATTTGGACCGTGTGAGCGATCTGTACGGTAGGCGAGGCTAGGAGCACTCGGTTCCTGTCCGAAATACGTATCCGTCAGATTCAACTAGAATAAGGGCCAAAGTGTTGGTATTCATCAATCAGACCTTCAATCTACATTTATCTTTCACACCTCTACATTTTCTGTGTGCTAATGTCCCGATCTGGTTGACCCAATTAATGACCAATATTGTCACAATTGCTAAGAAAATTGTTCTCACTCATTGGACGAACGCTTCTGCTCCAATCCTATCTGAGGTTCAAACTCTACTTTTGAAAACTATTTAGATAGACAGCCCACACTCCCCGATCTTGAATATGCACTGCTTCTTTGGTTTAAATTTTACTAATGTCTATTGACACTACATTGTTTCCTTGCACATGCCCACTATGATTATTGTTTATCACCGCTGGACCAGACCTGTATACCCCACCTCCACCTCCTCTAGATTTTTCTTTATGGATAAGTTTAATGGCCCCATAGAGTAGGCCAACTTCTGCCCGACTTCCTTTGAGCTCCCCCAGCAGCTCCCCAGGAGAGCTTGATAAGATTTTGCACTTGATGTGCCATTTTTTACATGTGATAAATTGGATGCGATTTATCACATGTAACCCGGAGGAGCTGCAGTCGGGGTAGCAACAGGAGAGCAGGATCTGAGGTAGGCAGGGAGCTGGGATGGGAGAGCAGGGTCCGGGATAACGGCAAGCATCAGGAGCCAATCAGCAGCCACCCAGTCTTTTGAATAGAATTTTTTCCATTTTCCCGCCTGCCGCTACTCCGGACACTGCTCTCCATTAATAGAATATAATGTATACAGTAATTGTAGATGGCGCAAAAGATGCTGCCCAAAGTGTCACATAAGATGCCTGCTAGAAAAAGTCATTGCTTGGTATAGGGACACTCATTTCTTACATTTGATGAGTACGCTTGGTATCTATCTGGATACTGTTCCTTTTCACTGTAATTCTTTCTACGTATCTGACGTCAAATTTCATGGCTAATAGCCATGGATGCTAGGAAGACCAAAAAAAACATCCTGCAAGAGCACCCATTGTTCTTATTTTCTATATATATATATATATATATATATATATATATATATATATATATATATATATATATATATATATATATATATATAGAATAAGGAGGTTCCCGGCACTCGCAGACAAAACAAATACTCAGGTGCCTTTCCGTCCCACAAGGGGATAGATATCGATACGAGGTGTGGAGGCACTCAGGAGATTCCCATAGTACTGCACGGCGGCAGTCAAACACAGTAATAAACTGGAGACAAGACGGTCTATGTGCCAACGTTTCGGGTACAAACCCTTTATCAAGACACAACCAGAAAAAACAAAAGTACTTACATATATAGGGCTGTGAGGGGGCAGGGGACACCTCGTGCAACCATCACCTGCACGGCACCCGGCGAGCGGGAGATGACGTCACCCCAACCTCGAGTCGGGGAGTACCGGGGTCACCGGGGGGCGTGTTCAAACGTACGAGTGTGGGTATCCATGGAAACGGGAAATGCCGTCTGACGCGCTCCTGTCAGAACAGTGTGCGCGTCAGCGGTGTACAAGACGAACGGAACGGAGCTGGCGGGGGTCTGCCTGGTGCCGCGATTGTTCAGATTGCACGGAGGCTGCAAGGCAAAGCAATAAAATACATTAACAGTGGTATGACACGTCAAACATATATGGCAGTATGCAGTACTGATAAGTCGGACAGTCCAATCTCAGGAGGCCGCAGGGTTAAAAAATGAGAGAAACGAGTGAGCAAGAGAGAGTGGGAAAAACCTAAAAAGAGGACTAGTCTGCGTGTGTGGGACTAATGGTGCAATAGTGTGGTGCTGAATGTGTAGCTACGTGCTGAAAACGAGGTGCTGAAAGGAAACCAAATAGTGAAGTAAACAATACGTGATCTGTGTGCTGGATGTGGTGATCAGTATGGTAAGATGTGTGATGCAACTACAGTGAGGGCTATGTGTTCATGATGTGGGTGTGTGTGACTCACCGGGGTAGAGCCTAAGT
Source organism: Crinia signifera (assembly GCF_055691185.1). NCBI lineage: Eukaryota > Metazoa > Chordata > Amphibia > Anura > Myobatrachidae > Crinia > Crinia signifera. Next base: position 354,299,465 of record NC_139217.1, read on the forward strand.
GGTGTGTGTGCGGAAGAGAGACCTGCAGCAACAGGGATGGGAGTGCAAGGACCCATAAGATTTAGAAAAAGAAGCACAGGTTAAAAAGAGAAAACATACGCAAAAACCAATACTATGTCAGAAAAATGGCCAAACTCTGAAAGGGGAACAGTGATGCTGACTCTATCTAAACAATTTAGCTAGACAGAAATAATATCACGGGGATGGCGCAACAGGGGAATGACAGGAACCTCACAGTCCAGATGCCCAAAGGGCACTAAGTCCAGATTCACAAAAAGCAGGATAATGGAAGAATCTCATTGAGTCCGTGTGGTTGTACAGTGTTCAATTTATGAATCCATTTGGATTCACATCTCAGGAGTGCTTGTCCTCGGTCAACCCCACGGGGATTTTCGGGAATACAGTCAATGATTTTATATTTAAGACTGGGTAGTGTGTGGTTGTATTGTTTCCAATGCCTGGCGACCGGTTGATCCGATCCCTTGGGGCCCAATGCAGCTCTGATGCTTGACTTATGGAGGGCGATTCGCTCCTTAAATTGTCTGATCGTTTTCCCGATGTACATAGAGCCACAGGGGCATTTAATATAGTACACCACGTAACGGCTGGAGCATGTCAAGGGATGTTTGATCTGAATTTTGGCTCCAGAGTGTGGATGGAAGAAGTAGTCTCCAATTTCAAGGCCACTGCAGGTCACACATTTTAGGCATCTGTAGTTGCCATTTTTTCTTTTAAGAAAAGTGGTGGAGGTATCAGTCTTAAGACGAGAAACGTCATTGTGTACGACCAGGTCTTTGATGTTTTTGCTCCGTTTATAGGCTGGCATCAAATTTCAATTTTTTAAAGCCGGTAATTCAGGATTGCTGGCAACCAGGGGCCAGATTCTTTTAGTCACATTGACCAATTCATTGGTGTTGTAAGTAGAATTGGTTGTCAAAAAGGAAATAATTGTTGGAGAGGGCTAAGTCCAAGAGTGATGTGAAAAAATTGCAATCTGGACCAGTATAGATGCCGCTACTTTGTACAGAGCGTCTTACTGCTTCCAGACCTCTGCTGTGTGGAATGCTGGTGTACAGCGATACCACATCAATGGTGCATAGTAGGTATTTTTTATCCAGAGGAGTTAAGTCTTGCAGATGAAGAAGCAGGGCAGTGGTGTCTTTGAGGTAAGTTCTCTGGCTTTGAACGATGGGCTGGAGAAAGAGATCCAAAAACTGTGCCACTGTATAGTAAAGGGAATCTCGGGCTGCTATGATGGGCCTGCCCGGAGGATTAACAGGATCCTTATGGATTTTGGGCAACGTGTATAATATCGGAGTTTTTGGAAAGTCAGTGGTTAATGCAGTTCTGATGGAGTCCGGAATGATAGCTGATAATACCGCCTCGTTCAAGAAATCGTCTAGCGTTCTTTTGAAGATGCCAGTAGGATCACTGGGTAATAGGCGATAGGTGTTATTGTCGGCAAGTTGTCGATAAATGTCATTTTTGTATGCCTTTAACCACACGGACTCAATGAGATTATTCCATTATCCTGCTTTTTGTGAATCTGGACTTAGTGCCCTTTGGGCATCTGGACTGTGAGGTCCCTGTCATTCCCCTGTTGCGCCATCCCCGTGATATTATTTCTGTCTAGCTAAATTGTTTAGATAGAGTCAGCATCACTGTTCCCCTTTCAGAGTTTGGCCATTTTTCTGACATAGTATTGGTTTTTGCGTATGTTTTCTCTTTTTAACCTGTGCTTCTTTTTCTAAATCTTATGGGTCCTTGCACTCCCATCCCTGTTGCTGCAGGTCTCTCTTCCGCACACACACCACTTAGGCTCTACCCCGGTGAGTCACACACACCCACATCATGAACACATAGCCCTCACTGTAGTTGCATCACACATCTTACCATACTGATCACCACATCCAGCACACAGATCACGTATTGTTTACTTTACTATTTGGTTTCCTTTCAGCACCTCGTTTTCAGCACGTAGCTACACATTCAGCACCACACTATTGCACCATTAGTCCCACACACGCAGACTAGTCCTCTTTTTAGGTTTTTCCCACTCTCTCTTGCTCACTCGTTTCTCTCATTTTTTAACCCTGCGGCCTCCTGAGATTGGACTGTCCGACTTATCAGTACTGCATACTGCCATATATGTTTGACGTGTCATACCACTGTTAATGTATTTTATTGCTTTGCCTTGCAGCCTCCGTGCAATCTGAACAATCGCGGCACCAGGCAGACCCCCGCCAGCTCCGTTCCGTTCGTCTTGTACACCGCTGACGCGCACACTGTTCTGACAGGAGCGCGTCAGACGGCATTTCCCGTTTCCATGGATACCCACACTCGTACGTTTGAACACACCCCCCGGTGACCCCGGTACTCCCCGACTCGAGGTTGGGGTGACGTCATCTCCCGCTCGCCGGGTGCCGTGCAGGTGATGGTTGCACGAGGTGTCCCCTGCCCCCTCACAGCCCTATATATGTAAGTACTTTTGTTTTTTCTGGTTATGTCTTGATAAAGGGTTTGTACCCGAAACGTTGGCACATAGACCGTCTTGTCTCCAGTTTATTACTGTGTTTGACTGCCGCCGTGCAGTACTATGGGAATCTCCTGAGTGCCTCCACACCTCGTATCGATATCTATCCCCTTGTGGGACGGAAAGGCACCTGAGTATTTGTTTTGTCTGCGAGTGCCGGGAACCTCCTTATTCTATACCCTCCTGCCCAGTGCTGACCCATTGGACCTGGAACCAGGGCACCGCCACCCTCTCCGCAGATTGGACCTCTGCACCCAAGACATCACCTTCACGTTCACTACACTGGTGTTTATCACTTTTTCCTTCACTTGGAACCGGAGCATTCACACCATGACCACTGAAGCCACCATTCCTGGCTTCAAGGATATTAAACTTATCCCGGGGTCTACACTGGTTCTCACGGACTCTGAAGCTGAATCCATACTCTTCAAAGACCACCTGGCCGACAGAAATGACTCACCCTCTGCGGACCACCTCATCACCCAGCTGACCCGTTTGAAACAGAGAGAGATTGACTTCTATTTGCATGGAGTCACTCTCTCTGACTACTACAGAGAGAAAAAAATCCCACGAGGTTTCAGGGTCAAAAACATCCCGACCATAGGGAGACATAACCCTGAGTTCTGCCGCAGATGGACATCGGTCCTGAACAAATGTTCTCTGGACCTCATTTTACTGGTTATTGAGGAGTCCAAAAGAGAATTGGACATTGTCAAAGACAAAATCGTGTCCTTTGAGGATACTCACCTTCCAGCTATCAGATCCGACAAATCACAGGATTGGTTGAAGAATCTATCAATTAATATCGAGAAATACCGGCAGGACCTCATCACTTTCAAGAAAACCAAATTTGAGACTGTTAACAAAGATTACGCCGAGTACAGAGTGTACAGCTGGGCCTACGGTGGCAACCAACAACAGGACAGACGTCCCAGGTTTAGACGCCAATACAAACCCAGATTTGATACAGACCGCTCCAGTGAATTGTCCTCCAGCGACGTAGAAACGTCAAAAAACTACAGGGGCAACAAAGGCAGAAAACCCCCTTCTGGCGTGACCACAAGAGCGAAAGGACCACCCCCAGGAGAAGACCTACCCGCAGAGGAGGCCAGTGTTACAGGCAAAGCAAAAAGGAAGGCGAGCAAGAGAATATAGTTTTCAACCTCTCTAACAGCCCCTTAACCAACACTGAGATGACAGTTCTGAATAAAGGACTCTCATTCGTTCCCACGCACTCTCCTGATCTTTTTGAAGACAAAATCGACCTGTATAAATTGGGACGCAGACTCCGGTTGAAGGAGCACTTCGGGTGCCAGCTTACCCTTCCAACTGGCATACGTCTACCTAAGAAACCCAGCAACTTTGACCCTGCTTCCACCAATCTTGGAATAAAAAGCTTCTTACAACACATGGACCAACAGATCACTTCTGTACACCTCAACAAAACTACAACTGCCACCAATCTCAGTTCTGATGAAAGACTGGCTCTAACATCCCTCAGCAAACGCACCGACGTGGTGATCAGATCCGCAGACAAAGGGGGAGCCATCGTGGTGCAAGATTTAAAGTCATACAAAAATGACATTTATCGACAACTTGCCGACAATAACACCTATCGCCTATTACCCAGTGATCCTACTGGCATCTTCAAAAGAACGCTAGACGATTTCTTGAACGAGGCGGTATTATCAGCTATCATTCCGGACTCCATCAGAACTGCATTAACCACTGACTTTCCAAAAACTCCGATATTATACACGTTGCCCAAAATCCATAAGGATCCTGTTAATCCTCCGGGCAGGCCCATCATAGCAGCCCGAGATTCCCTTTACTATACAGTGGCACAGTTTTTGGATCTCTTTCTCCAGCCCATCGTTCAAAGCCAGAGAACTTACCTCAAAGACACCACTGCCCTGCTTCTTCATCTGCAAGACTTAACTCCTCTGGATAAAAAATACCTACTATGCACCATTGATGTGGTATCGCTGTACACCAGCATTCCACACAGCAGAGGTCTGGAAGCAGTAAGACGCTCTGTACAAAGTAGCGGCATCTATACTGGTCCAGATTGCAATTTTTTCACATCACTCTTGGACTTAGCCCTCTCCAACAATTATTTCCTTTTTGACAACCAATTCTACTTACAACACTCGGGGGTTGCGATGGGTTCTTGCGTCGCCCCCAGTGTTGCCAATTTATTTATGTTCCACACGGAAAATGACTTGTTCTTCTCCAATCCCACCTATGCCACGAAAATAAAAATGTACTATAGATACATCGACGATATCATCCTGCTGTGGGATGATACTGAAGAGAACTTCATCTCTATGATGGAAGACATCAATGCCACAGACGCTGACATCAAATTTACTTTTACTTGCAGTTTTGACAAGATCAATTTCCTTGACGTACTGATTACGCAAACGGACGATCTTCAGCTGAACACTACAGTGTACCACAAGGCCACTGACAGAAATACTGCACTTCTGGGCAGCAGTTTCCATCCTCCGGCTTCTAAATGGTCACTTCCCTACTCACAGTTCTTGAGAGCTAGGAGAATATGTAACAGTCTTAAAGATGCCGAAACTGAGATCAACAATATGGTCAAAAAATTCTCTGCCAGAGGGTACCCCATCAAGCTCTTACGCTCCACCAGCGAAAAAGTCCTTAAATTAGACAGAAATTCCCTTCTGGTCTCAACACCCCCCTCTACATCCGCCAACAGGATGATATGGACTCAATGTTTTTCCACAGCCAGCAATGAATTGGTCAATGTGGCTAAAAGAATCTGGCCCCTGGTTGCCAGCAATCCTGAATTACCGGCTTTAAAAAATTGCAATTTGATGCCAGCCTATAAACGGAGCAAAAACATCAAAGACCTGGTCGTACACAATGACGTTTCTCGTCTTAAGACTGATACCTCCACCACTTTTCTTAAAAGAAAAAATGGCAACTACAGATGCCTAAAATGTGTGACCTGCAGTGGCCTTGAAATTGGAGACTACTTCTTCCATCCACACTCTGGAGCCAAAATTCAGATCAAACATCCCTTGACATGCTCCAGCCGTTACGTGGTGTACTATATTAAATGCCCCTGTGGCTCTATGTACATCGGGAAAACGATCAGACAATTTAAGGAGCGAATCGCCCTCCATAAGTCAAGCATCAGAGCTGCATTGGGCCCCAAGGGATCGGATCAACCGGTCGCCAGGCATTGGAAACAATACAACCACACACTACCCAGTCTTAAATATAAAATCATTGACTGTATTCCCGAAAATCCCCGTGGGGGTGACCGAGGACAAGCACTCCTGAGATGTGAATCCAAATGGATTCATAAATTGAACACTGTACAACCACACGGACTCAATGAGATTCTTCCATTATCCTGCTTTTTGTGAATCTGGACTTAGTGCCCTTTGGGCATCTGGACTGTGAGGTTCCTGTCATTCCCCTGTTGCGCCATCCCCGTGATATTATTTTTGTCTAGCTAAATTGTTTAGATAGAGTCAGCATCACTGTTCCCCTTTCAGAGTTTGGCCATTTTTCTGACATAGTATTGGTTTTTGCGTATGTTTTCTCTTTTTAACCTGTGCTTCTTTTTCTAAATCTTATGGGTCCTTGCACTCCCATCCCTGTTGCTGCAGGTCTCTCTTCCGCACACACACCACTTAGGCTCTACCCCGGTGAGTCACACACACCCACATCATGAACACATAGCCCTCACTGTAGTTGCATCACACATCTTACCATACTGATCACCACATCCAGCACACAGATCACGTATTGTTTACTTCACTATTTGGTTTCCTTTCAGCACCTCGTTTTCAGCACGTAGCTACACATTCAGCACCACACTATTGCACCATTAGTCCCACACACGCAGACTAGTCCTCTTTTTAGGTTTTTCCCACTCTCTCTTGCTCACTCGTTTCTCTCATTTTTTAACCCTGCGGCCTCCTGAGATTGGACTGTCCGACTTATCAGTACTGCATACTGCCATATATGTTTGACGTGTCATACCACTGTTAATATATTTTATTGCTTTGCCTTGCAGCCTCCGTGCAATCTGAACAATCGCGGCTCCAGGCAGACCCCCGCCAGCTCCGTTCCGTTCGTCTTGTACACCGCTGACGCGCACACTGTTCTGACAGGAGCGCGTCAGACGGCATTTCCCGTTTCCATGGATACCCACACTCGTACGTTTGAACACGCCCCCCGGTGACCCCGGTACTCCCCGACTCGAGGTTGGGGTGACGTCATCTCCCGCTCGCCGGGTGCCGTGCAGGTGATGGTTGCACGAGGTGTCCCCTTGTCCCCTGCCCCCTCACAGCCCTATATATGTAAGTACTTTTGTTTTTTCTGGTTATGTCTTGATAAAGGGTTTGTACCCGAAACGTTGGCACATAGACCGTCTTGTCTCCAGTTTATTACTGTGTTTGACTGCCGCCGTGCAGTACTATGGGAATCTCCTGAGTGCCTCCACACCTCGTATCGATATATATATATATATATAGATAGATAGATATTTACGTGACAAATTAGTTAAAACTGATGTAACCAATCTGGGAGGCACTAAGAAGACCCACTTCCTCACCAAGAAGCCGGGCAATTACAAGTGCAAGGGATGCGTGACATGTGGGTACCTTGAACAGGGTGACTCCTTTACTCACCCCTACACGGGTCATCGCTATAAGATTAATAAAGTGCTAACATGCTCCAGTAGATTTGTGGTCTACATGATACGTTGTCCCTGTGGACTCATTTATGTTGGTAAAACCAGCAGAACCTTCAAGGAGCGTATGGCCATGCACCGTCACTCTATCAAAAGTGCATTGGACGGTGCTCCTTCTGAACAACCAGTGGCCAAACATTTTAGAAACTGTCGACACCCACTGCCGACTCTCAAATACAAGATGATAGACCAGGTTCCAGCGAGTGTGAGAGGAGGGGATCGTGACAAGAAGCTTCTACAGCTTGAGGCAAAATGGATCTTCAAACTCAATGCTGTTGCCCCTGCTGGGCTTAATGAATATTCATCCCTGAATTGCTTCTTGTAGCCTTTAAGTTAGAGGGTCGACATTGTGGTCGACATGGCATTAATCATGTCGACCTTGTATTGTTTTTCATCTCTATGTCTCCCTTTTCTCCCCCTCCCCACCTCTGCTCAGCTCATTAGCTCCATTTTTTGTCTGGCAGCATATACAGCGATGTGATGTATGAATCATTTGATTTAATCTTTAGTAACATTGTTTGCTTTGCTTTTCATCTTTTTCCACTAGTTTACCCAATGTATACATGTACTGTCTGCTTAAAGTGTCTCACGCTTTTTTCACATTGTTTCTATTTATTATTACAGGTCTCCGGTGATCACCATAGCAACGGCCCAAGCCGTGCAGCTGCCTGTACTGAGGACATCGTCCAGTGACGTCAGATGCGTGCGCCGGCGCGGGCTCGGGCGTGGAGACGCCGGGACTTGCCACTGGTGATATCTTCTATAAAAGTAAGTGTTTTTACATGTATTTGTGTCTTTGAAAAAGGTATTAAATTACCGAAATGTCAGACCTAAGCAGTTGTCGGTCTGCATTTATTTCGTGAGAAAAACCCGTTTGAGTGCCGCCCCGTTGTATGTTCTACTTCCAAGGCTACATTTCTCAGGAAGGCACCGCGGTTGATGAAATTGTTTGTTGGGAGTGCCGGATCCCTGCCCTATCTATATAGATAGATATATATCTATATATATATATAGATATATATCTATATATATATACAAAACCAGGGTTTGGCACTCCTTGTAACAGGAATCGATTGCGCCGGTGCCAGCACTAGAAAACATAGAGGACTTGCGGTGGGGCACTCGTGGCTTCTCTTCCAATAAATACAATTAAATTTGACTATAAATTGAAATGTTGCTGCTATCTGGCTATATTGTATTTATTGGAAGAAAAGCCACGAGTGCCCCACCGACCGTAATACGGTCCTGCGCAATGAAAGTTTTCATCCGGTGTCCACTCGCAAGGGCCTACCCTACTCTCAATTGTTGAGAGTAAGGCGTATCACTTCAGAGGCCAGTCAAGTGGAACTGGCTTTGGATGCCATGGTCGCCAGATTTCTTGATAGAGGTTACCCTAAAAAGGAGCTATTGGCCCTTAAAAAGAAAGTCCTTAGTATCCCACGTAATGTACTACTTAAGGGTAAGGGACAACAAGTGACGGCCACAGACAATAAAATTCCATGGGTTAACCAGTTCTCTATTTGCAGCAAGGGAAATATTGTGAAAGCTAAACAATTTTGGCCAGCAGTGTCTACTGATAAAGATTTGCCCCTCCTGAATAACACCAGATTACTGCCTAGCCTCACGAGAGGTAAAAATATTAAAGATCAGGTGGTTAGGCTTGATATATCAGGGTGGGACAAACTCCCCGGTTCAACCTTCCTGGGGAGAAAAAATGGTTGCTACCGCTGCCTGGGCTGCATCACATGCAGGTCCATGACAGTGGGTGCCACCTTTTATCACCCACACTCTGGCAAACGCATCCCTATAAAATTTCCCTTGTCTTGCCATTCAACATATGTCATATATGTTCTCACTTGTCCCTGTGGCCTGTCCTATGTGGGGAAAACGCAACGTACGTTTAAGGAGCGGATGGCCCTACATAGGTCAGGCATACATCAGGGTCTATTCTGTGGACATAGCGACCAACCTGTTGCACGCCACTGCATCAAAATGGGCCACAGTGTGGCAAGTATGAGATCTATGGTTATAGATCAGATACCTGCCTCCCTACGGGGGGCAATAGAAATAAAAAATTGATGCAGTTGGAATGCAAATGGATTTATTTCTTGCAAACCTTAGCCCCGAAGGGCTTAAATGAACAATGGGGTCTGCAGTGTTATCTTTAATGTCATTGATCCTAATATCCAGAGATTCTTCTTTCTTTTTGTACTACTATATTATGATGTTTGTGCATCTTTCAAATTTTTGCTTATATATATTTTTTCTTTTTCTTCTGTATTTTTTACATTGTTTGTTTTAGAGCTTACTGTAAATATTATGTCTTCATCTCCATATACCCAGCTGGCTATACGTTAACAATATACACTAAACATATATGACGGTTTGGGGAACAGTTATTTAAATAATTGAGGAATCTTGTTTCCCAATTCTATAGTCCAGTGGGGTATATAGTCCATTTTAATACTATCATTACTGTATGTTTGTCATACTTTATGTTTTAACATATTTTTATTCAATGTGCTTTGTTTATGTTGATGTTTCATAGGTTGCTAGGTAACGCTGGTGAAGCCGGGACGCAGCAGAGTGACATGGGGCATTGTTTAGCTGACTGGAAGCGAGTCGGCCTGGATGCAGAAAGCGGAGGGGTGACGTATGAGCGCTACAACAGCGTGACACGTCATCCGGATGCGACGCACACAAGGGACTCGTGGACATACGCTAGCCGCCGCTGTTACTCACAGGTGATACCGGTAAGGCCAGATGATGCCTGATTAATTTGGGGGCGGGATTTTGTCTGCTTTATATGTCTGGTTGTTTTTCATATGCACTTGTATGTCCTTGATAACGGGGTAACACCCGAAACGCCGTTGGAATAAAGGCTATTTTATATCACTGAAACTAGTCTGGAGAGTGCCGCCTTCTTCACATTTCTACATTGGAGCAACTTGTTTGTTACCTGGGAAGGCACCACAGCAATACTCTTGGAATTATACACGAGTGCCAGGCCAACTACCTGTTTTATATATATATATATTAAAATAGATTGAATACTTTGGCCCCGTATGGTCTTACTGAACATGCAAAACTTCATACATTTTTATAAAGTTGTGCTTTGGTCTAACGGGTTAGTGCATTACTTATAATATATTTATGTTGCTGCTGTACGCCTTTAGGTTAAGTCTGCCGATCATCTATCTACTGTTATGATGCCTTCTGTTTCTATGTATATCTGTACTTTTAATTGTGTGTTTTATATTATAATTTTTGCATCTGTTATGTAATTGTTTATAATATGCACTTTTTTCATTGTGTGAAACGGTTCACCCACTGCCCAGCAACTTTAAGTGCCTGGGTTGCACCACTTGTGCTAACCTGGAAATGGGAGACCATTTCTTTCACCCACACGCAGGTTAAAAAGGTATGATCAGACATTCCCTTACGTGTTCCAGCAAATTCATTATATACTACATCAAGTGTCCGTGTGGTCTTCTCTACATAGGGAAGACCATACGACAATTTAAAGAAAGAATCGCTATACACTGTTGTAGCATATGCGCTGCGCTTGATGGAAAAGGTTCTAATCAGCCGGTCGCCCAGCACTTCAAGTTGTTTAATCATTCTTTGCCTACCCTGAGGTATAAAATGATAGACAGCATCCCCCCCAACAGACGAGGTGGAGACAGGGGCAGAGCACTTTTGCAGCTAGATCGAAATGGATATATCGATTACAAACAGTGAGCCCCTTAGGTGTCAACGAACAACTTTCGTTAACCTGTTTTCTGTGAACATTGGGTCCCACGGCCAATAGATCCTAGCATTTTTGCATACAGTTCTATGCATGGGTCACAGCCTGACTACAGCATTAGTCGTATGCACCCACCAGACTAGTTATGTGCCCACACATGATCCCATGTGTCCGTTCTGTGCCACACCTAGGAGCGCAGTCAGCCTTGTTTCATGGACAGCTCCTGCGGTTGTCAGTGCCTGCTCTCCTGCCAGTTTCATGAGCATAGTGCAGTTTCAGTTACGTGTTCTGCACTCACCTTATTGTTTAATCATGATGTTAGCATTTACCATGTAACGACAGTATGTACTGTGTGATGTTATTACGCACCAGTTGCTTACAGATTTGTGTGCTCTACACGTTTATGTTTTTGTCAGATCACCATGGTGACGGTTACACGGGTGGCACACCCCCCCCCCCTAGGTGGCTCGGTCTCGACGGAGCTGCAACACTCCCATGACGTCATATGGCTCCCCGGCAGCGTGCAGGTGACGGGCAGGCACAGTGGGCTTTCAGCACTCTCCTATATATGTAAGTAATTTTTTATGTTTTCATTATATGTCTTGATAAAGGACGTTACAGTCCGAAACGTTGACAGCATAACCTCTGGTTGTGTCTTTTTTCCATTTGTTGATCATTGCTGAATTGGAGTCTGAGTACATGCTACCATTTGCTGCTACATTTCCTACACCAGGATTGCAAGCACCGGACCTGTTGCTATTTATTAGCCTAGAGTGGCAGTACAGTACACACATATAATATAAACACTAGAACGTCTCTGTTCCTCTGCTGCTGCCCGCTGGCGTGTCATTCCCACTGACAGTACTCACCTCCTCGGACATTACACTCTGCATGTAATGCGTGTCTATAGTACCTGCGTGTGTACTCTGTACACATCCTGTAACCAGTCACAGCAGCCTCCTCCTGATTATGATTCCTGCACCCCTCTTATGCCCTAGTGTGCAGTATAAGCCGCACTGACTGGGAACCGCGGCTAGTACAGTCTCAGCATGTCCCCATCTTTATGCGGTCACAGAATGGAAGCTGTGGAGAGAGATGAGAGGGGAAGCCACTCCTCCTCCTCAGCTCAGCACAGAATGCATCCCAAAATCCAAGTCACCACACCTGGAGCAGTCGTGCATCCCATTGTGCGTCCTCTGGCAACCTGGTATTGTTCTGCTTGGCAGTATGATGGTTGTCAGTAGTACAAGGGTCCCTAAAATAATACATAGGAGTCACTGTATGTTAAATCCAGCTGGCTGTACAGACTTACTGTACTGTGTAAGACACACATAAAATGGAATATTGTTTAAAACTTTATTCCATGCTACTTTTTATACAGTATTTACATGAATCCACTTTGGTTTTCCAGCATATTTAAATAGCATTTGTGATGTCTATTTTCCTAAGGAGTGGGAGGAGAGACATAGAAATCAAGGGAGAGATAAACAGGGGTCGGAAGGAGAGATATCAGCTTTCTCTGCTGCAAGGATGGATCTGGCAGCTACAGTATGTAGACACAAGCCATGAGCCCTAAGGTTTAGAATTGTACAAGGCTAATCCACCCCCAGCAACCAATGTTTTTTTTACATATATACCTCTGTCTAATGGAAATGATTGTTTGAAACACAAGCAATTTGTTATATGCATTATTAGTCCTTGACTGTAATTGTTTTTTTGTTTATGTAAGCATTACAAATTTCAATAAAAAATATTGAATTAAATAAATAAAAAAGTGTTGCTGTGGAACTACAGATCCCAGCAAGGTGTGCACATGTTAATGAAATCAGTCCCAAACAATTGTGTACCTTATGATTCACTGCTGATCAGTATGCGTCCAGAACTGCAGGTCTGCTTATAATTATTACATAGTATTGTGCTGATGTATTGTTGTTCAACAATATTCTGAATCTTGTGCAGTCCACCTATTTTGGATGCATCAATTTTTATTATAAAAATAAATGCAAAAAGCATCCACCAAAAATTGATCAAACAAAATAATTAGAAAAAACATGAAAAAAATTTATCATGCCAGTTGATTGCCACAATTCATTTACAGCAAAATACAATGCAATTTTAACACTGTTTGCTAATTTATTTGCAGATCAAACTACACAATGTCGTCCAGCTGGCCACAACCCACCTCGTGGACACGTGCCACCAGAGCAAGCTATTGAGTATATTTACAAATACACACAAACGCACTATTCTAACCCATAAAAACATTTGTCTGCCAGACACAAAAACAAATCCACCAGACCTGATGCCTGTGAATAACAAACCAATGATCTAAATCTGTACACCATATAAAACACACGGTGAAGGAAAATCCCTATACATGCTGCGGGCCTGCTATTGGCCACTAATTATGTCCCTTAAAAAATGGCAGAATAGGCCACCGATACACTATGGCCCCCCAACCACCACCCACAACCCAACCCTAAAGCTTAGTGTGCAAATCCAAAAATCAAAATGGCAGTTAAAAGAAACATGGGCCAAAGGCCGAGTAAGATTTTTTTTAGGGGTAAACATGCCTATTATACATGATGGGCCAGATTCATGAAACATTTTTTGGTAACATGATGAGCAATACTCATAGGAGAAACCACACACCAGAACAACACAATAATTGTTAATCAAGTACATACATCACTATAACTATCCATCACATACAGTATATGGACCATTTTTAAAAAAAAAAACCAACAAGGAGTGTTGCCAAAGAACATTGGTAAACATTGAGCAACATTTCACTACACCATAAAACTCCACAGCAGTATTGCATCATTGACCAATTTGCAAATATTCACAGGAACATCTCAAGAACTGGTCCATCAGGAAGAGGACCCACATCCTGACCCACCAATGCTGGACGTCGATGGGGAAATAATGCTCCACACAGTGGACCCCTACGAGGCAGAGGATATCCTTACTGAGCCAGCCAGCACAGCAAGGCAAAGAAGTACCCACCATGTACACCACTCCCTACTTCCAGACCCTTTTTTCAAAATGTGTGATTTAGCCGACAAAAAGTGTGAATTTCACTGCAAATCGACACACATTAAATTGTCGATTGGTGCAAAAAATGCGATTTCGGCTATTTCAAACAGTTGATGAATACGCTTGGTATCTTTATCTGGATAATGGCAGGCAGTATCGACAGTCATCTTGCAGACATTACTCAGGCCCTTAGGGCACAAAATGATACCCTTACAACCCAAAATGACTGCATTAGGGCCCAAACTGAGACCATTTGCAGTCTAAGGGCGGGATGTATTCAAATACATCACCGCGTGCCCGCCGCGATGCCAGCGCATATGTACTAACATATGCGTCTGGCATTGCGGTGCGGTAACTGAGACCCCCCGCGATACCTGTACTGTGGTGTGCGGGGGGCTCCTCTCTGCCGCCTCCTGCTGCCTTCACGCCGGGGACAGCTAAGCAGGCTATCCCCGATGCCCCCCCCCCCCCCCGCCCTGCAGCTGGAAGGACGTCCGGCTGTGCTGCTTGGGGGAGGAAGGGTTTACCTTCCAGGGTCCAGGAGGACCTGCAAGAATGTAAGCCCAAGGGAGGGGGAGAGGGGGGTGGCGGGCGATGAAAAGAAGCCCAAAGGCTTCTATAGGGTATCGCAATTACAGATGATGAGAATGCTTGGAATTTTTATCTGGATAATATTCCTTTTCACTGTAATCTGGCATCGTGGTGCAGTAACTGAGACCCCCCATGATATCTGTACTGTGGTGTGCGGGGGTCTCCTCTCTACCGCCTCCTGCTGCCTTCACGCCGGGGACAGCTAAGCAGGCTGTCCCCGGCGCATCCTCCTCCCCCTGCAGCCGGAAGGACGTCTGGCTGCGTTGCTAGGGGGAGAAAGGGCTTACCCTCCGGGGTCCAGGAGGACCTGCAAGAAGGTAAGCCCAAGGGAGGGGAGAGGGGGGCCGGCGGGCGGTGAAAAGAAGCCCAAAGGTTTCTATAGGGTATCGCAATTACAGATGATGAGAATGCTTGGAATCTTTATCTGGATAATATTCCTTTTCACTGTAATTCTTTCTACGTATCTGACGTCGGATCTTGTGGCTAAAAAAAAAGAATGGCAGGCAGTATCGACACTCGCCTTGCAGAAATTACTCAGGCCCTTAGGGCACAAAATGACACCCTTAGGACCCAAAATGACTGCATTAGGGCCCAAACTGAGACCATTTGCAGTCTAAATGAGAATATCTCAGCCCAGACCCAAGCTATTCAGGGCCAAACTAATGCATTGGTCTCCTTGCATACCCAAATGTCTGGCCAAACACCAAACTTACAACTTCCCAGCCCTTCCCCAGTGACCAGAGTGTTCTCCACTCCTATTAGCAGCTCCCCAACTTCTCTGCCACATCGCAGTTTACGGGCTCCCACCAAGTGACAGACACTTCCCATATGCTCTGGGAACATCTCTTAGAAAACTCTGGCAGTGTACTTCTGCTTAACGGAGAACTGGAAACTGTAGCAGCTGTGCTAGGACTAGTTGCATTCTGCATAATGGATAGCATGAAAGCAGATTGGAGCTTCTGGGGAGAGCTGGCTATGTCTGTCCTATGCGCAGTGGATGGTTTTGCCACATTAGCCATGGCCATGACAACATCCATCTGGGTGGCCTATGCTGGCTACATTCTATTTAAGATATCCTACATGATCAGCAACACAATAATAATGATGAACATCGCTGTGATGGTCACTAGGAGCAGATACGCTTTTGTATTTGGGATGAACAACTTCACATCCACTCTGCTGAAAGAACTTGTGACTCTCCTAATAACTGGTCTCAATCTGGGGATCTACAATCAGTTTGTCACCTACAACTGCTATTTTATTATACTGACAGTGACTTCCATCAGAATTGCAATCTGGTCACTGATTGCCAATAGGCGGAGAAGCAGCAGTCCCCCAACAACACAAGTGTAGGATGTACGTCCTCAGTCAGGCACTAGATCAAGATCCTTTATGTGTTATTGCTAAATAAACACACAAAAAAAGTGTTGCTGTGGAACTACACATCCCAGCAAGGTGTGCACAGGTTAATGAAATCAGTCCCAAACATTTGTGTACCTTATGATTCACTGCTGATCAGTATGCATCCAGAACTGCAGGTCTGCTTATAATTATTACATAGTATTGTGCTGATGTATTGTTGTTCAACAATATTCTGAATCTTGTGCAGTCCACCTATTTTGGATGAATCCCATTTTTATTATAAAAAGAAATGCAAAAAGCATCCACCAAAAATTGATCAAACAAAATAATAAAAAAAAAAACATGACATTTTTTTTTTTCATGCCAGTTGATTGCCACAATTAATTTACAGCAAAATACAATGCAATTTTAACACTGTTTGCTAATTATTTTGCAGATCAAACTACACAATGTCATCCAGCTGGCCACAACCCCCCTCGTGGACACGTGCCACCAGAGCGAGCTAGTGAGTATATTTATAAATACACACAAACGCACTATTCTAACCCATAAAAACATTTGTCTGCCAGAAACAAAAACAAATCCACCAGACCTGACGCCTGTGAATAACAAACCAATCATCTAAATCTGTACACCATACAAAACACACGGTGAAGGAAAATCCCTGTACATGCTGCGGGCCTGCTATTGGCCACTAATTATTTCCCTTGAAAAATGGCATAATAGGCCACCAATACACTATGGCCCCCCAACCACCACCCACAACCCAACCCAAGAGCTTAGTGTGCAAATCCAAAAATCAAAATGGCAGTTAAAAGAAACATGGGCCAAAGGCTGAGTAAGATTTTATTTTTTAGGGGTAAACATGCACATTATACATGATGGGCCAGATTCATGAAACATTTTTTGGTTACATGATGAGCAATACTCATAGGAGAAACCACACACCAGAACAGAACAACACAATAATTGTTAATCAAGTACATACTTCACTATAACTATCCATCACATACAGTATATGGACCATTTTTTTTAAAAACCCACAAGGACCCCGTATGTCTCCCTGGTTACAGCACAGCTAGGGGAGAGAGGAGCTCACGTGATGGAGACACTGAGAGATGCAGCAGCCTGAGGCACAGCTGCCAGAGACACCGGCCGCTAAATGAGCAGACTGCTGGTAAGGTGACAGTTCCCTCCGGAGAATGATGGAAAACACAGACAGAATGGGGAAAGCGCCGGCTTCCCTGGATGAGACGGAGGGGCCCTATATGACCAAAGCCAGCTCCATCACTGAGGAGCTCTTCGTAGAAGACCAGCTGAGGAGGAAACTCAAGTTCTTCTTTATGAATCCCTGTGAGAAATTCAGCGCTCGGGGCCGCAAGCCGTGGAAGCTTTATATACAGATACTGAAGATCGCAATGGTGACCATCCAGCTGCTGTTATTCGGACTCAGCAACCAGATGGTGGTCACCTTCAAGGAGGAGAACACAGTGGCGTTCAAACACTTGTTTCTGAAAGATTACAAGGATGCGAGAGACGATACGTACGCCGTGTACCGCCAGGAAGACGTATACGAGCACCTCACTTTTATAATGAAACAATACTTGGAGCTACGGAACATCTCTCTTGGGAACCATGCATACGAGAGCGGGACGGAGGACATCCTGGCATGACGGCCTGCCAGTACTTCTATCGGCAAGGAAGCATCTTCCCCGGAAATGACACCTTTGATATAGACCCAAAGATTCAGACAGAATGCGTCTACGTGGCTGATCGCGGCCTGGAGGGGACCTTCTGGAACATGACACTGCAGTTTTATCGGCTTGTCAAAGTGGAGATCATGTTTAAGCTGAAAGCTATTAATCTGCAGACCATCCACCATCATGAACTCCCGGACTGCTATGACTTCACAGTGACAATCACCTTTGATAATAAAGCTCACAGCGGACGGATTAAAATAAGCTTAGATAATTATGTGTCCATCCAGGAATGCAGAGACTGGCACGTGTCCGGCTCCATACAGAAGAACACTCACTACATGATGATCTTTGATGCCGTCGTCATCCTAATCTGTATATCGTCCATAACCCTCTGCATACGCTCAGTGGTGAGAGGGATTCATCTCCAGAGGGAATACGTCGGCTTTATCCAGCAGCGATTCTCCAAGGACGTCCCCTGGTCAGACCGCATGGAGTTCGTCAACGGCTGGTACATCCTGATAATTGTCAGCGATGTATTATCCATAGTGGGCTCTGTTCTGAAGATGAAGATCCAGGCAAAGAGCCTAACCAGTTATGACGTGTGCAGTATTCTACTGGGGACATCCACCATGCTGGTCTGGCTGGGCGTCATCCGATACTTGGGATTCTTCCAGAAATACAATCTTCTCATCCTGACGCTGAGTGCGGCTCTTCCCAACGTGATCCGCTTCTGCTGCTGTGCGGCCATGATCTACCTGGGCTACTGCTTCTGTGGCTAGATCGCCCTCGGCCCCTATCACACGAAGTTCCGCTCGCTGAACATGGTGTCCGAGTGTCTGTTCTAGCTCATTAATGGTGACGACATGTTCACAACGTTCTCCATCATGGAGCAGAAGAGCTACCTGGTCTGGCTGTTCAGCCGCGTCTATCTCTACTCCTTCATCAGCCTGTTCATCTACATGGTCCTCAGCCTGTTCATCGCGCTGATCACCGATACCTACGATACAATAAAGACTCACCAGAGAGACGGTTTCCCGGCCACAGAGTTGGGCACCTTTGTGTAGGAGTGTAAGGACTTGCCGACCTCCAGCCGTTACAGAGAGGAAGATGACTTGTCTCTGTCACTGCTCTGCTGCTGTCCGTGGTAGAAAGTACTCAGATGGCGTCCTGCTCCGCTGACCAGCCGCAGGAGAACTGGACACAACCAACAATAACCACATTAAATTATTATCTCTGAAAAAAAAAAAAAACCCACAAGGAGTGTTGTCAAAGAACATTGGTAAACATTGAGCAACACTTCACTACACCATAAAACTCCACAGCAGTATTGCATCATTTACCAATTTGCAAATATTCACAGGAACATCTCAAGAACTGGTCCATCAGGAAGAGGACCCACATCCTGACCCACCAATGCTGGACGTTGATGGGTAAATAATGCTCCACACAGTGGACCCCTACGAGGCAGAGGATATCCCTTGTTACCATATACAGCAGGTTTTGGTCTGTACATACTGCAGCCTCAAACCACACCACAGTCTGTGTCTCGCTCTTGCGATGTAAAGTCTGCACAGTATGCAGAGCTGGCAGCAATAGCACATGCCCTTGTTTAAAGACCACAAAAATGAGATTGCATTGTACTCTGACTCAGCATGGGTATGTAATGCCCTTACAGAATTTTTGCCCTTTTGGCACACGCATCAGTATACCTCATCTGATGGAAGCCCTCTGAAATATGCAGACCTCCTCAGGTACATAGTGTATTTGGCACAGAACCTAGCACATGTCCCCTGGGTTTGCAAAGTCAAAGGACATTCCCTAACATCACCACACCATGAGCACAATGAAATGTCTGACCTGCCAAACAAGGGGCACAAGAGGGGGAGCCATGGCAGATACCAAATGAAAGCACAGAATCAACTGTGTGCCCTCTTGTATGTGCAGTAACAAAAAGGCCAGAGATGGTAAATGCACCAGACATTGCAGAGATTCAAAGGCAGGACCCTGAAATTAAGGAAATCATTAAAAAATTGAGAAATGAAGAATTAAATTTAACAGAGGGAAACACATTGGCAAAATACATACACAACCTTACATTAACCAAGGACAAGGAGCTCCTTATCCACAATGGGGAAGATGTAACGTGGGTGGTCCCAAAAGAGTACAGACATGAAATGATTTATCTTGTGCATGACCTCCCTACAGGTGGACACCAGGGTGTAGAAAAAACAAACCAGAGACTTAAAACAGTAGGTTGGTGGCCAGACATGGGGAAAGATGTACAGCAATACTGTGACAACTGTGTGGTATGTGCTCAAGTTAACCCAGCACCTAGAAAGATAAATGCTCCCTTGAGAATACAGAGGAGGGAATGTCCCTGGAATGCATTGCAAATTGATTACATGGGCCCTCTGCCGGTCACAACTATAAGTAACAAATATGTGTTGGTTGTGACTGACTTGTTTTCAAAATGGGTAGAAATTTTTCCTACTAAAAATAACACTGCTTTGAGCACAGCTAAAATCTTGGTTGAGCAGATTTTCACACGGTGGGGTCTCCCAGCATCAGTTGAATCAGACCAGGGCTCACATTTCACAGGTAATGTGATGCAAAGTTGCCTAAAGATGCTGGGAATAAAATAAAGCTTCCACATTTCATATCACCCAGAATCTTCAGGACAGGTAGAACGAGCAAATAGACATATCAAAACAATGTTAAGAAAGCTTGTGGACATAAATGGCAAGAATTGGGATAATTTATTACCCCTAGTGGCAATGGCGAGAAGGGCCACACCCTCATCAGCTACTAGATTAAGGCCCTTTGAGTTAATGACAGGAAGACACATGAGGCTGCCCGAGCATCTCTGGATAGACCTGCACACCCCCACAATTGATAGATTGTCCATGGACCAGTACCTTACAAAACTGGAAAGAGCACTCACAGAGATTCATCTGTTTGCACCACAACACCTAGAGAAAGCGCAGAGAAAAGCTAAGGCCTGTTTTGACAAAGGGGTAAAGGAGAATTGTTGGGAAGTGGGAGAAAAAGTTATGCTTTTAGAACTCCGCCCCACAGAACATTGTCTGGGCAAGAAGTGGAGAGGACCATTTGCAATAGTGGATAGACTAAGTCCCTCAGTGTATAAAATCAGAATCAAAGACACAAAGAAAGTGCAGGACAAATGGGTACATGCCAATCAAATGAAACTGTACAAAGGAGATGGACCAACTGAATAATTCACATTTCCTCTCCTCATACAATTTCATCTTTCTTCTCCCCTCATAATTGTTTTTTATTATTATTTTACAGGAAAATGAGAATCCCAAGTCTGATCCTGTCGTTACTGTTGAGCCTCCAACTCCAGTGTACCAGTGAAATTAATATTTCAATCAGAGTGGAAGAAAACCCGATCCATTGCGAAGAGGGAGAATCCATCCTCATTCCAGTGTCCGTACAAGGCACCACGGGAGAACAAGTATCCTGGTGGGGCCCAGAGCATAAAGAATTGAAAGCCTGGGATAATGGAAGCGCAGGAAACTCGCCACAGTACCGCGGTAGAGTACACGTTTTTCCAAATGGGTCCTTATTGCTCAGCCATGCAAAGCTCACAGACACAGGAACCTGGACATATGGCTTCATCATTCCCATTCCTACATATGGAAGTCCACCCACCATGCAAAGAACTTATGTCCCTGGAAGCATCACGCTTAATGTTTCCCAAAAAGCAGCCCCTACTCAAACAATTGTCACAACCAAGGGAAAAATATTTCCATCTGCTACTCCAATTGCATGCCCACAAACCAGTGAAGGGCCCATGAGTGGACTTACGGCTACTTCCATTCCTGGTTCCCTCATAAACAATGTAAAATATATACAGTACATGTGCCAGTAGTCCTCAACTTGTCTAAATGGAACATGGCAGAATTCAGTCATTGTGTAAATAGTAGTGTTTCTTTGTTTTACGCTTCCTTATTAGTAGATATTGTTACTTCTCACCAGAGCAGAACTCAAGACCCGTACACAGGACAGGCTAACACTCACCAAAAAGGTATTTTTAGATCCAGAAAATTACAAAGCCTAGATGGTATCATTGGATCCATCCCTGGACTGTTTGGTTCCGGGATGTCAATTTGGAATAGGGCTGATCTGGAGGTAATCCGCAGACACATAGGGAATTTTGAGCAGAAAGAGGGGCAATATGTCCTGAAGCCTGTCCTGCAGGGTATTGAGGGTCTGGCCAGTGAATAAAAATTTACTGTTTATAACATGCATGATATAGCAAGATTGTTTTCAGAGACCCAAGCCAAGATCAATGAAATCATTGAGCTCAACAATAGAGAAGCCACACAAAATCATATAGGTAAAGAGATCGTATGCACTGCATATGGTACTTATGTCCTCAATACAATCACACATGTAATTAGAGACATACAATCTGGTAGAATACCTGATATTTTTAGAGATAATGATCTGACTAATTGGTATTGCTCACAATCTAACACTGGACATGGGAGAATTACTCCGAGAGATGATTGCAGACCCCTGCCTATCTCCACGATCAGGAATTTAGGCACTGTGACCCCGCACCCAAACAGAGGTTCACCCCATTGCCACAACAAGCAGCAACCCTGTGCAGTCAACGATATACTGTATGTTTCCTTTACCATCTCTCTACCTGTGTTCGAGCCAAACAAATCTGTCTTTGATGAACTGTGCACTGTCCACTCTATCGGCTACCTGGAAAAGGACATTTACAAGGAGCGGCTGGACCTACCAGAACTACTGGTCCGAGTCAATGACACGTGGAAAGTACCGCATACTGCTTGCTGTGTAGTCAAGGACAATCGATATTTGTGCCGCTGCAACGTCTTTGAAATCGAGACACCAATCTGCGGCATGGACTCAAGTACGCCAAGCACCTTGCTCACCGATATAAATGGACTAGACATCATTCCCGGCAAAGTTGTGGGAGGTACCAAACACAGTGCAAAGCTTAACACATCGAACAGCTTCACAGCTAGGGACGTTGCATGTCCAGTGCAGCTAACCAAATGGAGAACTCCAACAGCAAAGGTTACATACAACATGAATGGACAGTACTGCGTGGTCGCAAATCACAGAGAGTTCTTGTATGGGGGAAAGTCTTGTCCAGTGCCAAACCCAAACTTCTGTTTCAGCCCACAGGAATATACCGCCATTGGTCTGACTGTTATCACCCCAATTCCTGTTTATGAAGAGGACATAGATATAGATAGTGAACCAGAAATCTCCAATTTTGGAGAATATACACCTGTGTTCAACATACACATAGACCCATTAACCCTAAATTTAGAGAAACTCTTGAATAGGAAAGACACACACATAGTTCAAATTAATAACATGGTCGAGAAGGCAGACTCCACACTAAATGAATTACTTCATGACGGAGATTTTGAAATTGCCATGACCAACACTTGGCTTGAGTTGAGTTTAAAGGGCTTGTTAATCGGACAAACAATCTTGCTAGTCATTCTAATTTCACTGATAATCTGGCTTAAGCGAGTTATGAGACATGAACGTAGGAAGCTTAAAAACCTGGTAGATGTACGGTATAAGCAATTATTATGTTGATGTATGTGTGGCCATCGTAGTCAATTCCCATGGCCACAAGGGGGGGACTGTTACCATATACAATTTTGTACAAAGAGATATGTCAGAAAATGCCAGGAACAGCACAAATATTTTGAGTTGAATTATGTTTTATGATGTGTGTTGTCAATCATGATTAATTGTGCCTTACTGCAAGAATTTGGATCATTGGGTACAGGACAGGGTGTAGTGGGCAATCCATATAGACAGGAGGCCAAATGCTTAATACATCATACATGAAACTTATTAATCCCATGTTTTATTAATTGAGTAAGCAAAATCATATAAACACTATGGGCCTGACTCCAGCACCTAGATAGCCACCTGGTCACCAAGATTGCTTCATGCCTTGAGGATGTAAGATAGCTGATTTATCATCCAAGTTATATTGCAGGACAGGACACAACTGTGTATGTTGACACAGTAGGAAGAATAGACTGGGAACACAGGAAAAGCCCATTAACAGAAATGCGAAATAAGCAGGAAACCCAGGCCCCATTGGCATCGGGAAATTCTCATGGGAACAGACAACTTTAATCTGTGTATTTGGGATATAAGGGAAAGAGATGGATAGTGAGTTCAGATCAGAGGGACGGCTGAGAAGGAAGGACCCTGAGACGTCAGGCAGTTATTCATATTTACCCTCAAATATTCTTGCAAGTGTATAGTATGTGTATTGTGTAGGTTAGTATAAGTGTTTTGTTTGTTATGTAGGTACCATAAATAAGGAAGAGTATAATATTATAGGACTTATTATCATTGTATTTCTTATCTTGTATTATTTGTGTATCTAGAATAAAGTATCATTTTAATAGAGCTGACATTCCGTGTCTCGAACTCTCTTGTTGGGATCTCTAAATATCTCATAAGAGATCTATATATGTATATCTTGCACTATATTGTATAGGGACTGCAAGGTTGGTTGACAATTGTATTCTGTAACATAATTTTCACATAGTCAATGAGCTGGGATGAAATATATCTGTGAAGTATATTTTAATGGTTTAGCTCCCAGACAGTAGATATAGCAGTATTTACCCTGTGGGTCAATCACACTTATATGTATCCAAACGTTTATGTGAAGTACATCTCTGTGTGATTGACTAGTGATTATATTGCCCCTCTAGTTACAAATCAACCTATCTTGTAGGCCTATTATAATATAAAGGCAGATATTAAATACATAAAGTGTTGTATCAATATATAATATAATCTATATCATATGATATGATATAATATATATATATATATATATACACACACACACACACACACACACATCAGAGAGACCCCAAACTCTACACCCTACTGAGCCAGCCAGCACAGCAAGGCAAAGAAGTACCCACCATGTACAGGAACATCTCTAGAACTGGTCCATCAGGAAGAGGACCCACATCCTGACCCACCAATGCTGGACGTTGATGGGGAAATAATGCTCCACACAGTGGACCCCTACGAGGCAGAGGATATCCCTACTGAGCCAGCCAGCACAGCAAAGCAAAGAAGTACTCACCATGTACACCACTCCCTACTTCCAGACCCTTTTTTCAAAATGTGTGATTTAGCCGACAAAAAGTGTGAATTTCACTGCAAATCGACACACATTAAATTGTCGATTGGTGCAAAAAATGCGATTTCAGCTATTTCATACAGTTGATGAGTACACTTGGTATCTTTATCTGGATAATGGCAGGCATTATCGACAGTCATCTTGCAGAAACTCAGGCCCTTAGGGCACAAAATGACACCCTTACAACCCAAAATGACTGCATTAGGGCCCAAACTGAGACCATTTGCAGTCTAAGGGCGGGATGTATTCAAATACATCGCCGCCTGCCCGCCACGATGCCAGCGCATATGTACTAACATATGCGTCTGGCATCGCGGTGCGGTAACTGAGACCCCCCGCGATACCTGTACTGTGGTGTGCGGGGAACTCCTCTCTACCGCCTTCACGCCAGGGACAGCTAAGCAGGCTGTCCCCGGCGCCTCCTCCCCCCCCCCCCCTGCAGCTGGAAGGACATCCGGCTGTGTTGCTTGGGGGAGGAAGGGCTTACCTTCCAGGGTCCAGGAGGACCTGCAAGAATGTAAGCCCAAGGGAGGGGGAGAGAGGGGTGGCGGGCGGTGAAAAGAAGCCCAAAGGCTTCTATAGGTTATCGCAATTACAGATGATGAGAATGCTTGGAATCTTTATCTGGATAATATTCCTTTTCACTGTCATTCTTTCTACGTATCTGACGTCGGATCTTGTGGCTAAAAAAAAAGAATGGCAGGCAGTATCGACACTCGCCTTGTAGAAATTACTCGGGCCCTTAGGGCACAAAATGACACCCTTAGGACCCAAAATGACTGCAATAGGGCCCAAACTGAGACCATTTGCAGTCTAAATGAGAATATCTCAGCCCAGACCCAAGCTATTCAGGGCCAAACTAATGCATTGGTCTCCTTGCATACCCAAATGTCTGGCCAAACACCAAACTTCCCCAGTGACCAGAGTGTTCTCCACTCCTATTAGCAGCTGCCCAACTTCTCTGCCACATCGCAGTGTACGGGCTCCCACCAAGTGACAGACACTTCCCATATGCTCTAGGAACATCTCTTAGAAAACTCTGGCAGTGTACTTCTGCTTAACGGAGAAGTGGAAACTGTAGCAGCTGTGCTAGGACTAGTTGCATTCTGCATAATGGATCGCATGACAGCAGATTGGAGCTTCTGGGGAGAGCTGGCTGTGTCTGTCCTATGCGCAGTGGACGGTTTTGCCACATTAGCCATGGCCATGACAACATCCATCTGAGTGGCCTATGCTGGCTACATTCTATTTAAGATATCCTACATGGACTTCCGGTTCCGGCTTCGGGCAGGACGGCCGCGTGAGGAGAGAGCTCCGTGGACGGCGGCACCCCTAACTTGCCGAATCACGGTCCCCGACGCCTCACACGAACGGCGGAACACTTAGGGAGCCAGCGTGCAGTACATGGAGAGGTTTCTCCCTCCCATGCCTAAACGCCAGTCCCGCCGAGCTCCAGCAAAGCCGCAGACACCGGCATCCAAGATGGCGGCCGCACCTCCCTCCCCGGCAGACGAGAACCCGGCTGAGAGGCAGAAAGCACCCGGACAGCCAGCCCAGCAGCAGCACAGGCCGAATGAGACCCTGGCAGAAGGGAAGCGGGCACCCGTCCAGCTACAACAATACCAGTACCAGCCACAACAGACGCAGGTACCGGGCACCCCACACTCCCCTATTAATAACTATCAGAGCACCCCTGAGTGCCTGGCGCAAGGCACAGGCAGTGGGGAGGAGGAAGAAATGGATGCTGGGGCATATAAGGGGATGATGAAGGCTATCAAGGCAACGATAGCACCTATGTTTAAGGAACAAGCAGAGGCATTTAATCTAAGCTTTGCTGACCTAAAAGGACATATGTCACAGCTCGCACAGAGAGTATCACAGAATGAGGCACAGATTGGGGCAACATTCCACAACGTGCAAGATCTGAAAATCCACAATGCTGAATTGCAGAAATCTGTATATGCTTTAACCAATAAGGTCGATGACCTGGGAAATAGATCGAGGAGATCGAATCTCAGATTAGTGGGACTCCCAGAGTCGGTCAGGGGCCCAGCACTACATCAGTTTGTCCGCAACACGCTGCCATCCCTGCTGGGAGTAGAACAAGAGTGTATGGACATGGTTATAGAAAGAGCCCAATTTGAGACCAACAGTCACTATATTCAAGAGCTTAATAATTATTTGCACAAGGAAACTTTATGGATAGCTTCGCGTAAGCTAAAATCACTGCAGTGGGAGGGTCACAAGCTGCATTTATTTCAAGACTATTCGGCTGAAGTGACCAGGGCGCGAAAAGAATTCACCAGCATTTGCTCAAGGCTTATTGCAGATAAAAGGAAGTTTGCCCTGTTATACCCTGCCCGCCTTAGGGTGTTTGAGGGGGACTCTTTCAAGGACTTTTCTACAGCAGCTGATGCCAGGGCATACCTCCGGATGGAGAATGCAGACTCTGCTCAGCCGTGAGAAATACAAGCGAGACAAGCGGCCCATGGGGGTCATGATGCAATAGCCACATGGTCTTTGGGGTTGAAATTAATAGTAATTTACATGAAGTTAACCCAAGTGGAACCATCATAGCCTGAGGCCTTAGTATGCACTTAAGTACTTTAAGATATAGCAACTGTTAAGTATGATTTATGTAAGTCTTACATAAGATAGTATGGGGAATGTGAGTTATATGTTATAAGTTCTGTATTAATATTAGGGGTGCCGACCCGACTACGCAACCCGGGAGATTGGTCTGATCTAGTCAACCCAGGTGCGTAGCGATAGACGGAGGTAGGGCAATAGCCATTGGAAGGATGTTGGGGAGGGAGGAGCCACGATGTTTGGGCTCGCCCCTCGCTGCTAGAGTCGTAAGAAACAACTTGCATAGTATGAGAGCGATTCTACTCTCAGGGGACAGTTTTTGGCTTCAGGGGGAGGGGGGTGGAGAGATGGGAAAGTTACAGGTATGTTTTTCTGTGGTTTGTTCAGGGAGGGGTGGGGGGGGGGGACTCAGGGCCGGGTGCATCTTTAGCAAGGAATATTCTCACAGTAAGTTATAATGTCTAATGTGAAACTGTGTTCTTGGAATGTAGGAGGGATCAATTCCCCGATAAAAAGGAAGAAACTACTGCTATACCTTAAAAAGCAAAAAGCAGACATTGCTCAATTACAGGAAACACATCTCACTGACAGTGAGCATGAAAAGCTGGGGGCAATGGGATTCAAGGTGGAAGCATATGCTTCCTTCAATTCAAAGGCTAGGGGGGTGGCGATATTATCGCGGAGGACATTGGGGGCGGTGGTTACCAAAACCATTAAGGACCCGGAGGGGCGCTATATCTTAGTGGAAATGACAATTCAGGGGGAGCAGTTTATAATTTGTAATATATACGCACCCAATATTTATTCTAAAAAATTCTTCGCCAACCTACTGACAAAACTATACCCTTATGCAGACTCACGCTTAATCTTGGGGGGGGGGATTATAATATTGTAGCCAAACCATCACTAGATAGATCCTCTAAACCCAAACGAAAACCCACGAATCCTGCAATAGGCATAGGAGACATCTCATCGCAATTGCAGGTAGTAGATAGCTGGAGGTTACTCCATCCTACTGACAGAGATTACTCCTGTATCTCTGCAGCTCACGGTTCGCTATCACGCATTGACTATGTGCTTTTATCTGCTGGCCTCTGTGGGCGTCTACTAGAAGCTGGGATGGAACCTATATGTTTATCGGACCATTCCATGATATGGATACTACTAGAGACGGAGCTGGACGTCGGGAAGCACCGCCAATGGCGGTTCCCCTCGTACCTAGCGTCGTCAAAGACGTTCATGGATGCCCTGGAGGCTAAGTGGATGGAGTACCAACATAACAATGGGGAGCAAACTGCAGATCCACTGTTGAAATGGCAAGCGGCCAAGGCAGTACTCAGAGGAGAAATTATTTCATATGTAAATAAACACCGCAAAGGAAAGGACGGCAGATTTATTTAAGGCTCAGGAGCTATTGACTTCTGCATACGCCACTTATAGTGCATCCCCCACCATGCCACATAAAAATGATTACATGCAGGCAAAGACACAGTTTGATGCGTTACTGGAATCCCAGACCCTGTCATGTATAAACAACACCAACTTCCAATTCTACCGACACGGAAACAAAAACGGACGCCTGTTGTCCAACTTGATACGAGGCACAAGGACATCTGCACACATTAAAACTTTGCATACATCGGGGGCGACAGGATACACAGGGGACCAGATATATTGGAAGTCTTGAGGGGATTCTATGCCAAACTCTACTCCCAGGGAGAAATAAATCAGGAGGAAAAAAATAAATTTTGGAGCTCGGTCTCCATGCCCCAGATCTCTACAGCTGCGGCAGAACGAATCATGGCACCCATAACAGCAGAAGAAGTAGCACAGGCAATAAACAAGTTAAAACCCCTTAAAGCCCCTGGGCCAGACGGTTATTCAGGGGAATTTTATAAAATTTTAAAGCCTAGGATATGCGAAAACCTGACTGCAGTCTTTAATGCCATACTCACAGGGCAGCAACTGCCGCTATACTTCAATTCTGCAGTAATTAAGGTGCTCCCGAAGCCGGGAAGAGACCTGGAGGAACTGGGGTCTTACAGGCCTATTTCGTTGTTGAACACCGACTATAAGTTGCTGACTAAAATTATCTCTGAGAGAATTAAGTACATCTTGCCTACAATTATTTCCGAAGATCAAACCGGGTTTATACACGGCCGCCATTCGGTAGTAAATGTACGCAAACTACTGGCGGTGATTCAGCGGTTGAGGGAAGAGGGGGGCTCGGGGGACCAGGTCATAAAATCCATGGATGCCGAAAAGGCGTTTGACCTGGTCACCTGGGACCATCTGTACGAAACATTAGCCAGATTTGGATTCCCACACACCTTTGTTCAAATAATACGCTCCCTATACACCTCGCCCTACACTCAGGTGGGCATGTAATGGATACATCTCGCTCCCTTTTCTCATTCAAAAGGGGACGAGGCAGGGTTGCCCGCTGTCCCCACTTCTATTCGCACTGGCCCTGGAACCATTGGCGATAGCACTTCGGGCAAACCAGTGTTTCAAGGGAATCACAGTGGGAACCACAGAATTAAAAGTCAGTCTCTTCGCAGATGATATGCTGCTGTTCGTATCCCATCTATCTGAATCCCTACTGGCCATTAAGACATGCATTAACGGATTTGGGTCTTTCGCGGGTTACAGGATGAACTACCACAAATCAGAAATACTGCAAGTATTGGGACCCCAGGTGGCAGAAATCCCACGACATATCATAGCCCCCTTTAAGATAAATACTAAGGCCATTAAATATTTAGGCATAAACATCCCGGGCAATATTAGTGACTTATATAAATTAAACTATTTACCCATCATTGGGGAATTAGAGAGACTGCTGGGGATATGGAGATCGTTACCGATCTCATTACTGGGGAGGGCGGTGGTCAGGTTATACAGGTTATTGCATTCCCAAAACTCTCATATTGCGTTCAGATGCTACCGATTAGGTTATCCAGAACTGACCTACAAAAACTTGATAAAATATTTTTCTCCTTTTTGTGGCAGGGAAAAAAACCTCGCATTTCCAGGCACAAAATATATCTTAAAAAAGCGGATGGTGGGTTAGGTATACCAAATGTCCAGGCCTTCAGTCAGGCGGTCCACATGAGGTATATACTAGATTGGCTTCAGGGATCTGATGCCTACACACACAGGGCCCTGGAGGGAGACATTGTCTCACCATTTTCATTAGCAGGCCTGCTCCATGTCCCTAGACCCAAAATACCACCGCAAGTACTAGTACTCCGCATGGCTATTCATTAATAAAAAATTGGGCCGTAACCATCAAAACACAAAATACAATACATTATGGGGAAACCCAGGCTTTGCTCCAGGAATGTCAGAATTAGGATATGACAGATGGAAAAGACAGGGAATAATGGCGGTTAAGGACGTATTTGACCCTGGGGGACACCTCCTCTCATTTCAGGATATAGCAACTAAATTTTCACTACCCAACAGAGACTTGCCATGGTGCCAAAGTGGCAGACAGATATACCAGGGGTTACTTCGGGTGAAATGCTCCATAAACACATGGAAAAAACACTTAAAGTCTTGCACTCCTCTATGTTGCAGGAAGTCCACATAAAAACTCTGCACAGAGCGTACATCTCACAAGCCCAGAGAAAGTACTTTGTACCCGGGGAACTAGGAGTGTGTCTTAAATGCAAAGGCTCTAATGCTACATTCTTTCATCATATGTGGGACTGCGGGAAAATTAGGAAATTTTGGGACAAAGTGATGGTGTACATTAACACTACATGTGGAATAAAACTTACAAAAGACCCTTTGGCAATGCTCTGTGCGAACTTCTCCAATTGGAGTATACCTGGTCGAAAAACTGAATTGTTCCCGCTTTTGACCATAATTGTGACAGTTGCGAAGAAAGTAATTTTGCGCAGTTGGACCAGTTCATCGCCTCCATTCTTGCAGGATGTGAAAGTGGCACTGACACAATTGCTATACTTTGATAGGAGAGCTACACTGCCAATGGTGGAGGAGGGCGTTAAGAAATTTTATGCAAATTGGGGAACGTACATAAGATCATTGGGAGAGGACACACAGAAACATGTCATGAAAATATTCGAGGGCACATCCTGGTACCTACTTAGATCATTGTCAAACACTTAAGATGCACTGAGTCCTAGAGGGGGGAAGGATTGGGAGGGGGGTGGGAGTTTACGGGGTTAAGGTTAGTTAGGATAGAGGTAAGACATATGTTTCTTTTATATATATTAATAACTATTGTTTGGAGAAAAGGTACACATGTGGCGGTAGTTGAAACCGTCGGGACTATTGAAGAAACCTAAACAATCCAGGGTACTTCGCCCCACAAATGACTTGAATAGGGGACTGGAAAACCTCTGTAACAAAGTATGGTTAGTGAAATGATTGTAACCCAAGGCTTTATAAATGTGATTGTTATGCTTTATTCTCCAATGTTCTGAATTGTTCTGTGAAACAAACATTGCAATGTACAGGAAATGTTTTACCTTGAAATGTTTTACATTGAAAAAATTAATTAAAACGTTGAAAGAAAAAAAAAAGATATCCTACATGATCAGCAACAAAATAATAATGCTGAACATCGCTGTGACGGTCACTAGGAGCAGATACGCTTTTGTATTTGGGATGAACAACTTCGCATCCACTCTGCTGAAAGAACTTGTGACTCTCCTAATAACTGGTCTCAATCTGGGGATCTGTAAAACCCCACTGGCACTAGGTATGGCATACCTGCAGTCACTGGCTATGGTGCATCACACTTACTTTCCTCCGGCTGGTCATGGGTAAGGCACAGGTACCAGGGGGTCCCCTGAATAATCAGGAGTTTAATTACAGTTGCATTGTGGGAGTGGACTACAGGTGTCAGTGCAGCGCAGAAAGAATTGGGCGCCAGGCCATCTCATAAAACAGCAATAAACAGTTTATTTTAACATATAGCAGGGATGAAGCAGGGAAAACTTCTGAACACTCTTGATAGAGTATAGATATGATTCTCACCTTTTATATACATATAAGGTTTAAGTTATATATATGTTATTCAGAACTATCACTGTTCCTTTAAGATGTATTTTCCTTAAAATGCTTCTAGCAGAACAGATTTTAATTTCAGCATGAGGTGTAAAAGTTTGAGGTGATTTCAAGAGATATTACCAAGGTCAGAAGATATTGCACCTGCGACATGAAGATACTAGCGTTTTCGAATGTTTTGAGAATCAGAAGGAGGAGGCAAAGTTACTGCTTGCTTATCGACATTGATACAATTATTTATATTATAAACAAACTTTTGTTTTGACATCTTATTAAAAAGTGTGAATTTATTGCTTTAGCTTAAAACTTCAAAAGAAATATTTAATGAGCAATGATGTGGATTGCATTCCACATTTTTGGTATAACTATGAGCACCCTAAGATTAAACGTCAGATCACTGTCTGACTAGCATACTCCATTGGTGTGTGTGTGTCATTTCAACTGATCTCCGGCCGTCACTTAGAAGATGAATCCTCTGGCTGACATCGAAGGTTGATAAGTATAGCTGAACCCTATCAGTTTGGGGGCGAGTCCGGCATATTCCATCATCTCTCCACCTGACAACAAACTCCTCTGATCTCTCAGGAACCGCTGAACAAAAAAACGGTAAAGGTGCCCACAGACGCATCAATTATCGAATGCGTTTTGTACTTTTTAAGCACAAATTGCATCTTATGTACAATTATTGGATGATGTTTATGTTCCCGGGAGCCCGATATTGTATGTCTAAAAAAGTACGTGCTGCACGTACTTTTTAGACTACATCTGAAATTTAACATTACAAACATGGGTTCATCACATGCATCCAAGTGCACATCTCATAGCAAGCTGGAAGAAAAATTGTATAGAACCATTGTACAGTCAAAAACGCATAGCACAGTACAATTGTAGCGTCTGTGGGCACCTTTAGTGAGAATAAATGTGTTGATTTCTATCTGCTCACTTGGTTCAGCGCTTCTTGTGTGTATCTGTGGAATGTCAGTTGGGAGGATGAGAGAATATCTCAAAGAACCCAATGTCAGTCAGAAGAAATTCTCTTTAAGGTAAATACTGTAAAGTGTTATATGGATAAAGTAGATTATGATGCTTGTAAATAATTTGAATTATTACATAATCAGAGGGGTGTATGTAGACATGGTATCTGTGTTGTTGTTTTAAGAATATAGGAGATCTGTGGTACCAAGTTTAGTAGCAAGTACAAGTACTAAAGTATCATTTGGTATTGTAGAAAATTATAATGAAGTATACTGCATAATAAGCTATCATTTAAAAAGGGAATTGTTGGAACAATACATTGAAAATGATTACTCTAATATCATAGGCCCTTATTCTGGTTGGTGCGGTCAGAGCCGCACACGGGGCTCCGACCGCACAAACCAAGGGCCGCCCACCCGACGGATCGCCACGGCCGTCCGTACACGGACGGCTGGCGATCCGCACAAAAATGGTGGAGGCGTACGCCTCCACCATGGTGGGAGCTGCCCCCTGCATTCGATGGTCGTCGACCATCGAAGGCAGGGCCGCACGCCGCGGCAGCTCCCGCAAGCTGAGACCACACGGACAATCGTCCGTGTGGTAGCTTGTATGGGGGCTGAAAGCTGACATCCGGCGACGTCAGCTTTCCGCCCCCATGTCATGGTAATGAGGGCGTCATGCCCTCATTACCATGCATACGCCCCGCGTTTGCATGGGAACGCCCATGAAACGCGGGGCGTACACATAGGGAAATGAGGGGATGAAGCCCCTCACGCCCCTATCCGCCCCCTTTGCGGCGGACGAAATCCGTCTGCGGCGAAGGGGGCTGCACATGCGCAGAATGACCTCTGCGCATGTGCAGACCACAAACATCGGCGGTACGGCCGCACGCGGGCCGTACCGTGCCGATCTGAATAAGGGCCTATCTATTTGCCCAGGAATCATATAGTCCCAGGTTTAAAACCCATTTGTCAGTATAGTATTAAGAAGCTGCCACATACTCAAGCAGCAGATGGTAAAAAAAATCCCTTATATTTGTAGCCCTTGGTTTCTGAAGGCTTTAGGGGTATAAAGCATGTTTTTGTCTTGAGAACACTAAAAGAAAATTCAAATTGTTTGAAATCCTGACTATCTGTACGTTATTGTTTATGGTTCTTATCTTCCTGGGATATGTGGGATACATTTTAGCAAAAGGATTTATGGGCATTAAGAAACTTCTTGGTGAAACTGAAAATATACAGTTGTATGAAGTCTGATCAATGATATATGCTCCACACTGCCACTGATATTTTCACTGTATTAGGTTGTGTATTGTTGATATTTCTATCACTATTCTTTTGAAGTATGCTACACTTTTTAGAAAAAGTTATGTCTGTGTTACTGGGAATCTAATATTAAAAAACACAAGGGACTAGAATATCTATACTAGTTGGGATGGCTGATCATATTGCCAAAAATTATGTTTATGTAGGAGGTGTAACAGCTACTAACCCTGATGGTAGATGTAATTTGACTATAACTGTGGGAACACATTGTGTAAATGCAGGTGACCTATTAGCAGTAATAGGAAGAACCTGGCTTGAGGTACTGACATATCCCACTACACAGAAAAACGGGACAAATACCAGACCCTCACTCATTTGTCCAATATCAAATATAAGACACACATCACTCTTATCAAACAGGCAAAGCAACCAGCACACTCAGACAGGGAGAAGAAAACCACCTCCCCCAGAGAATTAAAGATAACATTACGACACTACATGGTGGATCAGGGGGGGCCATTCAGGCATATGTGCCCGCCTGACTGCACAGGGTGTAAGGCAAAAGAACAAATAGACAGGAGAACCAGATTTAATTGTCCAGCCTGCACAGCACATATAATGTCACAAACACAAGAAAGTGGGATTTCTGTTTTGAAAGGAATCTCTGGCGAACAAACAAAAGGAGGAATATTTGTGGGTGAAACAATGGCTAACCCATACAGCAAAATAACCATTTTAACCCCTTCCCGACATTTGACGTACATTTACGTCATGGTCGGGAAGTACTTCCCGACACATGGCATAAATGTACGTCATGCCTTCAAATTGCCACCCCGTCTCGAGACGAGGTGGCAGAGGGACAATGTCTGCTGTCCCTGACAGCAGACATCCTCCCTCATTGCCCAGGGGGGGCAGCGATGCCTCCCGTCTTGGGCGATCGCTGCTATTGGCCGTTAAAAAGTTAATAGCCAAAAGCACCGTTAAAATGCATTGAGTCTAAAATTTAGACTCTGCTGCCCCCTAGCATCCAAAAAAAATAAAGGCGGTTTAAATAATGATTTAAAAATAAAGAATAGATATGGTCTTTGTTAGTTATTAACTATTTTGAGTGATATGATTATTTGTCTCACAAGCAGAAAATGGAACATTTAGCATATAGCAAAATGTTCCATTTTTTCACGACACTTTGGTATATTTCCCCAAAAAAAAAAAACTGTATCGACCAAATTTCACCACTAATTTAAAGTACAATGTGTCACAGGAAAACAATCTCAAAATCACTGGGATAAGTAAAAGCAAAAAAAAGTTATACCCACTTAAGTGATACATGTCAGATTTGAAAAAAATGGCTGTCAGGAAGGCAAAAACTGGCTCTGTCAGGAAGGGGTTAAAAGGCACCCACATTGAAAAGCCATTACACTCCTGCTGTATGGAGTATATACCTGCCAAAAATTACTAGAACTGAAGGAAGCAAAATATCCCACTGGTCCTTTATTCTGCCCACTGACAGACATTAAAACTTCTCTTGGGGAAAGAATTACAGGAGTACTGACTAGAGCAGGTCTCCTGTAAACTTAAAGATACAGTACCTCCATAAGGTGAAGGAGATACTGACCAGAACAGGTCCCCAAGGAGAGGACTAAAGGATACCTATACTCCCATACAGTGTACTCACATAAGGTACTGTAAACTAATACATTTAATTCGGTCTCCCATGAGGATTCTCACATCAGTGTGAGGGTAGATAAGGTAGGGTTCCGTGTATACAGTCCATAAACCTCCATAATATCTCCCATAAAGGATTCTCACTTCAGTGAGGGGAGAAAAGGCCATAAGATCTCCCATAAAGGTACTCACTTCAGTGAGGGGAGAAAAGGCCATAAGGTCTCCCATAAAGGTACTCACTTCAGTGAGGGGAGAAAAGGCCATAAGGTCTCCCATAAAGGTACTCACTTCAGTGAGGGGAGAAAAGTCCATAAGGTCTCCCATAAAGGTACTCACACCAGTGTGAGGGGAGAAAAGGCCATAAGGGGAGGATAAAGTCATGGGAACACGGTCTACAAAGATGTCACGGCCAGACAAACCCCTAGATATCATTAGGCAGCGTGAGGGGGAGAAGGCACTAAAAGGAATAAAAAAGGTTTTTAAAAGAGCTGGCTTTCCGCCAGAGGGCAGTTTACATGTTGACAGTTGGGAAAAATGTGCTTCCTGTAATAAAAATTGTATAGCAAAACATAAATGCAGTGACCAGGTGACCATTTGGATAACAGCAGCTAAAGAAATAGAGACAGAAAATCAGGAAAAATTGGATAATGACAACCCATTACAATTAATACACCCTGTGCAGCCCATAATACCAGGGGCACCACCAGAGGCAGCGCTTCTAGGTGCACCAATGACAGAGATAGAAACAGCATCATCTCCACCACCATCCTATGTCCATGCACTTACACAGATCATTACACAGGTTTATGCAAACAAATATTATACTCGCAGAACTATTGTAGATTGATATTTTTGTCTGGTGTTCTTAAATAGGGAGAACTGCTAATTGGTGATTTCATTGTTTAAACATTTATACTATTGCAGTTATCAAAATAAGGTTTTTGTTTATTTTAGTTATTTTCTAAAAATGCGTCCAAATCTTAATTATCTTGTTATTGAATTATCAGACAGCACTGTGCTATATAGTTTTTGGGGGGAAAGCTGTATTGTGTATATAAGAAATTTGTAGTAACTGCTTTTCCTTTACATGTATTGCAGATATACTGGAAATGTTAGGTTGATTTTTTGTTTAAAGCCCATAATTATAACTCTTATGTTTGTCTAAATGAAGAGTATTTCTCTAACTCAAATTTTAAGTTCCCCTAGACATTGTTGTAGTTCATAAGGTTAATTTGACTGTCAGCTAGAAGAAACAGGGTGTGTCACAAGATTACAGTGACAAGATATATCAATTATAAGGAAAATTACATCATAAAGATATAGGTATGAAACATACCGACAGTTAGCACCCTTGACCCCCATGAGAATATGCACAGATTTTGGAAAGATAATCAGAAGGAGCAGTTAACATCTTCAAAAGATAAGAGTGTACAAGTTGTGTTGTCACAGAATTGTATCACACCACTAAAGTGGATACTGATTGTATACTTTCCAGAATATTTGTTAACACACTTGAACACTAAGGCCAGGTACACACCAGAACGATCCTGATTGTTAGTAGATTGTTAGCAGATTGTGTGATGCTCGCACGATCTGTTGGAGCCACACAATCTGCTAACGATCTGCATCCAATCTGATCCCAATCCGATCTGAGTCTGTATCCAGTTGAATGGATCTTTTACAGATCCTCACTGCAGCAGGTAGGATCTGTAAAACGACCAAACGACAGCGGGGACGCGCATTGGATTGGAATCGGATCGGAATTGGACCTAAACATGCACAATCTACACACAATCTGCATCCAATCGGTCGGAATTGGATCCAGATTGATGGAATTGAGCCCTAATCGTTCTGGTGTGTACCCCCCCTTAGCAAAAAATTAAATGAAATCTTTAAAATACAGTGTACATGTGATGTGAGCTTAAGTCACATTGAATATAAAATGAAATAATTCCTGCAACTGATTATGGATTTCCAATCTTTGTATGTCTGTTATGACCCAGTTTTGATCTATTATTTTGGTTTTAATTGTAAGGTGCAGCGGGGTACCCTAAGTAAAAACTGTTAAATAAATGTGCCTCTGATGCTAACCAAAGGAATTCCAAGGATGAGTTAAAAAAAGGGGGGGGGGTTGGCTTCTGTCTTAGCAAAATAATATATGTTGCTAGAACTTTAACTGTGAAATGTAAGCTGTAAGATCAGTGCTGAATACTTTAACCCTCAGATTTATCTTTAATGATATGAAACTCTTTTGCTAAGTATGTACGTTATTTGTAAAGTTATTTGAATGATATCTGTATATTCTGTAAAGATTGATGCAAATGTAGTTCTTTGCATTTACAGCTGATTTGCATATCACATATCAGCACTTGACTAGTACTGTAATTTAAAGAAATGTTTTTGTTTTAGCTCCAATATAAAAAGCCCTTAATAACAGTCAAAAAGTGACTCCTCAAAGTAATATTACATGTTATCTCAGACGATGCAAATAACTGTTCCCTGAATTTGGCAGGAGCTGTTCTTTTGTCTGTCCAAGGTGCTTGTATGATGTTTAAAGTCTGAAAATATACATAATTAATTCTGAAAATGTGTAAAAAAACTCTTGTATATATCTCTTAACAGTTTTCTACCTCAACCTATGGTGTGTATTTAATAGAGCAAAACAGAACATTTGGTTAAAATCTGAACAGATCAACTAAAATCTATTTTATTTTGATTAATTTAACTGTGTTGTCATATCACAGTGTACAAAAGTGTCAGCAGGTCTGCACTTTGTAGGGAGGGGCTATGAGTCCCCGTGCATTGTATTATTTTCAATGCAGATGATTTGTTACTACAGATAAGATATTTGTCTGCAGAAAGATTCACAGAAGAAAATAAAGTGTATTTTATCCTAATTGATTTAACAAAAGTTTTGTTTGTTTCATGTATTAAGAGAAATCAGCTACTTGTATTCATAAAGGTAATGACACACGCTTATATTGGTTATCAGAAAATTCCAATACTGTACACTGCATTACTTTAGTATGATAATGATTTACTCTTATAAACATGTAACAAACTAAATATGAAGTAGCGCTCCTAACGCCCTCCAATGTAATCCTTAAGTGCTGTACAAGTCTGAAACCAGCTTCATTATTTACACTAAAGTCAGAATAAAGGAGTGTAGCGGGGGACGCTGCATATGTCTCACATACTGACTGTTACATAGAAGCAGCCAAAGAGATACAAAAGAAATGTGTACTGTAAATAATATTGCTGATAGATAGTGTTTGCTTTAGGTTTCATCATATTGAAACGCTGTGCTCAAAAGGGGGGAGGAGTTACAGAGAAATTGCAGAGCTCCATAATAAGTATATAAATGCTGTGGTAACAGTATCTCAGCATAAGGAAAAAAAATAAAAGAAAAAAAAATGCACTTTTTAAATTTTCCGAGATTTCCAAGGCATTGTGATAATGATATCCTATACATAATGTATAAAAATGGGAATTTCTACCCTTATATACTGTATGTCTACATAAACGGCAGAGCTGAAGGCTCTAGTACAAGGATGCTGTCTTTCAGTTTCCTGTCTAAGCCAGTTGTGGTGTAAGGTCACAGCACACTGAGGAGCAGACACTTATGACTATGGGCAATAGTATGGCTAAAATCCTGCAAGGCAGGTAAGCCGTGTTACAGTTATTGAATACACCCGACCATCAGATGGACATAGAACCCAAAAGTGCTAAGCCAGAAGACACACTTGTTGCTCCTACAATAAGCCTCTAAGCAGGAGGTAAGAAACAAGGAGCTGAGAAAGGCTTTGACGAGTGGTGTCTGGGAAAAAGCGCTGTCTGCCAACAAGTCACTGGCAAATGCCCACATTATGCATGGCAGCATGTGTATAAAGTTATAGGTGGGAAACAATAGAGAATCCCTAGAGTCCACACAGGCCTTTGCAACAGGCCGAAGTGTGCATCATAGAACCTGAAAAAAGGTTGTAAAAGTACACAATGTACCCACCCTTTTAGTGGAAACAAGTGATCTTCACCCAGTTGCCCAGTGTCTTAAGATATGAATTTGCCCTTGTGTGAATACAGACATACAGACACTGGCTGGAGAAATGGCTTTACAAGTCAGCAAACACTGAGGCTGCAGTATAAAAACATATTCAAAGGTTATTTAATGATGGGAGAAATGAAGAAAAATAGATAAAATACTAGTTAATATCATATAAGGCATAATTTGAATATTTGAAGTTTTAATGTATATATGATGATTTGACTAAATGTCCATTGTCAAGTTTTTTTGTCTATCCAAGATACTAATGTAGATATAAGTTACAAGCTGCAACTTGAAGACTGAGTGACTCTAAAGGAAATACTTCAGGAAAGTTCTTGATCCCTGATTTGAAAGTCCACGCCAATGTCTACTGATCGCACTGATTGTATCAAAAAGTGGCAAATAAGGACATTGGGATACAAGAAAGCCTCAAAGGAAGTATTATCCAATCATTGTACTGTACCATGCATAAATACAGTTTAATAGGTTCAAAATCTGATAAGGGTCTTTTGGGATGTATAATGTCTTCTGCTGCATTAATGGTGATTTTTGTGACCCTTGTTTGGTCATTGATAATTAATCCAATGTAGTACAGTATGACAATTGCCAGAACTGTACATGATAAGTGGGAATGTGCATTGGTGTAAAATAAGCTTGTTTTAATTACTTTAATGACACATATAAAGTTGTTGAAGCCATTGAGAACCACCTATTCCAAGTTAAAGAGTTAAAAAGCCAAGTTGCCAAAGTTTATAGTGAAAATAAATGGCTAAATTCATGGAAAAATCAAGTAACCTGGCTTAAAGGTTTTATTTATAGTTACAGTACCTATGTTCTGGTAAAATTTGTATTATGGCTGATAGGTAAAATACTCACACTTGGTTTTTGTTCCAGACACAAGAAAAAATAATCCTACCCTGTGATGTACAAGATTTGGTCAATCGCATGAATTTTAATTATTGATGTGTTACAAGATAAAGTCGCCACAACATAGACAAGATGTTCTTTACTATTGGCAACAATGTACTAGAAGAACTAAACACGCTGGACTATGGTGGAAATCATAAGTGAAAGGACATTGCAAATGGACTTAATAAATGGACAATTAATTCTGAAAGTAAATCTCACAAGATTCCCTGATGAAAAATCTGACAAAGAAAATGACATGTAAAAAGATAATGGAAACTATAGATGCAATGCTATAAACCTCAGTTTGAATCCTCCAGGTTTTATAACACTACACAAACACTTTACAGAGGGAAGAGTGGTAGACAGTCTATTATGATGGATATGTGTCAACGGTGATTACCCTCCACCTGAAGTGATGACAGCATCTGCTCGTGGGGACATAGCCATTAGCACCATTATGGTGGACTGTGTGCTCCTCGTTAGGCAGGCCAACTGTACTGATAGATTGTCACAAACAGGAGGAACTGAGAGAAGCCGCATTATATTAAGCAACTATTTTGCATATATACTTTAGTTTTATAATGGATTATAACCAATAGTGATATTAAGTCAGTAAAAGGTAGAATCAACAGGAGGAAATGATAGAGTATAGATATGATTCTCACCTTTTATATACATATAAGGTTTAAGTTTTATATATGTTATTCAGAACTATCACTGTCCCTTTAAGATGTATTTTCCTTAAAATGCTTCTAGCAGAACAGATTTTAATTTCAGCATAAGATGTAAAAGTTTGAGGTGATTTCAAGAGATGTTACCAAGGTCAGAAGATATTGC
This sequence comes from Crinia signifera, assembly GCF_055691185.1. NCBI lineage: Eukaryota > Metazoa > Chordata > Amphibia > Anura > Myobatrachidae > Crinia > Crinia signifera. Next base: position 354,341,693 of record NC_139217.1, read on the forward strand.
ACCTGCGACATGAAGATAGCGTTTTCGAATGTTTTGAGAATCAGAAGGAGGAGGCAAAGTTACTGCTTGCTTATCGACATTGATACAATTATTTATATTATAAACAAACTTTTGTTTTGACATCTTATTAAAAAGTGTGAATTTATTGCTTTAGCTTAAAACTTCAAAAGAAATATTTAATGAGCAATGACGTGGATTGCATTCCACATTTTTGGTATAACTAAAAGCACCCTAAGATTAAACGTCAGATCACTGTCTGACTAGCATACTCCATTGGTGTGTGTGTGTCATTTCAACTGATCTCCGGCCGTCACTTAGACGATGAATCCTCTGGCTGACATCGAAGGTTGATAAGTATAGCTGAACCCTATCACTCTCCTCCAGCACAAAGCATAATGGTTACATCAGGTCACTTATCATTCCATCTCCTCCAGCACATTAATCATTTCGGTTCCATCAGTTCCATCAAGGGACCTCCTCCAGCATGTCACTTAATTACAGCGGCATAAATATGGCGAACAGCAGTTCATACCAGGGCATTCTGGGACCAGTAGTACTACACATCACAGGTTACTGTCTCTCTCATACATAACAAGGACTCTTGTCAATGGGGGGCTACTCAGCATGCCGCGTTGCTTCGACCATTCTCCCAGATACGTCCTCTCCTGAGACTCACACCTGGCACTCTTTTAGGGCACCTCTACAGGTGGGCATCACCCTCTCACTGGACTCTGTGTACTGCTGCTCTCTCTCTGTCAGGTTCTTTGCTGGGACTGGCAGCACTCCCCACATGTGCTGTGAGGGGCTGCATTCTCCTCATGTTACTCTGCAGGAAAAGCACCCACATGTGCTGCTGCTCTCTACATAGAAGGGGTGCAACTCATGACTGCTGTTTCCAAAGCTGGGGACCATGGAAATGACAGTTAGCCATCCCATGGCCCCAGCAATCATCCATGCACCTTCTTCCCTTCAATCCAAACTTGTACTGAATCTGCTACTTTCTAACTACACTTCCTGTCTTCCCCCTCTGCAGGAGGCTTGCATGTGATCACTGCCTGATCCCCAAACTTCTCCCAATCAGTGCACAGGAAATAGACCTAGATATGCATGATAAAACTAAATGGTATTAACCCTTGCAGTACCAGGGTATTACAGATCTACAATCAGTTTGTCACCTACAACTGCTATTTTATTATACTGACAGTGACTTCCATCAGCATTGCAGTCTGGTCACTGATTGCCAATAGGAGGAGAAGCAGCAGTCCCCCAACAACACAAGTGTAGGATGTACGTGCTCAGTCAGGCACTAGATCAAGATCCTTTATGTGTTATTGCTAAATAAACACACACAAAAAAAGTGTTGCTGTGGAACTACACATCCCAGCAAGGTGTGCACATGTTAATGAAATCAGTCCCAAACAATTGTGTACCTTATGATTCACTGCTGATCAGTATGCGTCCAGAACTGCAGGTCTGCTTATAATTATTACATAGTATTGTGCTGATGTATTGTTGTTCAACAATATTCTGAATCTTGTGCAGTCCACCTATATTGGATTAATCCCTTTTTTATTATAAAAATAAATGCAAAAAGCATCCACCAAAAATTGATCAAACAAAATAATAAAAAAAAAACATTTTTTTTTTCATGCCAGTTGATTGCCACAATTAATTTACAGCAAAATACAATGCAATTTTAACACTGTTTGCTAATTATTTTGCAGATCAAACTACACAATGTCATCCAGCTGGCCACAACCCCCCTCGTGGACACGTGCCACCAGAGCGAGCTAGTGAGTATATTTATAAATACACACAAACGCACTATTCTAACCCATAAAAACATTTGTCTGCCAGACACAAAAACAAATCCACCAGACCTGACGCCTATGAATAACAAACCAATGATCTAAATCTGTACACCATACAAAACACACAGTGAAGGAAAATCCCTATACATGCTGCGGGCCTGCTATTGGCCACTAATTATGTCCCTTGAAAAATGGCATAATAGGCCACCGATACACTATGGCCCCCCAACCACCACCCACAACCCAACCCAAGAGCTTAGTGTGCAAATCCAAAAAATCAAAATGGCAGTTAAAAGAAACATGGGCCAAAGGCTGAGTAAGATTTTATTTTTTAGGCGTAAACATGCACATTATACATGATGGGCCAGATTCATGAAACATTTTTTGGTTACATGATTAGCAATACTCATAGGAGAAACCACACACCAGAACAGAACAACACAATAATTGTTAATCAAGTACATACATCACTATAACTATCCATCACATACAGTATATGGACCATTTTTTTTTTTAAAAAACCCACAAGGAGTGTTGTCAAAGAACATTGGTAAACATTGAGCAACATTTCACTACACCATAAAACTCCACAGCAGTATTGCATCATTTACCAATTTGCAAATATTCACAGGAACATCTCAAGAACTGGTCCATCAGGAAGAGGACCCACCAATGCTGGACGTTGATGGGGAAATAATGCTCCACACAGTGGACCCCTACGAGGCAGAGGATATCCTTACTGAGCCAGCCAGCACAGCAAGGCAAAGAAGTACCCACCATGTACACCACTCCCTACTTCCAGACCCTTTTTTCAAAATGTGTGATTTAGCCGACAAAAAGTGTGAATTTCACTGCAAATCGACACACATTAAATTGTCGATTGGTGCAAAAAAAGCGATTTCGGCTATTTCATACAGTTGATGAGTACGCTTGGTATCTTTATCTGGATAATGGCAGGCAGTATCTACAGTCATCTTGCAGAAATTACTCAGGCCCTTAGGGCACAAAATGACACCCTTACAACCCAAAATGACTGCATTAGGGCCCAAACTGAGACCATTTGCAGTCTAAGGGCGGGATGTATTCAAATACATCGCCGCCTGCCCGCCGCGATGCCAGCGCATATGTCTCTGCCGCCTCCTGCTGCCTTCACGCCGGGGACAGCTAAGCAGGCTGTCCCCGGCGCCTCCTCCTCCCCCTGTAGCCGGAAGGACTTCTGGCTGCGTTGCTAGGGGGAGAAAGGGCTTACCGTCCGGGGTCCAGGAGGACCTGCAAGAAGGTAAGCCCAAGGGAGGGGGAGAGGGGGGCCGGCGGGCGGTGAAAAGAAGCCCAAAGGCTACTATAGGGTATCGCAATTACAGATGATGAGAATGCTTGGAATCTTTATCTGGATAATATTCCTTTTCACTGTAATTCTTTCTACGTATCTGACGTCGGATCTTGTGGCTAAAAAAAAAGAATGGCAGGCAGTATCGACATTCGCCTTGCAGAAATTACTCAGGCCCTTGGGGCACAAAATGACACCCTTAGGACCCAAAATGACTGCATTAGGGCCCAAACTGAGACCATTTGCAGTCTAAATGAGAATATCTCAGCCCAGACCCAAGATATTCAGGGCCAAACTAATGCATTGGTCTCCTTGCATACCCAAATGTCTGGCCAAACACCAAACTTACAACTTCCCGGCCCTTCCCCAGTGACCAGAGTGTTCTCCACTCCTATTAGCAGCTCCCCAACTTCTCTGCCACATCGCAGTGTACGGGCTCCCACCAAGTGACAGACACTTCCCATATGCTCTGGGAACATCTCTTAGAAAACTCTGGCAGTGTACTTCTGCTTAACGGAGAAGTGGAAACTGTAGCAGATGTGCTAGGACTAGTTGTATTCTGCATAATGAATCGCATGACAGCAGTTTGGAGTGATAAAATGGATTTTGATTATATTAATTGTTGCATCAATGTACAAATATTTCGTGTAAAAAGCCAGCAAGACATATCAATGGGACATATCGTAATTGCAAGCTACTATCACCTGTTCCTGTCAATCAAAGACCAATCAACAAGCTATTATGAGGATCACCAGTTGTTCCTGTCAATAGAAGATATCGTGAAGTGAATGTATAGCTTAAATGTATAATTATAACATGTTTACGTCAGAGAACCGACTAGAACTGCTGACCAATACTAAATATGTTCTTCCATATATGTAATGATTTAAATAAAGGTAGTTAGCATTATCACCATATATGAAAGCACCCCCATACTATTTGTGGCCGTAGGAAGTTTAAAAAGTATAAATTGGATGATGTGACGACAGCAAAGTGGGAAGTGCTGGGGCCCTGCCCCTTACACTTCTCCTTCACACTATCCTTCACACTATTCTACACACTCCACATGTTTTTGGAGGCTGTGCTGTCCTGTTCTGTCTGTCTGGAATTAAGCAATATTGTATAATATATTATTTTGGATAAATATGTAATTACGTGTCATTTATTTATCCTCGAACTTAACAGTGGATTTATTCCCGACTTATCAATGGTGATGGTATTGTTTTACATGCTTCTGTTTTACCTGATTCCAAATCTGCGCAAGCTGCAGAACTCACTGCACTTGCTATTGCTTTGGAAATGGCTAAGGATTGTGAAGTTAACATCTATAGCGATTCTGCATACGCTGTAGGTGTAATTCACAATTTTGCTGCCCTTTGGAAAGAACGTGGTTTCCTCACCTCCTCAGGTACACAAATTCAACACAAACACCTTATTGTTAGGCTGTTAGATGCTGTTTTGTTACCTTCTAAGATTGCTGTGGTAAAATGCAAAGCACACACTTCCGCACTAGATCCCATCTCTATTGGTAATGCACTTGCTGACAAAACTGCTAAAGCAGTCATAAACTCTTATGAGTTGGCTTCGGCCTTCCCAATTCTTAAGTCACCAGTTCCATCTGTACCACTTGATCTCTCACTCCTCGTTTCTCTGCAGGCTCAGGATCCATCCTGTTCAAACTGGCTCAAACATGGTGCAGTAGCTGATTCTGCTGGTCTGTGGTCTCTAGGCCATAAACTGGTTGCACCTAAATCACTTTTTCCTTCTCTTTTTTCTTTGCTCCATGAACAGGAGGGATGTGTAGAGCTTTAAAACTCAAATGGTGGGCTCCAGGTTTTCAGGATTATGTCACAAACAGAGTAAAACATTGTCACACTTGTCAAGAGCACAATGCAGGCAAAGCACAAAAGGCGCCTCAAAAGCACCTGCCACAAACATCAGCACCTTTTGAAATTGTACAAATTGATTTTAGTGATATGCCACCATGTCAAAAGTATAGGTATTTGTTGGTTCTGGTGGATCAATTTTCAAATTGGACAGAAGCTTTCCCTACAAGTAAAAATGATGCTCCAACTGTAGTTAAATGTTTGACTAAGGAAGTAATCCCAAGATTTGGAGTTATGCAAATTCTTTCCTCAGATAGAGGTACACATTTTGAAAACCACCTAATGGAAAAGGTTTCAGATATGTTGGGTATAAAACAACAATTACACACTGCATACAGGCCAGAATCTAGTGGACTCGTGGAGAGAACGAATCAAACGATTAAACGATATTTAGCGAAAATGACAGCATCAGGATATGGCACTTGGGTAGATTGCCTCCCTGCTGTTTTAACTACTATAAGAACTACTCCCCTAGCTAAACATGGCTTATCTCCTTTTGAGATTTTGTTTGGACGGCCCCCATGCCAGACTAAACCAAATCCTTTGTGTGACACGTTACATCATGGTCAAAATCAATTACTTGAATTTGTTAAAGAATTATCAAAGGTTTTCTCTACTATTTCAGAGCAAGTCAAGAGAGCGCAGCCCGATCCAGAGTCTGTATTGGGGACTCACAATCTTTGCCCTGGAGATTACGTACTACTCAGAAACCACACTCCCAGAACAGCTTTGAGTCCACGCTGGAAAGGACCATATCAAGTTCTATTAATTACTCCAACTGCCGTAAAGGTAGAGGGGAAAAGGAGCTGGGTGCACGCCTCTCATTGTAAGAAGGTTGTAAGTAGGCCAGAGCGTAATCCTATTGTGCCTCCAGGGTCTGCAGCAAAAGATCCAAACTTAGGAGGACTCACTCATAACAGAGTGAACACAGCAGCACCGTACACTCCACCCCTAACTAGGTCCAAAGCAAGGACTCAGCTGACCAATGTATTACAGTGCTCTCATTGGCCATAGGCCAGACTTCAGATTGTGGGCGCTAATTATAGGCTCTGGGTGCTTGACAATGCTCATTCTTTATTTAGTTGATATAATAATACAAAGGCAAGCAGGTAATGATTTTGGCAATGTCACACAAACACGATTTAAAAGAATGTATTCAACATTGCTTGATAATGAGGATAATTCCTTAATTCTCACACATAGTCTAGTAGCACAGTATGCTAATGCTTCAAACTGCTGGGTTTGTACACCTCCACCAGTTTCAGCAAAAAGTATGGTATGGCTGGCACTTCCACTAAATCTGACACAGATTAGGAGTTTGCCATGTCCACAAGGTACGATAGATGATTACAAGAACAGAAGCCCTCGTTTTCTTGTGTCTGGAATATTGGGTACTCCTACAGATTGTATAAACAAAACCCTTACACATAAGCAAACATTGCCTTATGACTATGTTATCTCAGAGGACAACAAAAAGCTTCATGTAAATGAGACAGTGATAAGACAAGTAGGAGATGTGAAATGTAAAAATTATTACAATGACCCGCATTGGGATCAGAATCAGAATTTTGATGACAATACTTATCCTCGAAATCTTACAGGAGGAACAATAGTGAATAGCTGTAACTATGAAACTTATACATGCGATTATTCACTACATCCAGATCTGTTAGCATTATTTCATGACTGTGCCAATGATAATGAGTGTGGGTGTGCTATTGATCCTGTAAGAAGTATTTTCAAATATTTATGGGGAGATTCACCATTAACCCTACCCCCAGATGTATATTTTATCTGTGGTAATAGAGCATATAGATGGTTACCTTTTAAAGCTAATGGTACATGTTTTATTGGTAAATTGGTTCCAGACATTAGCATACATGCTGATAATACAATATTCCCTAATTATACTGTTCAGCCTCATCAAATAGGAAAAAGAGACACTAGCAGCTTACAAAAAGCTAAAGATTTAGTTTATCAAGATCCTATGCAAAGGTTTGGTTGGATATTGACATTAACTGGACAACAAGTAATTAACTATAATTTTATTGCCAATCTATCTCAACTTATTGACAATATTACTGAAATTTATGATGAAACGTTTCGGTTTATTGGAGAAGAATTAAAAATGATAAAAATGGAGATTATTCAACATAGATTGGTTTTGGATTACATGGCAGCAAAATTGGGTGGATATTGTGTTGTATTACAAACTGAATATGGTATGAAATGTTGCACACATTTGAATAATTCATACGATCCACATGATATAATAGAACATCACATGGAAAGAGTTGAGCAATTGAAAAAACAATTCATAGCAAATAACAACAATCCAACATTAGGAGGTGAAGGAATATTCTCCCTTCCTGAAGGATTACGTTGGCTAAATCCTGCTAACTGGTTTTCAGGAATTGGAGGATGGATCTCAGGTATATTACATACTGTGTTATATTTTTTGCTAATAGGTATTGGGATATATATGCTTATATTGTGCATCCCTCAAGTGTTAAAATGCTTTTGTTCGTGTGGAAAGAAAATAAATGCAACAGTCACTAATGCGTTCTCTTCTAAGACTGCAGATATTCGTATGATGACAGTGACTAGTCCACCGCCTACTGAAACGTATGCAGCCTTTATTGAAAGACAAAATGGACTCAGAAATGATTTCTAAATTGCTGCAAAAAGTGGGGACTGATAAAATGGATTTTGATTATATTAATTGTTGCATCAGTTGTAAAAACCATTTCTCCTATTGACCAGCAAGGACTTTCTATTCCTGTCAGAAGGCATATGGCGATCCAAATATATCCCAGTATACATTACTACGACAGTGAGAATATTACCTCAGCGAACTGAAAACCTACAGAAGACTTGTCAATCATCTATATATGTCTATGTATTTTTAAATGGTTAGTTAGGGTAATTCCTTTTATGTAAAATCCCTTTTTTAATGTGGCCACTCAGCTATTGGTAAAAGGTGTATAACTGTCAAGGGAAGGGGCCCTGACCACCATTCTTTCTCACAACATCTTGTGGTTTGATGGTCGGGTGTTTTGTATCCTGAGAAATAAACACGTCACAGACTTTGCAAAGGAATCCTGTTTATTCTCGATTCATCAGGAGCTTCTGGGGAGAGCTGGCTGTGTCTGTCCTATGCGCAGTGGACGGTTTTGCCACATTAGCCATGGCCATGACAACATCCATCTGGGTGGCCTATGCTGGCTACATTCTATTTAAGATATCCTACATGATCAGCAACACAATAATAATGATGAAAATCGCTGTGACGATCACTAGGAGCAGATACGCTTTTGTATTTGGGATGACCAACTTCGCATCCACTCTGCTGAAAGAACTTGTGACTCTCCTAATAACTGGTCTCAATCTGGGGATCTGTAAAACCCCACTGGCACTAGGTATGGCATACCTGCAGTCACTGGCTATGGTGCATCACACTTACTTTCCTCCGGCTGGTCATGGGTAAGGCACAGGTACCAGGGGGTCCCCTGAATAATGAGGAGTTTAATTACAGTTGCATTGTGGGAGTGGACTACAGGTGTCAGTGCAGCGCAGAAAGAATTGGGCGCCAGGCCATCTCATAAAACAGCAATAAACAGTTTATTTTAACATATAGCAAGGATGAAGCAGGGAAAACTTCTGAACACTCTCCTCCAGCACAAAGCATAATGGTTACATCAGGTCACTTATCATTCCATCTCCTCCAGCACATTAATCATTTCGGTTCCATCAGTTCCATCAAGGCACCTCCTCCAGCACGTCACTTAATTGCAGCAGCATAAATATGGCGAACAGCAGTTCATACCAGGGCATTCTGGGACCAGTAGTACTACACATCACAGGTTACTGTCTCTCTCATACATAACAAGGACTCTTGTCAATGGGGGGCTACTTAGCATGCCGCGTTGCTTCGACCACTCTCCCAGATACGTCCTCTCCTGAGACTCACACCTGGCACTCTTTTAGGGCACCTCTACAGGTGGGCATCACCCTCTCACTGGACTCTGTGTACTGCTGCTCTCTCTCTCTGTCAGGTTCTTTGCTGGGACTGGCAGCACTCCCCACATGTGCTGTGAGGGGCTGCATTCTCCTCATGTTACTCTGCAGGAAAAGCACCCACATGTGCGGCTGCTCTCTACATAGAAGAGGTGCAACTCATGACTGCTGTTTCCAAAGCTGGGGACCATGGAAATGACAGTTAGCCATCCCATGGCCCCAGCAATCATCCATGCACCTTCTCCCCTTCACTCCAAACTTGTACTGAATCTGCTACTTTCTAACTACACTTCCTGTCTTCCCCCTCTGCAGGAGGCTTGCATGTGATCACTGCCTGATCCCCAAACTTCTCCCAATCAGTGCACAGGAAATAGACCTAGATATGCATGATAAAACTAAATGGTATTAACCCTTGCAGTACCAGGGTATTACAGATCTACAATCAGTTTGTCACCTACAACTGCTATTTTATTATACTGACAGTGACTTCCATCAGCATTGCAGTCTGGTCACTGATTGCCAATAGGAGGAGAAGCAGCAGTCCCCCAACAACACAAGTGTAGGATGTACGTGCTCAGTCAGGCACTAGATCAAGATCCTTTATGTGTTATTGCTAAATAAACACACACAAAAAAAGTGTTGCTGTGGAACTACACATCCCAGCAAGGTGTGCACATGTTAATGAAATCAGTCCCAAACAATTGTGTACCTTATGATTCACTGCTGATCAGTATGCGTCCAGAACTGCAGGTCTGCTTATAATTATTACATAGTATTGTGCTGATGTATTGTTGTTCAACAATATTCTGAATCTTGTGCAGTCCACCTATATTGGATTAATCCCTTTTTTATTATAAAAATAAATGCAAAAAGCATCCACCAAAAATTGATCAAACAAAATAATAAAAAAAAAACATTTTTTTTTCATGCCAGTTGATTGCCACAATTAATTTACAGCAAAATACAATGCAATTTTAACACTGTTTGCTAATTATTTTGCAGATCAAACTACACAATGTCATCCAGCTGGCCACAACCCCCCTCGTGGACACGTGCCACCAGAGCGAGCTAGTGAGTATATTTATAAATACACACAAACGCACTATTCTAACCCATAAAAACATTTGTCTGCCAGACACAAAAACAAATCCACCAGACCTGACGCCTATGAATAACAAACCAATGATCTAAATCTGTACACCATACAAAACACACAGTGAAGGAAAATCCCTATACATGCTGCGGGCCTGCTATTGGCCACTAATTATGTCCCTTGAAAAATGGCATAATAGGCCACCGATACACTATGGCCCCCCAACCACCACCCACAACCCAACCCAAGAGCTTAGTGTGCAAATCCAAAAAATCAAAATGGCAGTTAAAAGAAACATGGGCCAAAGGCTGAGTAAGATTTTATTTTTTAGGCGTAAACATGCACATTATACATGATGGGCCAGATTCATGAAACATTTTTTGGTTACATGATTAGCAATACTCATAGGAGAAACCACACACCAGAACAGAACAACACAATAATTGTTAATCAAGTACATACATCACTATAACTATCCATCACATACAGTATATGGACCATTTTTTTTTTTTTAAAACCCACAAGGAGTGTTGTCAAAGAACATTGGTAAACATTGAGCAACATTTCACTACACCATAAAACTCCACAGCAGTATTGCATCATTTACCAATTTGCAAATATTCACAGGAACATCTCAAGAACTGGTCCATCAGGAAGAGGACCCACCAATGCTGGACGTTGATGGGGAAATAATGCTCCACACAGTGGACCCCTACGAGGCAGAGGATATCCTTACTGAGCCAGCCAGCACAGCAAGGCAAAGAAGTACCCACCATGTACACCACTCCCTACTTCCAGACCCTTTTTTCAAAATGTGTGATTTAGCCGACAAAAAGTGTGAATTTCACTGCAAATCGACACACATTAAATTGTCGATTGGTGCAAAAAAAGCGATTTCGGCTATTTCATACAGTTGATGAGTACGCTTGGTATCTTTATCTGGATAATGGCAGGCAGTATCTACAGTCATCTTGCAGAAATTACTCAGGCCCTTAGGGCACAAAATGACACCCTTACAACCCAAAATGACTGCATTAGGGCCCAAACTGAGACCATTTGCAGTCTAAGGGCGGGATGTATTCAAATACATCGCCGCCTGCCCGCCGCGATGCCAGCGCATATGTCTCTGCCGCCTCCTGCTGCCTTCACGCCGGGGACAGCTAAGCAGGCTGTCCCCGGCGCCTCCTCCTCCCCCTGTAGCCGGAAGGACTTCTGGCTGCGTTGCTAGGGGGAGAAAGGGCTTACCGTCCGGGGTCCAGGAGGACCTGCAAGAAGGTAAGCCCAAGGGAGGGGGAGAGGGGGGCCGGCGGGCGGTGAAAAGAAGCCCAAAGGCTTCTATAGGGTATCGCAATTACAGATGATGAGAATGCTTGGAATCTTTATCTGGATAATATTCCTTTTCACTGTAATTCTTTCTACGTATCTGACGTCGGATCTTGTGGCTAAAAAAAAAGAATGGCAGGCAGTATCGACATTCGCCTTGCAGAAATTACTCAGGCCCTTGGGGCACAAAATGACACCCTTAGGACCCAAAATGACTGCATTAGGGCCCAAACTGAGACCATTTGCAGTCTAAATGAGAATATCTCAGCCCAGACCCAAGATATTCAGGGCCAAACTAATGCATTGGTCTCCTTGCATACCCAAATGTCTGGCCAAACACCAAACTTACAACTTCCCGGCCCTTCCCCAGTGACCAGAGTGTTCTCCACTCCTATTAGCAGCTCCCCAACTTCTCTGCCACATCGCAGTGTACGGGCTCCCACCAAGTGACAGACACTTCCCATATGCTCTGGGAACATCTCTTAGAAAACTCTGGCAGTGTACTTCTGCTTAACGGAGAAGTGGAAACTGTAGCAGATGTGCTAGGACTAGTTGTATTCTGCATAATGAATCGCATGACAGCAGTTTGGAGTGATAAAATGGATTTTGATTATATTAATTGTTGCATCAATGTACAAATATTTCGTGTAAAAAGCCAGCAAGACATATCAATGGGACATATCGTAATTGCAAGCTACTATCACCTGTTCCTGTCAATCAAAGACCAATCAACAAGCTATTATGAGGATCACCAGTTGTTCCTGTCAATAGAAGATATCGTGAAGTGAATGTATAGCTTAAATGTATAATTATAACATGTTTACGTCAGAGAACCGACTAGAACTGCTGACCAATACTAAATATGTTCTTCCATATATGTAATGATTTAAATAAAGGTAGTTAGCATTATCACCATATATGAAAGCACCCCCATACTATTTGTGGCCGTAGGAAGTTTAAAAAGTATAAATTGGATGATGTGACGACAGCAAAGTGGGAAGTGCTGGGGCCCTGCCCCTTACACTTCTCCTTCACACTATCCTTCACACTATTCTACACACTCCACATGTTTTTGGAGGCTGTGCTGTCCTGTTCTGTCTGTCTGGAATTAAGCAATATTGTATAATATATTATTTTGGATAAATATGTAATTACGTGTCATTTATTTATCCTCGAACTTAACAGTGGATTTATTCCCGACTTATCAATGGTGATGGTATTGTTTTACATGCTTCTGTTTTACCTGATTCCAAATCTGCGCAAGCTGCAGAACTCACTGCACTTGCTATTGCTTTGGAAATGGCTAAGGATTGTGAAGTTAACATCTATAGCGATTCTGCATACGCTGTAGGTGTAATTCACAATTTTGCTGCCCTTTGGAAAGAACGTGGTTTCCTCACCTCCTCAGGTACACAAATTCAACACAAACACCTTATTGTTAGGCTGTTAGATGCTGTTTTGTTACCTTCTAAGATTGCTGTGGTAAAATGCAAAGCACACACTTCCGCACTAGATCCCATCTCTATTGGTAATGCACTTGCTGACAAAACTGCTAAAGCAGTCATAAACTCTTATGAGTTGGCTTCGGCCTTCCCAATTCTTAAGTCACCAGTTCCATCTGTACCACTTGATCTCTCACTCCTCGTTTCTCTGCAGGCTCAGGATCCATCCTGTTCAAACTGGCTCAAACATGGTGCAGTAGCTGATTCTGCTGGTCTGTGGTCTCTAGGCCATAAACTGGTTGCACCTAAATCACTTTTTCCTTCTCTTTTTTCTTTGCTCCATGGGCCTTGCCATGTTTCAACAGGAGGGATGTGTAGAGCTTTAAAACTCAAATGGTGGGCTCCAGGTTTTCAGGATTATGTCACAAACAGAGTAAAACATTGTCACACTTGTCAAGAGCACAATGCAGGCAAAGCACAAAAGGCGCCTCAAAAGCACCTGCCACAAACATCAGCACCTTTTGAAATTGTACAAATTGATTTTAGTGATATGCCACCATGTCAAAAGTATAGGTATTTGTTGGTTCTGGTGGATCAATTTTCAAATTGGACAGAAGCTTTCCCTACAAGTAAAAATGATGCTCCAACTGTAGTTAAATGTTTGACTAAGGAAGTAATCCCAAGATTTGGAGTTATGCAAATTCTTTCCTCAGATAGAGGTACACATTTTGAAAACCACCTAATGGAAAAGGTTTCAGATATGTTGGGTATAAAACAACAATTACACACTGCATACAGGCCAGAATCTAGTGGACTCGTGGAGAGAACGAATCAAACGATTAAACGATATTTAGCGAAAATGACAGCATCAGGATATGGCACTTGGGTAGATTGCCTCCCTGCTGTTTTAACTACTATAAGAACTACTCCCCTAGCTAAACATGGCTTATCTCCTTTTGAGATTTTGTTTGGACGGCCCCCATGCCAGACTAAACCAAATCCTTTGTGTGACACGTTACATCATGGTCAAAATCAATTACTTGAATTTGTTAAAGAATTATCAAAGGTTTTCTCTACTATTTCAGAGCAAGTCAAGAGAGCGCAGCCCGATCCAGAGTCTGTATTGGGGACTCACAATCTTTGCCCTGGAGATTACGTACTACTCAGAAACCACACTCCCAGAACAGCTTTGAGTCCACGCTGGAAAGGACCATATCAAGTTCTATTAATTACTCCAACTGCCGTAAAGGTAGAGGGGAAAAGGAGCTGGGTGCACGCCTCTCATTGTAAGAAGGTTGTAAGTAGGCCAGAGCGTAATCCTATTGTGCCTCCAGGGTCTGCAGCAAAAGATCCAAACTTAGGAGGACTCACTCATAACAGAGTGAACACAGCAGCACCGTACACTCCACCCCTAACTAGGTCCAAAGCAAGGACTCAGCTGACCAATGTATTACAGTGCTCTCATTGGCCATAGGCCAGACTTCAGATTGTGGGCGCTAATTATAGGCTCTGGGTGCTTGACAATGCTCATTCTTTATTTAGTTGATATAATAATACAAAGGCAAGCAGGTAATGATTTTGGCAATGTCACACAAACACGATTTAAAAGAATGTATTCAACATTGCTTGATAATGAGGATAATTCCTTAATTCTCACACATAGTCTAGTAGCACAGTATGCTAATGCTTCAAACTGCTGGGTTTGTACACCTCCACCAGTTTCAGCAAAAAGTATGGTATGGCTGGCACTTCCACTAAATCTGACACAAATTAGGAGTTTGCCATGTCCACAAGGTACGATAGATGATTACAAGAACAGAAGCCCTCGTTTTCTTGTGTCTGGAATATTGGGTACTCCTACAGATTGTATAAACAAAACCCTTACACATAAGCAAACATTGCCTTATGACTATGTTATCTCAGAGGACAACAAAAAGCTTCATGTAAATGAGACAGTGATAAGACAAGTAGGAGATGTGAAATGTAAAAATTATTACAATGACCCGCATTGGGATCAGAATCAGAATTTTGATGACAATACTTATCCTCGAAATCTTACAGGAGGAACAATAGTGAATAGCTGTAACTATGAAACTTATACATGCGATTATTCACTACATCCAGATCTGTTAGCATTATTTCATGACTGTGCCAATGATAATGAGTGTGGGTGTGCTATTGATCCTGTAAGAAGTATTTTCAAATATTTATGGGGAGATTCACCATTAACCCTACCCCCAGATGTATATTTTATCTGTGGTAATAGAGCATATAGATGGTTACCTTTTAAAGCTAATGGTACATGTTTTATTGGTAAATTGGTTCCAGACATTAGCATACATGCTGATAATACAATATTCCCTAATTATACTGTTCAGCCTCATCAAATAGGAAAAAGAGACACTAGCAGCTTACAAAAAGCTAAAGATTTAGTTTATCAAGATCCTATGCAAAGGTTTGGTTGGATATTGACATTAACTGGACAACAAGTAATTAACTATAATTTTATTGCCAATCTATCTCAACTTATTGACAATATTACTGAAATTTATGATGAAACGTTTCGGTTTATTGGAGAAGAATTAAAAATGATAAAAATGGAGATTATTCAACATAGATTGGTTTTGGATTACATGGCAGCAAAATTGGGTGGATATTGTGTTGTATTACAAACTGAATATGGTATGAAATGTTGCACACATTTGAATAATTCATACGATCCACATGATATAATAGAACATCACATGGAAAGAGTTGAGCAATTGAAAAAACAATTCATAGCAAATAACAACAATCCAACATTAGGAGGTGAAGGAATATTCTCCCTTCCTGAAGGATTACGTTGGCTAAATCCTGCTAACTGGTTTTCAGGAATTGGAGGATGGATCTCAGGTATATTACATACTGTGTTATATTTTTTGCTAATAGGTATTGGGATATATATGCTTATATTGTGCATCCCTCAAGTGTTAAAATGCTTTTGTTCGTGTGGAAAGAAAATAAATGCAACAGTCACTAATGCGTTCTCTTCTAAGACTGCAGATATTCGTATGATGACAGTGACTAGTCCACCGCCTACTGAAACGTATGCAGCCTTTATTGAAAGACAAAATGGACTCAGAAATGATTTCTAAATTGCTGCAAAAAGTGGGGACTGATAAAATGGATTTTGATTATATTAATTGTTGCATCAGTTGTAAAAACCATTTCTCCTATTGACCAGCAAGGACTTTCTATTCCTGTCAGAAGGCATATGGCGATCCAAATATATCCCAGTATACATTACTACGACAGTGAGAATATTACCTCAGCGAACTGAAAACCTACAGAAGACTTGTCAATCATCTATATATGTCTATGTATTTTTAAATGGTTAGTTAGGGTAATTCCTTTTATGTAAAATCCCTTTTTGAATGTGGCCACTCAGCTATTGGTAAAAGGTATATAACTGTCAAGGGAAGGGGCCCTGACCACCATTCTTTCTCACAACATCTTGTGGTTTGATGGTCGGGTGTTTTGTATCCTGAGAAATAAACACGTCACAGACTTTGCAAAGGAATCCTGTTTATTCTCGATTCATCAGGAGCTTCTGGGGAGAGCTGGCTGTGTCTGTCCTATGCGCAGTGGACGGTTTTGCCACATTAGCCATGGCCATGACAACATCCATCTGGGTGGCCTATGCTGGCTACATTCTATTTAAGATATCCTACATGATCAGCAACACAATAATAATGATGAAAATCGCTGTGACGATCACTAGGAGCAGATACGCTTTTGTATTTGGGATGACCAACTTCGCATCCACTCTGCTGAAAGAACTTGTGACTCTCCTAATACCTGGTCTCAATCTGGGGATCTGTAAAACCCCACTGGCACTAGGTATGGCATACCTGCAGTCACTGGCTATGGTGCATCACACTTACTTTCCTCCGGCTGGTCATGGGTAAGGCACAGGTACCAGGGGGTCCCCTGAATAATGAGGAGTTTAATTACAGTTGCATTGTGGGAGTGGACTACAGGTGTCAGTGCAGCGCAGAAAGAATTGGGCGCCAGGCCATCTCATAAAACAGCAATAAACAGTTTATTTTAACATATAGCAAGGATGAAGCAGGGAAAACTTCTGAACACTCTCCTCCAGCACAAAGCATAATGGTTACATCAGGTCACTTATCATTCCATCTCCTCCAGCACATTAATCATTTCGGTTCCATCAGTTCCATCAAGGCACCTCCTCCAGCACGTCACTTAATTGCAGCAGCATAAATATGGCGAACAGCAGTTCATACCAGGGCATTCTGGGACCAGTAGTACTACACATCACAGGTTACTGTCTCTCTCATACATAACAAGGACTCTTGTCAATGGGGGGCTACTTAGCATGCCGCGTTGCTTCGACCACTCTCCCAGATACGTCCTCTCCTGAGACTCACACCTGGCACTCTTTTAGGGCACCTCTACAGGTGGGCATCACCCTCTCACTGGACTCTGTGTACTGCTGCTCTCTCTCTCTGTCAGGTTCTTTGCTGGGACTGGCAGCACTCCCCACATGTGCTGTGAGGGGCTGCATTCTCCTCATGTTACTCTGCAGGAAAAGCACCCACATGTGCTGCTGCTCTCTACATAGAAGAGGTGCAACTCATGACTGCTGTTTCCAAAGCTGGGGACCATGGAAATGACAGTTAGCCATCCCATGGCCCCAGCAATCATCCATGCACCTTCTCCCCTTCACTCCAAACTTGTACTGAATCTGCTACTTTCTAACTACACTTCCTGTCTTCCCCCTCTGCAGGAGGCTTGCATGTGATCACTGCCTGATCCCCAAACTTCTCCCAATCAGTGCACAGGAAATAGACCTAGATATGCATGATAAAACTAAATGGTATTAACCCTTGCAGTACCAGGGTATTACAGATCTACAATCAGTTTGTCACCTACAACTGCTATTTTATTATACTGACAGTGACTTCCATCAGCATTGCAGTCTGGTCACTGATTGCCAATAGGAGGAGAAGCAGCAGTCCCCCAACAACACAAGTGTAGGATGTACGTGCTCAGTCAGGCACTAGATCAAGATCCTTTATGTGTTATTGCTAAATAAACACACACAAAAAAAGTGTTGCTGTGGAACTACACATCCCAGCAAGGTGTGCACATGTTAATGAAATCAGTCCCAAACAATTGTGTACCTTATGATTCACTGCTGATCAGTATGCGTCCAGAACTGCAGGTCTGCTTATAATTATTACATAGTATTGTGCTGATGTATTGTTGTTCAACAATATTCTGAATCTTGTGCAGTCCACCTATATTGGATTAATCCCTTTTTTATTATAAAAATAAATGCAAAAAGCATCCACCAAAAATTGATCAAACAAAATAATAAAAAAAAAACATTTTTTTTTTCATGCCAGTTGATTGCCACAATTAATTTACAGCAAAATACAATGCAATTTTAACACTGTTTGCTAATTATTTTGCAGATCAAACTACACAATGTCATCCAGCTGGCCACAACCCCCCTCGTGGACACGTGCCACCAGAGCGAGCTAGTGAGTATATTTATAAATACACACAAACGCACTATTCTAACCCATAAAAACATTTGTCTGCCAGACACAAAAACAAATCCACCAGACCTGACGCCTATGAATAACAAACCAATGATCTAAATCTGTACACCATACAAAACACACAGTGAAGGAAAATCCCTATACATGCTGCGGGCCTGCTATTGGCCACTAATTATGTCCCTTGAAAAATGGCATAATAGGCCACCGATACACTATGGCCCCCCAACCACCACCCACAACCCAACCCAAGAGCTTAGTGTGCAAATCCAAAAAATCAAAATGGCAGTTAAAAGAAACATGGGCCAAAGGCTGAGTAAGATTTTATTTTTTAGGCGTAAACATGCACATTATACATGATGGGCCAGATTCATGAAACATTTTTTGGTTACATGATTAGCAATACTCATAGGAGAAACCACACACCAGAACAGAACAACACAATAATTGTTAATCAAGTACATACATCACTATAACTATCCATCACATACAGTATATGGACCATTTTTTTTTTTTTAAAACCCACAAGGAGTGTTGTCAAAGAACATTGGTAAACATTGAGCAACATTTCACTACACCATAAAACTCCACAGCAGTATTGCATCATTTACCAATTTGCAAATATTCACAGGAACATCTCAAGAACTGGTCCATCAGGAAGAGGACCCACCAATGCTGGACGTTGATGGGGAAATAATGCTCCACACAGTGGACCCCTACGAGGCAGAGGATATCCTTACTGAGCCAGCCAGCACAGCAAGGCAAAGAAGTACCCACCATGTACACCACTCCCTACTTCCAGACCCTTTTTTCAAAATGTGTGATTTAGCCGACAAAAAGTGTGAATTTCACTGCAAATCGACACACATTAAATTGTCGATTGGTGCAAAAAAAGCGATTTCGGCTATTTCATACAGTTGATGAGTACGCTTGGTATCTTTATCTGGATAATGGCAGGCAGTATCTACAGTCATCTTGCAGAAATTACTCAGGCCCTTAGGGCACAAAATGACACCCTTACAACCCAAAATGACTGCATTAGGGCCCAAACTGAGACCATTTGCAGTCTAAGGGCGGGATGTATTCAAATACATCGCCGCCTGCCCGCCGCGATGCCAGCGCATATGTCTCTGCCGCCTCCTGCTGCCTTCACGCCGGGGACAGCTAAGCAGGCTGTCCCCGGCGCCTCCTCCTCCCCCTGTAGCCGGAAGGACTTCTGGCTGCGTTGCTAGGGGGAGAAAGGGCTTACCGTCCGGGGTCCAGGAGGACCTGCAAGAAGGTAAGCCCAAGGGAGGGGGAGAGGGGGGCCGGCGGGCGGTGAAAAGAAGCCCAAAGGCTTCTATAGGGTATCGCAATTACAGATGATGAGAATGCTTGGAATCTTTATCTGGATAATATTCCTTTTCACTGTAATTCTTTCTACGTATCTGACGTCGGATCTTGTGGCTAAAAAAAAAGAATGGCAGGCAGTATCGACATTCGCCTTGCAGAAATTACTCAGGCCCTTGGGGCACAAAATGACACCCTTAGGACCCAAAATGACTGCATTAGGGCCCAAACTGAGACCATTTGCAGTCTAAATGAGAATATCTCAGCCCAGACCCAAGATATTCAGGGCCAAACTAATGCATTGGTCTCCTTGCATACCCAAATGTCTGGCCAAACACCAAACTTACAACTTCCCGGCCCTTCCCCAGTGACCAGAGTGTTCTCCACTCCTATTAGCAGCTCCCCAACTTCTCTGCCACATCGCAGTGTACGGGCTCCCACCAAGTGACAGACACTTCCCATATGCTCTGGGAACATCTCTTAGAAAACTCTGGCAGTGTACTTCTGCTTAACGGAGAAGTGGAAACTGTAGCAGATGTGCTAGGACTAGTTGTATTCTGCATAATGAATCGCATGACAGCAGTTTGGAGTGATAAAATGGATTTTGATTATATTAATTGTTGCATCAATGTACAAATATTTCGTGTAAAAAGCCAGCAAGACATATCAATGGGACATATCGTAATTGCAAGCTACTATCACCTGTTCCTGTCAATCAAAGACCAATCAACAAGCTATTATGAGGATCACCAGTTGTTCCTGTCAATAGAAGATATCGTGAAGTGAATGTATAGCTTAAATGTATAATTATAACATGTTTACGTCAGAGAACCGACTAGAACTGCTGACCAATACTAAATATGTTCTTCCATATATGTAATGATTTAAATAAAGGTAGTTAGCATTATCACCATATATGAAAGCACCCCCATACTATTTGTGGCCGTAGGAAGTTTAAAAAGTATAAATTGGATGATGTGACGACAGCAAAGTGGGAAGTGCTGGGGCCCTGCCCCTTACACTTCTCCTTCACACTATCCTTCACACTATTCTACACACTCCACATGTTTTTGGAGGCTGTGCTGTCCTGTTCTGTCTGTCTGGAATTAAGCAATATTGTATAATATATTATTTTGGATAAATATGTAATTACGTGTCATTTATTTATCCTCGAACTTAACAGTGGATTTATTCCCGACTTATCAATGGTGATGGTATTGTTTTACATGCTTCTGTTTTACCTGATTCCAAATCTGCGCAAGCTGCAGAACTCACTGCACTTGCTATTGCTTTGGAAATGGCTAAGGATTGTGAAGTTAACATCTATAGCGATTCTGCATACGCTGTAGGTGTAATTCACAATTTTGCTGCCCTTTGGAAAGAACGTGGTTTCCTCACCTCCTCAGGTACACAAATTCAACACAAACACCTTATTGTTAGGCTGTTAGATGCTGTTTTGTTACCTTCTAAGATTGCTGTGGTAAAATGCAAAGCACACACTTCCGCACTAGATCCCATCTCTATTGGTAATGCACTTGCTGACAAAACTGCTAAAGCAGTCATAAACTCTTATGAGTTGGCTTCGGCCTTCCCAATTCTTAAGTCACCAGTTCCATCTGTACCACTTGATCTCTCACTCCTCGTTTCTCTGCAGGCTCAGGATCCATCCTGTTCAAACTGGCTCAAACATGGTGCAGTAGCTGATTCTGCTGGTCTGTGGTCTCTAGGCCATAAACTGGTTGCACCTAAATCACTTTTTCCTTCTCTTTTTTCTTTGCTCCATGGGCCTTGCCATGTTTCAACAGGAGGGATGTGTAGAGCTTTAAAACTCAAATGGTGGGCTCCAGGTTTTCAGGATTATGTCACAAACAGAGTAAAACATTGTCACACTTGTCAAGAGCACAATGCAGGCAAAGCACAAAAGGCGCCTCAAAAGCACCTGCCACAAACATCAGCACCTTTTGAAATTGTACAAATTGATTTTAGCGATATGCCACCATGTCAAAAGTATAGGTATTTGTTGGTTCTGGTGGATCAATTTTCAAATTGGACAGAAGCTTTCCCTACAAGTAAAAATGATGCTCCAACTGTAGTTAAATGTTTGACTAAGGAAGTAATCCCAAGATTTGGAGTTATGCAAATTCTTTCCTCAGATAGAGGTACACATTTTGAAAACCACCTAATGGAAAAGGTTTCAGATATGTTGGGTATAAAACAACAATTACACACTGCATACAGGCCAGAATCTAGTGGACTCGTGGAGAGAACGAATCAAACGATTAAACGATATTTAGCGAAAATGACAGCATCAGGATATGGCACTTGGGTAGATTGCCTCCCTGCTGTTTTAACTACTATAAGAACTACTCCCCTAGCTAAACATGGCTTATCTCCTTTTGAGATTTTGTTTGGACGGCCCCCATGCCAGACTAAACCAAATCCTTTGTGTGACACGTTACATCATGGTCAAAATCAATTACTTGAATTTGTTAAAGAATTATCAAAGGTTTTCTCTACTATTTCAGAGCAAGTCAAGAGAGCGCAGCCCGATCCAGAGTCTGTATTGGGGACTCACAATCTTTGCCCTGGAGATTACGTACTACTCAGAAACCACACTCCCAGAACAGCTTTGAGTCCACGCTGGAAAGGACCATATCAAGTTCTATTAATTACTCCAACTGCCGTAAAGGTAGAGGGGAAAAGGAGCTGGGTGCACGCCTCTCATTGTAAGAAGGTTGTAAGTAGGCCAGAGCGTAATCCTATTGTGCCTCCAGGGTCTGCAGCAAAAGATCCAAACTTAGGAGGACTCACTCATAACAGAGTGAACACAGCAGCACCGTACACTCCACCCCTAACTAGGTCCAAAGCAAGGACTCAGCTGACCAATGTATTACAGTGCTCTCATTGGCCATAGGCCAGACTTCAGATTGTGGGCGCTAATTATAGGCTCTGGGTGCTTGACAATGCTCATTCTTTATTTAGTTGATATAATAATACAAAGGCAAGCAGGTAATGATTTTGGCAATGTCACACAAACACGATTTAAAAGAATGTATTCAACATTGCTTGATAATGAGGATAATTCCTTAATTCTCACACATAGTCTAGTAGCACAGTATGCTAATGCTTCAAACTGCTGGGTTTGTACACCTCCACCAGTTTCAGCAAAAAGTATGGTATGGCTGGCACTTCCACTAAATCTGACACAAATTAGGAGTTTGCCATGTCCACAAGGTACGATAGATGATTACAAGAACAGAAGCCCTCGTTTTCTTGTGTCTGGAATATTGGGTACTCCTACAGATTGTATAAACAAAACCCTTACACATAAGCAAACATTGCCTTATGACTATGTTATCTCAGAGGACAACAAAAAGCTTCATGTAAATGAGACAGTGATAAGACAAGTAGGAGATGTGAAATGTAAAAATTATTACAATGACCCGCATTGGGATCAGAATCAGAATTTTGATGACAATACTTATCCTCGAAATCTTACAGGAGGAACAATAGTGAATAGCTGTAACTATGAAACTTATACATGCGATTATTCACTACATCCAGATCTGTTAGCATTATTTCATGACTGTGCCAATGATAATGAGTGTGGGTGTGCTATTGATCCTGTAAGAAGTATTTTCAAATATTTATGGGGAGATTCACCATTAACCCTACCCCCAGATGTATATTTTATCTGTGGTAATAGAGCATATAGATGGTTACCTTTTAAAGCTAATGGTACATGTTTTATTGGTAAATTGGTTCCAGACATTAGCATACATGCTGATAATACAATATTCCCTAATTATACTGTTCAGCCTCATCAAATAGGAAAAAGAGACACTAGCAGCTTACAAAAAGCTAAAGATTTAGTTTATCAAGATCCTATGCAAAGGTTTGGTTGGATATTGACATTAACTGGACAACAAGTAATTAACTATAATTTTATTGCCAATCTATCTCAACTTATTGACAATATTACTGAAATTTATGATGAAACGTTTCGGTTTATTGGAGAAGAATTAAAAATGATAAAAATGGAGATTAATCATAGATTGGTTTTGGATTACATGGCAGCAAAATTGGGTGGATATTGTGTTGTATTACAAACTGAATATGGTATGAAATGTTGCACACATTTGAATAATTCATACGATCCACATGATATAATAGAACATCACATGGAAAGAGTTGAGCAATTGAAAAAACAATTCATAGCAAATAACAACAATCCAACATTAGGAGGTGAAGGAATATTCTCCCTTCCTGAAGGATTACGTTGGCTAAATCCTGCTAACTGGTTTTCAGGAATTGGAGGATGGATCTCAGGTATATTACATACTGTGTTATATTTTTTGCTAATAGGTATTGGGATATATATGCTTATATTGTGCATCCCTCAAGTGTTAAAATGCTTTTGTTCGTGTGGAAAGAAAATAAATGCAACAGTCACTAATGCGTTCTCTTCTAAGACTGCAGATATTCGTATGATGACAGTGACTAGTCCACCGCCTACTGAAACGTATGCAGCCTTTATTGAAAGACAAAATGGACTCAGAAATGATTTCTAAATTGCTGCAAAAAGTGGGGACTGATAAAATGGATTTTGATTATATTAATTGTTGCATCAGTTGTAAAAACCATTTCTCCTATTGACCAGCAAGGACTTTCTATTCCTGTCAGAAGGCATATGGCGATCCAAATATATCCCAGTATACATTACTACGACAGTGAGAATATTACCTCAGCGAACTGAAAACCTACAGAAGACTTGTCAATCATCTATATATGTCTATGTATTTTTAAATGGTTAGTTAGGGTAATTCCTTTTATGTAAAATCCCTTTTTGAATGTGGCCACTCAGCTATTGGTAAAAGGTATATAACTGTCAAGGGAAGGGGCCCTGACCACCATTCTTTCTCACAACATCTTGTGGTTTGATGGTCGGGTGTTTTGTATCCTGAGAAATAAACACGTCACAGACTTTGCAAAGGAATCCTGTTTATTCTCGATTCATCAGGAGCTTCTGGGGAGAGCTGGCTGTGTCTGTCCTATGCGCAGTGGACGGTTTTGCCACATTAGCCATGGCCATGACAACATCCATCTGGGTGGCCTATGCTGGCTACATTCTATTTAAGATATCCTACATGATCAGCAACACAATAATAATGATGAAAATCGCTGTGACGATCACTAGGAGCAGATACGCTTTTGTATTTGGGATGACCAACTTCGCATCCACTCTGCTGAAAGAACTTGTGACTCTCCTAATAACTGGTCTCAATCTGGGGATCTGTAAAACCCCACTGGCACTAGGTATGGCATACCTGCAGTCACTGGCTATGGTGCATCACACTTACTTTCCTCCGGCTGGTCATGGGTAAGGCACAGGTACCAGGGGGTCCCCTGAATAATGAGGAGTTTAATTACAGTTGCATTGTGGGAGTGGACTACAGGTGTCAGTGCAGCGCAGAAAGAATTGGGCGCCAGGCCATCTCATAAAACAGCAATAAACAGTTTATTTTAACATATAGCAAGGATGAAGCAGGGAAAACTTCTGAACACTCTCCTCCAGCACAAAGCATAATGGTTACATCAGGTCACTTATCATTCCATCTCCTCCAGCACATTAATCATTTCGGTTCCATCAGTTCCATCAAGGCACCTCCTCCAGCACGTCACTTAATTGCAGCAGCATAAATATGGCGAACAGCAGTTCATACCAGGGCATTCTGGGACCAGTAGTACTACACATCACAGGTTACTGTCTCTCTCATACATAACAAGGACTCTTGTCAATGGGGGGCTACTTAGCATGCCGCGTTGCTTCGACCACTCTCCCAGATACGTCCTCTCCTGAGACTCACACCTGGCACTCTTTTAGGGCACCTCTACAGGTGGGCATCACCCTCTCACTGGACTCTGTGTACTGCTGCTCTCTCTCTCTGTCAGGTTCTTTGCTGGGACTGGCAGCACTCCCCACATGTGCTGTGAGGGGCTGCATTCTCCTCATGTTACTCTGCAGGAAAAGCACCCACATGTGCTGCTGCTCTCTACATAGAAGAGGTGCAACTCATGACTGCTGTTTCCAAAGCTGGGGACCATGGAAATGACAGTTAGCCATCCCATGGCCCCAGCAATCATCCATGCACCTTCTCCCCTTCACTCCAAACTTGTACTGAATCTGCTACTTTCTAACTACACTTCCTGTCTTCCCCCTCTGCAGGAGGCTTGCATGTGATCACTGCCTGATCCCCAAACTTCTCCCAATCAGTGCACAGGAAATAGACCTAGATATGCATGATAAAACTAAATGGTATTAACCCTTGCAGTACCAGGGTATTACAGATCTACAATCAGTTTGTCACCTACAACTGCTATTTTATTTTACTGACAGTGACTTCCATCAGCATTGCAGTCTGGTCACTGATTGCCAATAGGAGGAGAAGCAGCAGTCCCCCAACAACACAAAAAAAAAAAACATGACAATTTTTTTTTCATGCCAGTTGATTGCCACAATTAATTTACAGCAAAATACAATGCACTTTTAACACTGTTTGCTAATTATTTTGCAGATCAAACTACACAATGTCATCCAGCTGGCCACAACCCCCCACGTGGACACGTGCCACCAGAGCGAGCTAGTGAGTATATTTATAAATACACACAAACACACTATTCTAACCCATAAAAACATTTGTCTGCCAGACACAAAAACAAATCCACCAGACCTGACGCCTGTGAATAACAAACCAATCATCTAAATCTGTACACCATACAAAACACACGGTGAAGGAAAATCCCTATACATGCTGCGGGCCTGCTATTGGCCACTAATTATGTCTCTTGAAAAATGGCATAATAGGCCACCGATACACTATGGCCCCCCAACCACCACCCACAACCCAACCCAAGAGCTTAGTGTGCAAATCCAAAAATCAAAATGGCAGTTAAAAGAAACATGGGCCAAAGGCTGAGTAAGATTTTTTTTTAGGGGTAAACATGCACATTATACATGATGGGCCAGATTCATGAAACATTTTTTGGTTACATGATGAGCAATACTCATAGGAGAAACCACACACCAGAACAGAACAACACAATAATTGTTAATCAAGTACATACATCACTATAACTATCCATCACATACAGTATATGGACCATTTTTTTTTAAAAACCCACAAGGAGTGTTGTCAAAGAACATTGGTAAACATTGAGCAACATTTCACTACACCATAAAACTCCACAGCAGTATTGCATCATTTACCAATTTGCAAATATTCACAGGAACATCTCAAGAACTGGTCCATCAGGAAGAGGACCCACATCCTGACCCACCAATGCTGGACGTTGATGGGGAAATAATGCTCCACACAGTGGACCCCTACGAGGCAGAGGATATCCCTACTGAGCCAGCCAGCACAGCAAGGCAAAGAAGTACCCACCATGTACACCACTCCCTACTTCCAGACCCTTTTTTCAAAATGTGTGATTTAGCCGACAAAAAGTGTGAAGTTCACTGCAAATCGACACACATTAATTTGTCGATTGGTGCAAAAAATGCAATTGCGGCTATTTCATACAGTTGATGAGTACGCTTGGTATCTTTATCGGGATAATGGCAGGCAGTATCGACAGTCATCTTGCAGAAATTACTCAGGCCCTTAGGGCACAAAATGACACCCTTACAACCCAAAATGACTGCATTAGGGCCCAAACTGAGACCATTTGCAGTCTAAGGGCAGGATGTATTCAAATACATCGCCGCCTGCCCGCCGCGATGCCAGCGCATATGTACTAACATATGCGTCTGGCATCGCGGTGCGGTAACTGAGACCCCCCGCGATACCTGTAGTGTGGTGTGTGGGGGTCTCCTCTCTGCCGCCTCCTGCTGCCTTCACGCCGGGGACAGCTAAGCAAGCTGTCCCCGGCGCCTCCTCCCCCCCCCCCTGCAGCTGGAAGGACATCTGGCTGTGTTGCTTGGGGGAGGAAGGGCTTACCTTCCAGGGTCCAGGAGGACCTGCTAGAATGTAAGCCCAAGGGAGGGGGAGAGGGGGGTGGCGGGCGGTGAAAAGAAGCCCAAAGGCTTCTATAGGGTATCGCAATTACAGATTATGAGAATGCTTGGAATCTTTATCTGGATAATATTCCTTTTCACTGTAATTCTTTCTACGTATCTGACGTCGGATCTTGTGGCTAAAAAAAAAGAATGGCAGGCAGTATCGACACTCGCCTTGCAGAAATTACTCAGGCCCTTAGGGAACAAAATGACACCCTTAGGACCCAAAATGACTGCAATAGGGCCCAAACTGAGACCATTTGCAGTCTAAATGAGAATATCTCAGCCCAGACCCAAGCTATTCAGGGCCAAACTAATGCATTGGTCTCCTTGCATACCCAAATGTCTGGCCAAACACCAAACTTACAACTTCCCGGCCCTTCCCCAGTGACCAGAGTGTTCTCCACTCCTATTAGCAGCTCCCCAACTTCTCTGCCACATCGCAGTGTACGGGCTCCCACCAAGTGACAGACACTTCCCATATGCTCTGGGAACATCTCTTAGAAAACTCTGGCAGTGTACTTCTGCTTAACGGAGAAGTGAAAACTGTAGCAGCTGTGCTAGGACTAGTTGCATTCTGCATAATGGATCGCATGACAGCAGATTGGAGCTTCTGGGGAGAGCTGGCTGTGTCTGTCCTATGCGCAGTGGACGGTTTTGCCACATTAGCCATGGCCATGACAACATCCATCTGGGTGGCCTATGCTGGCTACATTCTATTTAAGATATCCTACATGGACTTCCGGTTCCGCCCTGATGTGAATAGGCCGCAGGGAAGCGGAGCTCCGTGAGCGGTGAGTCGGGCGGCACCCCTAGGCCACCGCTACACGGAAGAACAGCGTCCAGAAGGCAGGCGGAACACCCCAGGAGCAGGCGGTGGTGCATGGAGAGATATTTTTCTCCTATGCCGTACCGCAAAATCCGTCGCTCCTATACTCCGGCATCACAGCGCTCAATCAAGATGGCGGCCGCGTCCACCAGCGTGACCAGGACCAAAACGGCGTCTCAGACAGCACCCAGCAATCCACCAACGGTAGCGGAGGACACCCTGATGCCACACCACGGACCGGCTTCCCCCCAGAGCACCTACTCAGGTACCCCCGCATGTTTAATACAAGGGGAGGACAGCAGGGCTGGGGACACTGACAATGGGGCTTATCAAGATATGCTGAGAGCTATCAAAACCACCATTGCCCCGATGTTTAAGGAGCATGCAGAGACTTTCCAGCAAACTTGTGCTGAGCTAAAGGAACATATGTCACAGTTATCTAGAAGGGTGTCCCACAATGAAACACAAATTGGGGCTGTTTTTCATGATGTGCAGAATTTAAAAGCTCATAATGCCGACCTGCAGAAATCTGTCTACACGCTGACTAATAAAGTCGACGATCTTGAAAATAGATCAAGAAGATGCAATTTAAGACTTGTAGGTCTCCCTGAAGAGATTAGGGGCTCCAAATTACACCATTTCATCAAAAATACGCTGCCGGACATTTTAGGAGTCGAAGCTGAATGTGCAGATATGGTGGTAGAAAGGGCACACAGATTGGGGCTTGAGAAGGAAGGGCCTAATGCGAGACCAAGAGTGGCTATTTTTAAGTGCCTGAACTACCTTCACAAGGAAGCCTTATGGTCGGCTTCACGCAAACAGAGATCCTTGTGTAATGCACTCACCGGGGTCGCTGGTGTTAATCACCCCACCGCACAGGTTCTTCTTTTTCCTTGGAGAGTTAGTAGAAGGAATACCGGCTCACACGAGTGTTGTCCTTTTAAGGCCTCGCTTTGAGATAATTTATTTTGCGTAAGAGGTCAAGTAAAAAGGGAGTAACCCAGAGGAACACTGCCCATGGGCAGTCTCCTATAATTGCAATGGGTTATCACAATAAATGCAATACATTTCTATATTCACTTCAAAGGTTCAATATCTCCCTTAGCAGACATATATATCTTAACTGTTTTAGAGTAACTGTTTTAAAGTAGCATAGACTTAACTGTTTTAAAGTAGCATAATTCAGAACATACATCACATGCACATATTCACAATTCACAGTGCAACATACTGTAGGTAAATATCAACAGTCTCCTTTATAACTGTACCATTTAGTGCAACTTAAATGCTCAAATCCCAGTTGAATAGTCACGTGGTACTGACGTTTGGGATATACATGCATGTATATAAAACCCTTTGTGTAATAATGGAGTGTATTCCTCAAAAGTTTAGAGTAGTGACTTTGGACATAGTGCAGTAATGTCATTAATATTCAGCACACTTGTTAAATAGGTGACTCATGAGTGTCCAGAATGTTCACAAGTATGATATGGCAAGAGCTCAGTCACCACTGCAACGGGGTCCTGTCACTGCTAGGCTGACAGTGACTGTAAATACTTTATTGGAAAACTTGACTGTATGCTGGATATACACTGATGAAACACATGGTTGCTTGTTGTAGCAATGTTTAGAATATGGAAGGCCTATGCACCCTGTCACTAATAATGCAGAATAGTTGTAGAGTCAGGTGCTGATGTTGCATATGCAGAATAGTTGTAGAGTCAGGTGCTGATGTTGCATATGCAGAATAGTTGTAGAGTCAGGTGCTGATGTTGCATATGCAGAATAGTTCAAATGTAAGATACTTCAGATGCAGAGTACTTTAAATGCATAACACTTCAGTTGTAGGATACTTGCCAGGACCTCTGTTGGCCCTCTGCTGCTGCTGGTACTCCCATTGGGTTCTCTCTCTCTGCCCAGGGCCACTCCCGATGCCTCAGCTCCAGGGACGCAGGCCCACTCTCTCTCTGACCCTTGCAGCTGCACACTTGCTGATGGGGCTGACAGGCTGTCCTCACTGACCAGCGCTCTCTGCATGCTGCCAGTCTGTGCCCACCATACTTTTCAGGACTGGCTGCTTCATCTTCACTCAAGGCAGGCCGCTTTCCCCAGCCTTCAGGGTTCTGCCAGCTTCATCATTCACCAGTCAACAACTACACACTTCTCACAGACTCACACTGCTCTGCTGTCTCAGACTCCCAGGGAGAGATTCCATCCAGGATTTCCCACCTTTTTCTGCAAACTTGTCAGTTCTGTAACAATGTTTCTTTTTGCAAACTGACCTGCCTTGCTGTTAACCCCTTTTGTGCTGCAAGTTATATCAACTCAGCTCTGTGCAACTCAAGTAGTACTTTTTAATACAGTCATGCTGGCACCTGTAGTGCCACAGCTACTTTATGCCTGCAGGCCTTTACAGTATTTCCATTACATTATGCTGCTGGCACTTGTAGTGCCCCAGCTTGTGGGGTGCCACACTTGCAGTGGGAGGGCCACAGAATACATTTATTTCAGGATTATTCCGCTGAGGTGACCAGGGCAAGGAAAGAATTTACAGGGATATGCTCTCAACTCATCGCTGATAATCGCAAATTTGCACTGCTTTATCCAGCCAGGTTGCGGGTCTTTGAGGGGGACACCTTCAAGGACTTTACCACTGCAGATGACGCCAGAGCCTATTTAGGGATGGGGAGCCCTACCCCACTTCCCCCTCAGAAATAATTGCATCCTATACTACCTTTTTCCCCCTTTTTACCTATTCAAAGTCCCAGACCGGGAAAGTTTGGGAAGAGATAAATTAATCTGTGTTCACACAAAATCCCCACAAGGGTGGACAAAACTATGACATTTGCATTACTGTGATGGCGAGGAGGATTAAGTGCTGAATGCATATCTTGAGTGCTCTCAACAGGGGATGCGGTCATCTATTAGAATGAACTTAGGTCTACAGTCATTAGGTCGACCCCACTAGGTCGACTGGCAGGAAGGTCGACCTGACTTAAGGTCGACATGGGCCAAGGTCAACATGACTTAAGGTCGAATTTGCATAAAGGTCGACATGAGGAAGGTCGACTGGTCATAAGGTAGACATGGGTTTTTCACTGTTTTTTGAGCCGACATGTGCCGACAGGCGATATTTTATGCCCTACCATCCACTAGGGCGTGGTGGGAGAATAAAATAGTGTGCCGAGCGCAGCGAGGCACCGTGCCTGAAGCATTGCGAGCGAAGCGAGCGATGCGAGGGTCCGATTCTCATTGCCAACTGTGTCCATGTCGACTGTGTCGACATTCGGATCAAAAAACAGTGAAAAACCCATGTCGACCTTATGACCAGTCGACCTTCCTCATGTCGACCTTTATGCAAATTCGACCTTAAGTCATGTCGACCTTGGCCCATGTCGAAATTAAGTCAGGTCGACCTTCCTGCCAGTCGACCTAGTGGGGTCGACCTAATGACTATAGACCTAAATGCAGTCTGACGAATGATCCCATTCCCTCAACAGTACTTCACAAGGGCACAAGTTTTATTATATCGTCTTTTTTTTTCATTTCTGCTCTGGACGCTGGAGTCTGGCAAACGCCAGGAGTGCTCAGGGCGATGCACGCCAGAACTATGGTTATGTCTATAATATTATAATAATACGCATGGTGATATATTTGATTACAGAGATCAATGTGAAATACTAATGCTCTGAATAAGATTTGATATAGCTGGGCCACGGAAGTAGGCTGGGCTTAGATGATTATATAAGCTGGGGAATATAGGGGAAAAGTTTCAGGTCAATAAATCAAGTGACCAGACATAGAGGGAAAAGCCAGGTTAAATACACAAGCAATTGAACCGCCGAATACACATAGTATGGGCGGTGGAAGTTTGATAATTAAGATAAGTTTAGTTTTTCTATTTCATCTACTAGGGGTGCCGACCCATTTATGCAGCTCGGGAGGGTTTTAAGTACAAAATATATCCCAGGTTGGGTAATGTTAAACGGAAGTTCTATGCTACCACTGAGTTGCGACGGAAAAGGGGAGGTCCCATGTTTGGGGCAACCTGACCGTCAATGGAAGTTGAAAGTTCATTTTATGTTGGTGTTTTTGGGGACATTTTCCCCAGGTTGGGGGGGTTTGGGGGAGGGGGGGGGAGGTTGGGGTGTTTTGCAGAAAGTCCAGGGATGTTATACTGAATTACCTAGATATGGGATGATATGTCTCAATTGAAGATTTGCTCTTGGAATGTAGGGGGGATTAATTCTGCCATCAAGCGGAAAAAAAATATTATTGTATTTAAAACAACAGAAAGCGGATGTAGCTATGCTGCAGGAAATGCATCTCACAGAGAGTGAGTACGCCAAGCTGGGAGTGTTGGGATTCACTGTGGCAGCCTCTGCTTCATATTCATCTAAGGCACGAGGAGTAGCCATACTAGTTAGATCGGCAGTGGCACCTAAGTGCTCACAGTTATATGCCGACCCAACAGGCCGATTTGTGATCACGGAGGTCTCAATGTTACAGGAAACGTTTATTTTTTGTAATGTTTATGCCCCCAATGTGTATTCCAAAAAATTATTTTGTAGGTTGATGAACAAATTGTACCCCCATGCCAACTCTCAGCTTGTGGTGGGAGGGGACTTCAACATGGTGGCTCTCCCATCGATGGACAGGTCGGCTTCCACCACAAGGCGTATCCCTAAACATGCTATAGATATAAAGTATATTGTTGATCAGCTGCATTTGTTGGATTACTGGAGGGTGCTGCACCCAACAGATAGGGACTATACATGTCTGTCGGCAGCCCATGGGACGCTGTCACGTATCGATTATTTGATGCCGTCGTCCAGCATGTTCCTTAAGTTGCTGGATGCGGGCATCAATGCTATGGGTGTATCGGACCATTCATTGATTTGGTGTTTGATGGAAACGGGTATTGATATAGGACACCACAGACAGTGGAGGTATCTCGCAGGCTCTACCAAGTTTAGACAGGCATTAGAGGCAAAGTGGGCAGATTATTCCCATACAAATCAGGATCATGTAGGGGACCCTCTGCTTTACTGGCAGACAGCTAAGACAGTCATGAGGGGGGAAGTAATGGCGTTTGTTAGTAAATACAAAAAAGACCGCTCTAAAAACATATTGACAGCTCAGGAGGCCTTGACGGTAGCTTACGCGCCATATAAACAGGACTCCAATGACAATACTAAATCAGCGTATTTACAGGCTAAGTCCAACTTTGACTCCATAATGGAAATACAAACCACCAGACATATATCTGACACCTCTTTCCAGTTTTACAAACATGGAAATAAGAATGGAAGACTTCTGTCTAACTTGATTAGGGGATCAAGGCCAACAGCGGTGGTGACAGCCCTTAAAACACCCGAGGGAGCCAGGAAAACAAGGGGAGTGGAGGTATTAGAAATCTTCAGACAGTTTTATGAAAAGCTATATACTCAGGGACCTATTGACACAAATTCACAGACCAGGTTTTGGGATTCAATTGTAGTGCCACAAATTCCAGAGGGTAATAAAGCCAGTTTGAGGAGCCCCATTACAGCAGAGGAAGTATCCCAAACAATTAAGAAACTGAAACCCCTGAAGGCCCCGGGACCGGACGGGTTCTCGGGAGAGTTTTATAAAATACTGGTAGATAAAGTCAGCGCACCCTTGGCCAAGGCCTTCAATGCTATAATGGAGGGCTCTCCTCTGCCCTTATATTTCAACTCGGCAGTGGTCAGGGTATTACCAAAACCGGGACGTGACGTGGAGGATCCGGGATCATATCGCCCAATCTCGCTTCTTAACAGCGATTACAAACTTCTAACTAAAATTTTATCTGATAGACTCAAATTTATACTGCCTGGGGTGGTCGGGATAGACCAAACAGGATTCATTTATGGCCGACATTCAGTAATTAATGTGCGGAAGGTTCTAGCAGTGATCCAACACCTAGAAGGGGGAGGTGATGCGGGTGATCATGTAGTGTTGGCTATGGACGCCGAAAAAGCGTTTGACCTTGTAACCTGGAGCCATTTATATGAGTCTCTATCGCGGTTCGGATTTCCAGAGGAGTTTGTAAGACTACTTAAATTACTTTACCATGAACCTAGAACCCAAGTGGCATGTAATGGCTACATGTCACCTTACTTTACCATACAGAAGGGAACTAGACAGGGGTGCCCGTTGTCACCCCTGCTCTTTGCATTGGCATTGGAGCCCCTGGCAATTGCCATTCACACTCACCCATTATTCAAAGGAATAACAGTGGGTTCCTCGGAACAGAGACTATGCTTGTTTGCAGACGATATGTTGGTGTTTGCCTCGGATCTGTCCACGTCCGTCCCGACCATCTTAAAACTACTGCTTGAATTTGGCTCGTTTGCGGGGTATAAAATTAATATCCAAAAATCGGAGGCCCTAGTGGTCCTCCAGGACCCTACGACTGGAACCCACCTACCAGTACTCTCGCAATTTAACATAAATACTCACAAAATCAAATACTTAGGGATAAATATACAGAGTAGACTATCTCAATTGTACAAGGAAAACTTTGAACCAATAATCATAGGTATATTGAAACAATTGGAGAAATGGAAATCTCTTCCATTATCCCTGATGGGGAGGGCAGCAGTTCTTCAGTCTATCATATTCCCAAAACTCTCCTATTGCATGCAGATGATCCCCATTAGACTGTCTAAATCAGACATAAAAAGGGTGACTTCAGCCTTTTTCAAATTCCTTTGGGCAGACAAGAAGCCAAAAATTTCTAGAGATAAGTTGTATTTCAGGAGGGTGGAGGGGGGACTCGGGGTACCTCATTTGGCGGCCTTCACCCACTCTGTTTTTATGAGGTACATAATTGATTGGATGACAGGGACAGACTATTATACCCATAAGACACTAGATTCGGAAATGTTTCCCCAGATGTCTACAGCGGCACTTCTGCATGTTCCAAGGTCGGCCTTACCCCCCTTGGCAATGCAGAACATTCTATTTGCAGACACATACCTGGTTTGGCGGGCTATCAACAAGAGACTGGGTTGTAGAAGTGAAGTGTCGAGATATGCCACTTTCTGGGGGAATCCCAATTTTCTTCCGGGAACACTCAACACCACGTACCTTGGGTGGGCTAGCAAGGGACTCTCAGCTATTCGAGACGTGTTTGACCCGGGGGGACAAATAATGACCTTCCAGGACCTGGTTGCTAAGTACTCCATTGATAATAAAGATTTCTTTATGTATTTGCAGATTAGACATTATATACAGACTATGCCCTCGCCTATGATAGCAGTAGGGGTTCAGGACCCTTTGCACGTGGTTTTCGTATTAAGTTCCACTGGCCCATACCGTCTTAGATACATATACCCGAGTCTGTTGCCATCGGACCCTAAAATAAAATGGGAAGGAGTAGCAACTCAATGGAGATCTGACATACCATCGGTGGTTGCCCAGGAC
Source organism: Crinia signifera (assembly GCF_055691185.1). Lineage (NCBI taxonomy): Eukaryota > Metazoa > Chordata > Amphibia > Anura > Myobatrachidae > Crinia > Crinia signifera. Next base: position 354,377,825 of record NC_139217.1, read on the forward strand.
ATTCTGACTAAACACCTAGAAAAGACCATGAAAATCTTACAGTCAGCTATGTTACAGGAGGTACACTTAAAAACCCTTCACAGAGCTTACATGACCCAGGCACAACGCAAACATTTCATCCCAGGGGAACTGGGCTTGTGCTTGAAATGCAGGAGCTCACAGTCCAATTTTTTCCATAGTATGTGGGAATGTAGTAAGATACGAAAGTTCTGGTATAAGGTCATGGGACTAATAAATAAAGTATGCGGACTAAAACTGGTGAAAGATCCACTGGCTATGCTGCTGGCAAACTTTAGTAATTGGAACTTGGAGGGCAAGAAGACAATATTGTACCCATTTTTGACAATGACGGTAACAGTGGCCAAAAAAGTGGTTCTGCGATCATGGACTTCGCCTAAGGCACCAATGTTGTCATCGGTCAAGGTGGAACTTGATAATCTGTTATTTTTTGATAGAAGGGCCACGTTGCCAGACATAGAAAATGGAGTGCGACGCTTCCATAGGAAATGGGGGGTCTATATAGACTCGCTAGATCAGGCTACAAAGACTCATATTTTCAAATTATTTGAAGGCAAAACCTGGTATCTAATGAGGACATTGTAGTGAACATAACTGGATTACTTTCTGCAGGGAGGGGGGAGGGGGGGAAAGGGAGGGGGGGGTAGAGTTAGTAGTTTGTTGAAAAGTTGTAATGTGTCGACAAGATAAAAATGTAATCGAGATAATCGCGTGAACAAATAACTCACACTTGAATGCCTTTTACAGCTTTTAACTGGTAGATTTTATTGGTACACTCATTGCAATTTTGTTTAATCTTTATTGTGATAAAATAGAAAATTAGCAGTTTGTGACATATGTACAACAACCATGTATGTATAACAGCTGGTCTGTGAATGTCAATGCATTTTACACAACTGCTCAATAAAATTGTTTATTAAAAAAATATATATATATATATATATCCTACATGATCAGCAACACAATAATAATGCTGAACATCGCTGTGACGGTCACTAGGAGCAGATACGCTTTTGTATTTGGGATGAACAACTTCACATCCATCCATTTATTTTTATTTTTATTCTATAATTTTATTTTATTTTTTATTTTTTGTGCAATTTGATCCACCCTCTAATCTATCACATCTCTCTCATGCTCTCATGGTAGAAAATGGATAGAGGCACCTCCACACCTTTTGAAGGGCCAGAACCGCATTGATTTGCTTACTATCCATCTCAGCGAGTGCCTGCACCGCACACTTCCGCCCCCAAGTGAAGTCAGCAGGAAGTGGAACACGGTGCATTGAAGATCGTTACCCGCGACCACAGGAGAAAGACTCCTAGCAACTACGTAAGAACTTCCGGCAACAGTGCCGCATCGCGACTTCCGGTATCGGCTTTTCTCCCGGCCAGCGTGGAGAGCCGGAGAAGAATAAAAACCCACTGAAACACCAATGTTAAAAACTCTAAAAGGATAGATAGTCAAATCTGTAGACCCAAATATAAATATAAACAAAACGGGGACATTAAAGGAGCGAACTCACTTCCAGGTCATGTCACCCGGAACCGGAAGTGGACTCAGGGATATAAGGGGAACCTTCCACACTTTCCTGGCATCCTGAGGAAGGGAGTACAACTCCCGAAACATGTTGATCCAGGTCTAGTGTACTATACACGGAGAGAAGGAAGGTAAGTGAAACCAGTTATCCTGTGCTGCACACTGTGGGGAAAATATCCGGATTTGAACCCACCTTGGAACCGCAGTGAGCTCTGTTTTTGCACTCACCACTTCTCATCCGTTTTTTAATTGATGTATTTGTTGCCATAAAATTCTTTTATTGAAAATAAACCACAAAAAAGGAAGATACCTTGATGTGTTTCACTCATCACCAATCTACGTGAGTAATGGTACGCCATCGTATACAATAGGATAAAGATACCTTAATGTATTTATACCTTTCGATATTTGTGTGAGTTTGGTACGCCACCTAACACATCTATATCCCAGAGGAAAACGCTATTTAGAAATATTTTCATTTAAACGACACTTCACATTGCTGTGTACTTTTATTTTTATGTCTGATCCTCCCCGACTGCGTGACAACGGGAGACAGTGAAGGAGTGAGGAATCACATACAGGACACATCATACAAAAATCAGGGAAGTGATTTTTTCATTTACCATTATAGAAATCCCCACAGTATACATCACCACCCGTCCAAACTATAAGGGAGCGCCAAGGTGTCTATACCATCCACCAATCCAATTATTACTTCCTGTAGGGTTTTGGGAAACCCTTTTCGGTACAGACCAGGCAGATCCCGATAAGTAAGCGCCACGTTACTCTACTATACCAACCAAAACTTCACATCCACTCTGCTGAAAGAACTTGTGACTCTCCTAATAACTGGTCTCAATCTGGGGATCTACAATCAGTTTGTCACCTACAACTGCTATTTTATTATACTGACAGTGACTTCCATCAGCATTGCAGTCTGGTCACTGATTGCCAATAGGAGGAGAAGCAGCAGTCCCCCAACAACACAAGTGTAGGATGTAGCACTAGTCAGGCACTAGATCAAGATCCTTTATGTGTTATTGCTAAATAAACACACAAAAAAAGTGTTGCTGTGGAACTACACATCCCAGCAAGGTGTGCACATGTTAATGAAATCAGTCCCAAACAATTGTGTACCTTATGATTCACTGCTGATCAGTATGCATCCAGAACTGCAGGTCTGCTTATAAGTATTACATAGTATTGTGCTGATGTATTGTTGTTCAACAATATTCTGAATCTTGTGCAGTCCACCTATTTTGGATGAATCCCTTTTTTATTATAAAAATAAATGCAAAAAGCATCCACCAAAAATTGATCAAACAAAATAATTAAAAAAAAAACATGAATTTTTTTTTTCATGCCAGTTGATTGCCACAATTAATTTACAGCAAAATACAATGCACTTTTAACACTGTTTGCTAATTATTTTGCAGATCAAACTACACGATGTCATCCAGCTGGCCACAACCCCCCTTGTGGACACGTGCCACCAGAGCGAGCTAGTGAGTATATTTATAAATACACACAAACACACTATTCTAACCCATAAAAACATTTGTCTGCCAGACACAAAAACAAATCCACCAGACCTGACGCCTGTGAATAACAAACCAATCATCTAAATCTGTACACCATACAAAACACACGGTGAAGGAAAATCCCTATACATGCTGCGGGCCTGCTATTGGCCACTAATTATGTCTCTTGAAAAATGGCATAATAGGCCACCGATACACTATGGCCCCCCAACCACCACCCACAACCCAACCCAAGAGCTTAGTGTGCAAATCCAAAAATCAAAATGGCAGTTAAAAGAAACATGGGCCAAAGGCTGAGTAAGATTTTTTTTTAGGGGTAAACATGCACATTATACATGATGGGCCAGATTCATGAAACATTTTTTGGTTACATGATGAGCAATACTCATAGGAGAAACCACACACCAGAACAGAACAACACAATAATTGTTAATCAAGTACATACATCACTATAACTATCCATCACATACAGTATATGGACCATTTTTTTTTAAAAACCCACAAGGAGTGTTGTCAAAGAACATTGGTAAACATTGAGCAACATTTCACTACACCATAAAACTCCACAGCAGTATTGCATCATTTACCAATTTGCAAATATTCACAGGAACATCTCAAGAACTGGTCCATCAGGAAGAGGACCCACATCCTGACCCACCAATGCTGGACGTTGATGGGGAAATAATGCTCCACACAGTGGACCCCTACGAGGCAGAGGAAATCCCTACTGAGCCAGCCAGCACAGCAAGGCAAAGAAGTTCCCACCATGTATACCACTCCCTACTTCCAGACCCTTTTTTCAAAATGTGTGATTTAGCCGACAAAAAGTGTGAAGTTCACTGCAAATCGACACACATTAATTTGTCGATTGGTGCAAAAAATGCGATTTCGGCTATTTCATACAGTTGATGAGTACGCTTGGTATCTTTATCGGGATAATGGCAGGCAGTATCGACAGTCATCTTGCAGAAATTACTCAGGCCCTTAGGGCACAAAATGACACCCTTACAACCCAAAATGACTGCATAAGGGCCCAAACTGAGACCATTTGCAGTCTAAGGGCGGGATGTATTCAAATACATCGCCGCCTGCCCGCCGCGATGCCAGCGCATATGTACTAACATATGCGTCTGGCATCGCGGTGCGGTAACTGAGACCCCCCGCGATACCTGTACTGTGGTGTGTGGGGATCTCCTCTCTGCCGCCTCCTGCTGCCTTCACGCCGGGGACAGCTAAGCAGGCTGTCCCCGGCGCCTCCCCCCCCCCCCCCTGCAGCTGGAAGGACATCCGGCTGTGTTGCTTGGGGGAGGAAGGGCTTACCTTCCAGGGTCCAGGAGGACCTGCTAGAATATAAGCCCAAGGGAGGGGGAGAGGGGGGTGGCGGGCAGTGAAAAGAAGCCCGAAGGCTTCTATAGGGTATCGCAATTACAGATTATGAGAATGCTTGGAATCTTTATCTGGATAATATTCCTTTTCACTGTAATTCTTTCTACGTATCTGACGTCGGATCTTGTGGCTAAAAAAAAAGAATGGCAGGCAGTATCGACACTCGCCTTGCAGAAATTACTCAGGCCCTTAGGGAACAAAGTGACACCCTTAGGACCCAAAATGACTGCAATAGGGCCCAAACTGAGACCATTTGCAGTCTAAATGAGAATATCTCAGCCCAGACCCAAGCTATTCAGGGCCAAACTAATGCATTGGTCTCCTTGCATAACCAAATGTCTGGCCAAACACCAAACTTACAACTTCCCGGCCCTTCCCCAGTGACCAGAGTGTTCTCCACTCCTATTAGCAGCTCCCCAACTTCTCTGCCACATCGCAGTGTACGGGCTCCCACCAAGTGACAGACACTTCCCATATGCTCTGGGAACATCTCTTAGAAAACTCTGGCAGTGTACTTCTACTTAACGGAGAAGTGGAAACTGTAGCAGCTGTGCTAGGACTAGTTGCATTCTGCATAATGGATCGCATGACAGCAGATTGGAGCTTCTGGGGAGAGCTGGCTGTGTCTGTCCTATGCGCAGTGGACGGTTTTGCCACATTAGCCATGGCCATGACAACATCCATCTGGGTGGCCTATGCTGGCTACATTCTATTTAAGATATCCTACATGGACTTCCGGTTCCGCCCTGATGTGAAGAGGCCGCAGGGAAGCGGAGCTCCATGAGCGGTGAGTCCGGCGGCACCCCTAGGCCACCGCTACACGGAAGCACAGCGTCCAGAAGGCAGGCGGAACACCCTAGGAGCAGGCGGTGGTGCATGGAGAGATATTTTTCTCCTATGCCGTACCGCAAAAGCCGTCGCTCCTATACTCCGGCATCACAGCGCTCAATAAAGATGGCGGCCGCGTCCACCAGCGTGACCAGGACCAAAACGGCGTCTCAGACAGCACCCAGCAATCCCCCAACGGTAGCGGAGGACACCCTGATGCCACCCCACGGACCGGCTTCCCCCCAGAGCACCTACTCAGGTACCCCCGCATGTTTAATACAAGGGGAGGACAGCAGGGCTGGGGACACTGACAATGGGGCTTATCAAGATATGCTGAGAGCTATCAAAACCACCATTGCCCCGATGTTTAAGGAGCATGCAGAGACTTTCCAGCAAACTTGTGCTGAGCTAAAGGAACATATGTCACAGTTATCTAGAAGGGTGTCCCACAATGAAACACAAATTGGGGCTGTTTTTCATGATGTGCAGAATTTAAAAGCTCATAATGCCGACCTGCAGAAATCTGTCTACACGCTGACTAATAAAGTCGACGATCTTGAAAATAGATCAAGAAGATGCAATTTAAGACTTGTAGGTCTCCCTGAAGAGATTAGGGGCCCCAAATTACACCATTTCATCAAAAACACGCTGCCGGACATTTTAGGAGTCAAAGCTGAATGTGCAGATATGGTGGTAGAAAGGGCGCACAGATTGGGGCCTGAGAAGGAAGGGCCTAATGCGAGACCAAGAGTGGCTATTTTTAAGTGCCTGAACTACCTTCACAAGGAAGCCTTATGGTCGGCTTCACGCAAACAGAGATCCTTGTGTAATGCACTCACCGGGGTCGCTGGTGTTAAACACCCCACCGCACAGGTTCTTCTTTTTCCTTGGAGAGTTAGTAGAAGGAATACCGGCTCACACGAGTGTTGTCCTTTTAAGGCCTCGCTTTGAGATAATTTATTTTGCATAAGAGGTCAAGTAAAAAGGGAGTTACCCAGGGGGACACTGCCCATGGGCAGTCTCCTATAATTGTAATGGGTTATCACAATAAATGCAATACATTTCTATATTCACTTCAAAGGTTCAATATCTCCCTTAGCAGACATATATATCTTAACTGTTTTAGAGTAACCGTTTTAAAGTAGCATAGACTTAACTGTTTTAAAGTAGCATAATTCAGAACATACATCACATGCACAAATTCACAATTCACAGTGCAACATACTGTAGGTAAATATCAACAGTCTCCTTTATAACTGTACCATTTAGTGCAACTTAAATGCTCAAATCCCAGTTGAATAGTCACGTGGTACTGACGTTTGGGATATACATGCATGTATATAAAACCCTTTGTGTAATAATGGAGTGTATTCCTCAAAGGTTTAGAGTAGTGACTTTGGACATAGTGCAGTAATGTCATTAATATTCAGCACACTTGTTAAATAGGTGACTCATGAGTGTCCAGAATGTTCACAAGTATGATATGGCAAGAGCTCACCACTGCAACGGGGTCCTGTCACTGCTAGGATGACAGTGACTGTAAATACTTTATTGGAAAACTTGACTGTATGCTGGATATACACTGATGAAACACATGGTTGCTTGTTGTAGCAATGTTTAGAATATGGAAGGCCTATGCACCCTGTCACTAATAATGCAGAATAGTTGTAGAGTCAGGTGCTGATGTTGCATATGCAGAATAGTTGTAGAGTCAGGTGCTGATGTTGCATATGCAGAATAGTTCAAATGTAAGATACTTCAGATGCAGAGTACTTTAAATGCATAATACTTCAGTTGTAGGATACTTGCTAGGACCTCTGTTGGCCCTCTGTTGCTGCTGGTACTCCCACTGGGTTCTCTCTCTCTCTGCCCAGGGCCACTCCCGATGCCTCAGCTCCAGGGACGCAGGCCCACTCTCTCTCTGACCCTTGCAGTTGCACACTTGCTGATGGGGCTGACAGGCTGTCCTCACTGACCAGCGCTCTCTGCATGCTGCCAGTCTGTGCCCACCATACACTTCAGGACTGGCTGCTTCATCTTCACCCAAGTCAGGCCGCTTTCCCCAGCCTTCAGGGTTCTGCCAGCTTCATAATTCACCAGTCAACAACTACACACTTCTCACACTGCTCTGCTGTCTCAGACTCCCAGGGAGAGATTCCATCCAGGATTTCCCACCTTTTTCTGCAAACTTGTCAGTTCTGTAACAATGTTTCTTTTTGCAAACTGACCTGCCTTGCTGTGAGCTGAGCTGTTAACCCCTTTTGTGCTGCAAGCTATATCAACTCAGCTCTGTGCAACTCAAGTAGTACTTTTTAATACAGTCATGCTGGCACCTGTAGTGCCACAGCTACTTTATGCCTGCAGGCCTTTACAGTATTTCCATTACATTATGCTGCTGGCACTTGTAGTGCCCCAGTTTGTGGGGTGCCACACTTGCAGTGGGAGGGCCACAGAATACATTTATTTCAGGATTATTCATCTGAGGTGACCAGGGCAAGGAAAGAATTTACAGGGATATGCTCTCAACTCATCGCTGATAATCGCAAATTTGCACTGCTTTATCCAGCCAGGTTGCGGGTCTTTGAGGGGGACACCTTCAAGGACTTTACCACTGCAGATGACGCCAGAGCCTATTTAGGGATGGGGAGCCCTACCCCACTTCCCCCTCAGAAATAATTGCATCCTATACTACCTTTTTCCCCCTTTTTACCTATTCAAAGTTCCAGACCAGGAAAGTTTGGGAAGAGATAAATTAATCTGTGTTCACACAAAATCCCCACAAGGGTGGACAAAACTATGACATTTGCATTACTGTGATGGCGAGGAGGATTAAGTGCTGAATGCATATCTTGAGTGCTCTCAACAGTACTTCACAAGGGCACAAGTTTTATTATATCGTCTTTTTTTTTTTCATTTCTGCTCTGGACGCTGGAGTCTGGCAAACGCCAGGAGTGCTCAGGGCGATGCACGCCAGAACTATGGTTATGTCTATAATATTATAATAATACGCATGGTGATATATTTGATTACAGAAATCAATGTGAAATACTAATGCTCTGAATAAGATTTGATATAGCTGGGCCACGGAAGTAGGCTGGGCTTGGATGATTATATGAGCTGGGGAATATAGGGGAAAAGTTTCAGGTCAATAAATCAAGTGACCAGACATAGAGGGAAAAGCCAGGTTAAATACACAAGCAATTAAACCGCCGAATACACATAGTATGGGCGGTGGAAGTTTGATAATTAAGATAAGTTTAGTTTTTCTATTTCATCTACTAGGGGTGCCGACCCATTTATGCAGCTCGGGAGGGTTTTAAGTACAAAATATATCCCAGGTTGGGTAATGTTAAACAGAAGTTCTATGCTACCACTGAGTTGCGACGGAAAAGGGGAGGTCCCATGTTTGGGGCAACCTGACCGTCAATGGAAGTTGAAAGTTCATTTTATGTTGGTGTTTTTGGGGACATTTTCCCCATGTTGGGGGGGTTTGGGGGAGGGGGATGGGAGGTTGGGGTGTTTTGCAGAAAGTCCAGGGATGTTATACTGAATTACCTAGATATGGGATGATATGTCTCAATTGAAGATTTGCTCTTGGAATGTAGGGGGGATTAATTCTCCCATCAAGCGGAAAAAAATATTATTGTATTTAAAACAACAGAAAGCGGATGTAGCTATGCTGCAGGAAATGCATCTCACAGAGAGTGAGAACGCCAAGCTGGGAGTGTTGGGATTCACTGTGGCAGTCTCTGCTTCATATTCATCTAAGGCACGAGGAGTAGCCATACTAGTTAGATCAGCAGTGGCCCCTAATTGCTCACAGTTATATGCCGACCCAACAGGCCGATTTGTGATCACGGAGGTCTCAATGTTACAGGAAACGTTTATTTTTTGTAATGTTTATGCCCCCAATGTGTATTCTAAAAAATTATTTTGTAGGTTGATGAACAAATTGTACCCCCATGCCAACTCTCAGCTTGTGGTGGGAGGGGACTTCAACATGGTGGCTCTCCCATCGATGGACAGGTCGGCTTCCACCACAAGGCGTATCCCTAAACATGCTATAGATATAAAGTATATTGTTGATCAGCTGCATTTGTTGGATTACTGGAGTGTGCTGCACCCAACAGATAGGGACTATACATGTCTGTCGGCAGCCCATGGGACGCTGTCACGTATCGATTATTTGATGCCGTCGTCCAGCATGTTCCTTAAGTTGCTGGATGCGGGATTCAATGCTATGGGTGTATCGGACCATTCATTGATTTGGTGTTTGATGGAAACGGGTATTGATATAGGACACCACAGACAGTGGAGGTATCTCGCAGGCTCTACCAAGTTTAGACAGGCATTAGAGGCAAAGTGGGCAGATTATTCCCATACAAATCAGGATCATGTAGGGGACCCTCTGCTTTACTGGCAGACAGCTAAGACAGTCATGAGGGGGGAAGTAATGGCGTTTGTTAGTAAATACAAAAAAGACCGCTCTAAAAACATATTGACAGCTCAGGAGGCCTTGACGGTAGCTAACGCGGCATATAAACAGGACTCCAATGACAATACCAAATCAGCGTATTTACAGGCTAAGTCCAACTTTGACTCCATAATGGAAATACAAACCACCAGACATATATCTGACACCTCTTTCCAGTTTTACAAACATGGAAATAAGAATGGAAGACTTCTGTCTAACTTGATTAGGGGATCAAGGCCAACAGCGGTGGTGACAGCCCTTAAAACACCCGAGGGAGCCAGGAAAACAAGGGGAGTGGAGGTATTAGAAATCATCAGACAGTTTTATGAAAAGCTATATACTCAGGGACCTATTGACACAAATTCACAGACCAGGTTTTGGGATTTAATTGTAGTGCCACAAATTCCAGAGGGTAATAAAGCCAGTTTGATGAGCCCCATTACAGCAGAGGAAGAATCCCAAACAATTAAGAAACTGAAACCCCTGAAGGCCCCGGGACCGGACGGGTTCTCGGGAGAGTTTTATAAAATACTGGTAGATAAAGTCAGCGCACCCTTGGCCAAGGCCTTCAATGCTATAATGGAGGGCTCTCCTCTGCCCTTATATTTCAACTCGGCAGTGGTCAGGGTATTACCAAAACCGGGACGTGACGTGGAGGATCCGGGATCATATCGCCCAATCTCGCTTCTTAACAGCGATTACAAACTGCTAACTAAAATTTTATCTGATAGACTCAAATTTATACTGCCTGGGGTGGTCGGGATAGACCAAACAGGATTCATTTATGGCCGACATTCAGTAATTAATGTGCGGAAGGTTCTAGCAGTGATCCAACACCTAGAAGGGGGAAGTGATGCGGGTGATCATGTAGTGTTGGCTATGGACGCCGAAAAAGCGTTTGACCTTGTAACCTGGAGCCATTTATATGAGTCTCTATCGCGGTTCGGATTTCCAGAGGAGTTTGTAAGACTACTTAAATTACTTTACCATGAACCTAGAACCCAAGTGGCATGTAATGGCTACATGTCACCTTACTTTACCATACAGAAGGGAACTAGACAGGGGTGCCCGTTGTCACCCCTGCTCTTTGCATTGGCATTGGAGCCCCTGGCAATTGCCATTCGCACTCACCCATTATTCAAAGGAATAACAGTGGGTTCCTCGGAACAGAGACTATGCTTGTTTGCAGACGATATGTTGGTATTTGCCTCGGATCTGTCAACGTCCGTCCCGACCATCGTAAAACTACTGCTTGAATTTGGCTCGTTTGCAGGGTATAAAATTAATATCCAAAAATCGGAGGCCCTAGTGGTCCTCCAGGACCCTACGACTGGAACCCACCTACCAGTACTCTCGCAATTTAAAATAAATACTCACAAAATCAAATACTTAGGGATAAATATACAGAGTAGACTATCTCAATTGTACAAGGAAAACTTTGAACCAATAATCATAGGTATATTGAAACAATTGGAGAAATGGAAATCTCTTCCATTATCCCTGATGGGGAGGGCAGCAGTTCTTCAGTCTATCATATTTCCAAAACTCTCCTATTGCATGCAGATGATCACCATTAGACTGTCTAAATCAGACATAAAAAGGGTGACTTCAGCCTTTTTCAAATTCCTTTGGGCAGACAAGAAGCCAAAAATTTCTAGAGATAAGTTGTATTTCAGGAGGGTGGAGGGGGGACTCGGGGTACCTCATTTGGCGGCCTTCACCCACTCTGTTTTTATGAGGTACATAATTGATTGGATGATAGGGACAGACTATTATACCCATAAGACACTAGATTCGGAAATGTTTCCCCAGATGTCTACAGCGGCACTTCTGCATGTTCCAAGGTCGGCCTTACCCCCCTTGGCAATGCAAAACATTCTATTTGCAGACACATACCTGGTTTGGCGGGCTATCAACAAGAGACTGGGCCGTAGAAGTGAAGTGTCGAGATATGCCACTTTCTGGGGGAATCCCAATTTTCTTCCGGGAACACTCAACACCACGTACCTTGGGTGGGCTAGCAAGGGACTCTCAGCTATTCGAGACGTGTTTGACCCGGGGGGGACAAATAATGACCTTCCAGGACCTGGTTGCTAAGTACTCCATTGATAATAAAGATTTCTTTATGTATTTGCAGATTAGACATTATATACATACTATGCCCTCGCCTATGATAGCAGTAGGGGTTCAGGACCCTTTGCACGTGGTTTTCGTATTAAGTTCCACTGGCCCATACCGTCTTAGATACATATACCTGAGTCTGTTGCCATCGGACCCTAAAATAAAATGGGAAGGAGTAGCAACTCAATGGAGATCTGACATACCATCGGTGGTTGCCCAGGACATTCTGACTAAACACCTAGAAAAGACCATGAAAATCTTACAGTCAGCTATGTTACAGGAGGTACACTTAAAAACCCTTCACAGAGCTTACATGACCCAGGCACAACGCAAACATTTTATCCCAGGGGAACTGGGCTTGTGCTTGAAATGCAGGAGCTCACAGTCCAATTTTTTCCATAGTATGTGGGAATGTAGTAAGATACGAAAGTTCTGGTATAAGGTCATGGGACTAATAAATAAAGTATGCGGACTAAAACTGGTGAAAGATCCACTGGCTATGCTGCTGGCAAACTTTAGTAATTGGAACTTGGAGGGCAAGAAGACAATATTGTACCCATTTTTTACAATGACGGTAACAGTGGCCAAAAAAGTGGTTCTGCGATCATGGACTTCGCCTAAGGCACCAATGTTGTCATCGGTCAAGGTGGAACTTGATAATCTGTTATTTTTTGATAGAAGGGCCACGTTGCCAGACATAGAAAATGGAGTGCGACGCTTCCATAGGAAATGGGGGTCTATATAGACTCGCTAGATCAGGCTACAAAGACTCATATTTTCAAATTATTTGAAGGCAACACGTGGTATCTATTGAGGACATTGGGTACTTATGTAATATCTGGGCTCCCGTTTTTCTTATGAGACCGCATCCCCTCGCGGGGCTCGCTGCGCTCGCCACGCTTCGGGCACGGTGGCTCGCTGCGCTCGCCACACTATATAAAATCAACTCCATGCGTAATTGGATAGTAGGGGTATGAAAAAATTAGGTGCATTTAACATGGGAGCCAAGATAATACATAAGTACCGGACATTGTAGTGAACATAACTGGATTACTTTCTGCAGGGAGGGGGGGAAAGGGAGGGGGGGTAGAGTTAGTAGTTTGTTGAAAAGTTGTAATGTGTCGACAAGATAAAAATGTAAGCGAGATAATCGCGTGAACAAATAACTCACACTTGAATGCCTTTTACAGCTTTTAACTGGTAGATTTTATTGGTACACTCATTGCAATTTTGTTTAATCTTTATTGTGATAAAATAGAAAATTAACAGTTTGTGACATATGTACAACAACCATGTATATATAACAGCTGGTCTGTGAATGTCAATGCATTTTACACAACTGCTCAATAAAATTGTTTATTAAAAAAAAAAAAATATCCTACATGATCAGCAACACAATAATAATGCTGAACATCGCTGTGACGGTCACTAGGAGTAGATACGCTTTTGTATTTGGGATGAACAACTTCACATCCACTCTGCTGAAAGAACTTGTGACTCTCCTAATAACTGGTCTCAATCTGGGGATCTGTAAAACCCCACTGGCACTAGGTATGGCATACCTGCAGTCACTGGCTATGGTGCATCACACTGACTTTCCTCCGGCTGGTCATGGGTAAGGCACAGGTACCAGGGGGTCCCCTGAATAATGAGGAGTTTAATTACAGTTGCATTGTGGGAGTGGACTACAGGTGTCAGTGCAGCGCAGAAAGAATTGGGCGCCAGGCCATCTCATAAAACAGCAATAAACAGTTTATTTTAACATATAGCAAGGATGAAGCAGGGAAAACTTCTGAACACTCTCCTCCAGCACAAAGCATAATGGTTACATCAGGTCACTTATCATTCCATCTCCTCCAGCACATTAATCATTTCGGTTCCATCAAGGCACCTCCTCCAGCACGTCACTTAATTGCAGCAGCATAAATATGGCGAACAGCAGTTCATACCAGGGCATTCTGGGACCAGTAGTACTACACATCACAGGTTACTGTCTCTCTCATACATAACAAGGACTCTTGTCAATGGGGGGCTACTCAGCATGCCGCGTTGCTTCGACCACTCTCCCAGATACGTCCTCTCCTGAGACTCACACCTGGCACTCTTTTAGGGCACCTCTACAGGTGGGCATCACCCTCTCACTGGACTCTGTGTACTGCTGCTCTCTCTCTCTGTCAGGTTCTTTGCTGGGACTGGCAGCACTCCCCACATGTGCTGTGAGGGGCTGCATTCTCCTCATGTTACTCTGCAGGAAAAGCACCAACATGTGCTGCTGCTCTCTACATAGAAGAGGTGCAACTCATGACTGCTGTTTCCAAAGCTGGGGACCATGGAAATGACAGTTAGCCATCCCATGGCCCCAGCAATCATCCATGCACCTTCTCCCCTTCACTCCAAACTTGTACTGAATCTGCTACTTTCTAACTACACTTCCTGTCTTCCCCCTCTGCAGGAGGCTTGCATGTGATCACTGCCTGATCCCCAAACTTCTCCCAATCAGTGCACAGGAAATAGACCTAGATATGCATGATAAAACTAAATGGTATTAACCCTTGCAGTACCAGGGTATTACAGATCTACAATCAGTTTGTCACCTACAACTGCTATTTTATTATACTGACAGTGACTTCCATCAGCATTGCAGTCTGGTCACTGATTGCCAATAGGAGGAGAAGCAGCAGTCCCCCAACAACACAAAAAAAAAAAAAAAACATGACATTTTTTTTTTCATGCCAGTTGATTGCCACAATTAATTTTCAGCAAAATACAATGCACTTTTAACACTGTTTGCTAATTAGTTTGCAGATCAAACTACACAATGTCATCCAGCACAGCAAGGCAAAAAAGTACCCACCATGTACACCACTCCCTACTTCCAGACCCTTTTTTTCAAAATGTGTGATTTAGCCGACAAAAAGTGTGAAGTTCACTGCAAATCGACACACATTCATTTGTCGATTGGTGCAAAAAATGCGATTTTGGCTATTTCATACAGTTGATGAGTACGCTTGGTATCTTTATCGGGATAATGGCAGGCAGTATCGACAGTCATCTTGCAGAAATTACTCAGGCCCTTAGGGCACAAAATGACACCCTTACAACCCAAAATGACTGCATTAGGGCCCAAACTGAGACCATTTGCAGTCTAAGGGCAGGATGTATTCAAATACATCGCCGCCTGCCCGCCGCGATGCCAGCACATATGTACTAACATATGCGTCTGGCATCGCGGTGCGGTAACTGAGACCCCCCGCGATACCTGTACTGTGGTGTGTGGGGGTCTCCTCTCTGCCGCCTCCTGCTGCCTTCACGCCGGGGACAGCTAAGCAGGCTGTCCCCGGCGCCTCCTCCCCCCCCCTGCAGCTGGAAGGACATCCGGCTGTGTTGCTTGGGGGAGGAAGGGCTTACCTTCCAGGGTCCAGGAGGACCTGCTAGAATGTAAGCCCAAGGGAGGGGGAGAGGGGGGTGGCGGGCGGTGAAAAGAAGCCCAAAGGCTTCTATAGGGTATCGCAATTACAGATTATGAGAATGCTTGGAATCTTTATCTGGATAATATTCCTTTTCACTGTAATTCTTTCTACGTATCTGACGTCGGATCTTGTGGCTAAAAAAAAAGAATGGCAGGCAGTATCAACACTCGCCTTGCAGAAATTACTCAGGCCCTTAGGGAACAAAATGACACCCTTAGGACCCAAAATGACTGCATTAGGGCCCAAACTGAGACCATTTGCAGTCTAAATGAGAATATCTCAGCCCAGACCCAAGCTATTCAGGGCCAAACTAATGTATTGGTCGCCTTGCATACCCAAATACCAAACTTACAACTTCCCGGCCCTTCCCCAGTGACCAGAGTGTTCTCCACTCCTATTAGCAGCTCCCCAACTTCTCTGCCACATCGCAGTGTATGGGCTCCCACCAAGTGACAGACACTTCCCATATGCTCTGGGAACATCTCTTAGAAAACTCTGGCAGTGTACTTCTGCTTAACGGAGAAGTGGAAACTGTAGCAGATGTGCTAGGACTAGTTGGATTCTGCATAATGGATCGCATGACAGCAGATTGGAGCTTCTGGGGAGAGCTGGCTGTGTCTGTCCTATGCGCTGTGGACGGTTTTGCCACATTAGCCATGGCCATGACAACATCCATCTGGGTGGCCTATGCTGGCTACATTCTATTTAAGATATCCTACATGGACTTCCGGTTCCGCCCTGATGTGAAGAGGCCGCAGGGAAGCGGAGCTCCGTGAGCGGTGAGTCGGGCGGCACCCCTAGGCCACCGCTACACGGAATAACAGCGTCCAGAAGGCAGGCGGAACACCCCAGGAGCAGGCGGTGGTGCATGGAGAGATATTTTTCTCCTATGCTGTACCGCAAAAGCCGTCGCTCCTATACTCCGGCATCACAGCGCTCAATCAAGATGGCGGCCGCGTCCACCAGCGTGACCAGGACCAAAACGGCGTCTCAGACAGCACCCAGCAATCCACCAACGGTAGCGGAGGACACCCTGATGCCACACCAAGGACCGGCTTCCCCCCAGAGCACCTACTCAGGTACCCCCGCATGTTTAATACAAGGGGAGGACAGCAGGGCTGGGGACACTGACAATGGGGCTTATCAAGATATGCTGAGAGCTATCAAAACCACCATTGCCCCGATGTTTAAGGAGCATGCAGAGACTTTCCAGCAAACTTGTGCTGAGCTAAAGGAACATATGTCACAGTTATCTAGAAGGGTGTCCCACAATGAAACACAAATTGGGGCTGTTTTTCATGATGTGCAGAATTTAAAAGCTCATAATGCCGACCTGCAGAAATCTGTCTACACGCTGACTAATAAAGTCGACGATCTTGAAAATAGATCAAGAAGATGCAATTTAAGACTTGTAGGTCTCCCTGAAGAGATTAGGGGCCCCAAATTACACCATTTCATCAAAAACACGCTGCCGGCCATTTTAGGAGTCGAAGCTGAATGTGCAGATATGGTGGTAGAAAGGGCGCACAGATTGGGGCTTGAGAAGGAAGGGCCTAATGCGAGACCAAGAGTGGCTATTTTTAAATTTTTAAGTGCCTGAACTACCTTCACAAGGAAGCCTTATGGTCGGCTTCATGCAAACAGAGATCCTTGTGTAATGCACTCACCGGGGTCGCTGGTGTTAATCACCCCACCGCACAGGTTCTTCTTTTTCCTTGGAGAGTTAGTAGAAGGAATACCGGCTCACACGAGTGTTGTCCTTTTAAGGCCTCGCTTTGAGATAATTTATTTTGCGTAAGAGGTCAAGTAAAAAGGGAGTAACCCAGAGGAACACTGCCCATGGGCAGTCTCCTATAATTGCAATGGGTTATCACAATAAATGCAATACATTTCTATATTCACTTCAAAGGTTCACTGCTCTGGCAAAGATTAGTTCATTTAATTCACCAGGAAGTAAAGCAAGTGGGAGGTGTAATACACAGACAGACAGAGCCCAGCAGCTCCATAAGGCTCATTTACTGGATCTTTACTTCCTGTATCTAAAGTTAAAAGTACAACAAAGCCCAGCAAATACAAATCTAATAAAATATAAATCTGCACTGCCTAGACAAAGTCTATGTGTGGTGTGTCTGTGAGTGAGCATGTGTGCGCATGCGGCTCACCTTTATGTGATACTATCATTATATGATTAGTTCAGATGTCCAAACACTTACTGCTGCTTCTGGTACTGGGTCCTGAGCATACTGCTGTGCTAAATCTTCTGCTGGCACCTGTGTAGGTGCTACTGCAGCAGCCATGTTATCAGCTCTCATGCAATACACAGGAGGCAGTACATGGTAGCTGCCAAAGATGGCAGTGCTGAGCTCACACATGGTCTGGACTCTGCGGATCCAAATGAACTACATTGTCCTGATGACTCATGAGTACTGCAAATAGTTCAGTAGTTCAATTAGTTCACTGATCATACAGATCCCTGAACTAATCTCTGACTATACACCATAATGAGACTGTACAGTACCTGTGAGCTGCCATGTGTGGCACTGCTGTGCTCAGGCATATGTATTGTGTGTTTGCAGCCACAGACACAGTGCTGGCTGCTGCATGTTATACAGTATACTGTAGTAGCTCTGTTTACTCCACATTACAGTCAAAGATGGATATGTATGAACCTTCATGATGCATACAGTGGAGCAGTTGCCCCTAGTAACCAATCAGCAACTGGTTACTTTGCAAAGTCTCTACTTTATCTCTCTAAGGTCAGTTACATTGGGACAAGGGGACATGTTTTTTTCTAATTACTGTATTTTAAAAGCAGAAAAAATTTGACTTTATAAATTACTCTGAATTTGGGTATTTTACTTGCATATTATGGAAGGTAAAATAATAACCACAATGGGATTAATATTGCAGAGCTAAACAATAAACATGTCACTAGAAGGGTGCTGTATAACTTATTGCTTTTCTAAACTAGAAAATAATCTGATTTATTAAACATACAGTAAATGATCATTCTAACAAGACTATAACTCCTACAATGAGCTGGTATTACAATGGCTGCTCTGTGTGTCATAATGTAGTCTAGTTCATCTAGATCCATGCACTCCTCTCAGTCTCTGAGTCAGTGATGGAATAATGAACTAAATGAACTAGATGAACTAATCTTCTGATCTAATCTTTTGGGTGAACTAGATCATAATGAACTAGTCACCAAAACGAACTAGATTTCCCATCACTATCTCACACTGCTCTGCTGTCTCAGACTCCCAGGGAGAGATTCCATCCAGGATTTCCCACCTTTTTCTGCAAACTTGTCAGTTCTGTAACAATGTTTCTTTTTGCAAACTGACCTGCCTTGCTGTTAACCCCTTTTGTGCTGCAAGCTATATCAACTCAGCTCTGTGCAACTCAAGTAGTACTTTTTAATACAGTCATGCTGGCACCTGTAGTGCCACAGCTACTTTATGCCTGCAGGCCTTTACAGTATTTCCATTACATTATGCTGCTGGCACTTGTAGTGCCCCAGCTTGTGGGGTGCCACACTTGCAGTGGGAGGGCCACAGAATACATTTATTTCAGGATTATTTCGCTGAGGTGACCAGGGCAAGGAAAGAATTTACAGGGATATGCTCTCAACTCATCGCTGATAATCGCAAATTTGCACTGCTTTATCCAGCCAGGTTGCGGGTCTTTGAGGGGGACACCTTCAAGGACTTTACCACTGCAGATGACGCCAGAGCCTATTTAGGGATGGGGAGCCCTACCCCACTTCCCCCTCAGAAATAATTGCATCCTATACTACCTTTTTCCCCCTTTTTACCTATTCAAAGTCCCAGACCGGGAAAGTTTGGGAAGAGATAAATTAATCTGTTCACACAAAATCCCCACAAGGGTGGACAAAACTATGACATTTGCATTACTGTGATGGCGAGGAGGATTAAGTGCTGAATGCATATCTTGAGTGCTCTCAACAGGGGATGCGGTCATCTATTAGAATGAACTTAGGTCTACAGTCATTAGGTCGACCCCACTAGGTCGACTGGCAGGAAGGTCGACCTGACTTAAGGTCGACATGGGCCAAGGTCAACATGACTTAAGGTCGAATTTGCATAAAGGTCGACATGAGGAAGGTCGACTGGTCATAAGGTCGACATGGGTTTTTCACTGTTTTTTGAGCCGACATGTGCCGACAGGCGATATTTTATGCCCTACCATCCACTAGGGCGTGGTGGGAGAATAAAATAGTGCCGAGCGCAGCGAGGCACCGTGCCCGAAGCATTGCGAGCGAAGCGAGCGATGCGAGGGTCCGATTCTCATTGCCAACTGTGTCCATGTCGACTGTGTCGACATTCGGATCAAAAAACAGTGAAAAACCCATGTCGACCTTATGACCAGTCGACCTTCCTCATGTCGACCTTTATGCAAATTCGACCTTAAGTCATGTCGACCTTGGCCCATGTCGACCTTAAGTCAGGTCGACCTTCCTGCCAGTCGACCTAGTGGGGTCGACCTAATGACTATAGACCTAAATGCAGTCTGACGAATGATCCCATTCCCTCAACAGTACTTCACAAGGGCACAAGTTTTATTATATCGTCTTTTTTTTTTCATTTCTGCTCTGGACGCTGGAGTCTGGCAAACGCCAGGAGTGCTCAGGGCGATGCACGCCAGAACTATGGTTATGTCTATAATATTATAATAATACGCATGGTGATATATTTGATTACAGAAATCAATGTGAAATACTAATGCTCTGAATAAGATTTGATATAGCTGGGCCACGGAAGTAGGCTGGGCTTAGATGATTATATAAGCTGGGGAATATAGGGGAAAAGTTTCAGGTCAATAAATCAAGTGACCAGACATAGAGGGAAAAGCCAGGTTAAATACACAAGCAATTGAACCGCCGAATACACATAGTATGGGCGGTGGAAGTTTGATAATTAAGATAAGTTTAGTTTTTCTATTTCATCTACTAGGGGTGCTGAAGAGAATCGATCATACGCCGATGTATCGATTGTCTGATCTATTAATTACCTTATTTGACCTCAGTGTGAAGACCCCTTAGAGCTCCGTGAGAGTGTAACCTCATATGATATGACCAGTAACGATGACCACAGATACAAGGTTGAACTCTGATTTAATGATGACGAAAACAACATATTTATACACAACAAACGACGCTGGTTCAATTACATGATTGGTTAATATTTGGTGCAGAGGTAGGGAAATAGCAGTGTCTTTGTGGGGTGGCTTATACATCGCCTTGTGTAGTATTCGTTAGTTATGAGAAAGCACAGAATGTACAGTGTCTAAGGAAAGTAACAAAGTTTATGATAGCAGCGAGTACTGGAAAAGAGCCAGGATATAACCACCTTGAAATCAGCAGGGACAGACATAGAGAAACAAGATGGCTGATTAACCCTTCACAGAGAAACAAGATGGCTGATTAACCCTTCAATCCCCTCTTAGAATCAATGTCCTTTTTAGACAATTTGATTCTTGTAGATGGCATCTTGCTTGGTACGGTGAATTTTGACATATTCACTATAATCTTCTGGTGAGGGAAGGCTTTTGGCGAGATCAGTGTACATAGCAGGTGTTACATTATCCAGGTACTTGGAACCAATCTTCTTACATATGGGAAAGACACAATATCCTACTATCATAAGTACAATAATTATAATGAGGATAAATATGCCTATTTGTGTTAGTGCGTGTTTCCAATCATTTAACCATCCGAACCAGCTACTCCAGGGGTCCGTGATACCTGAGTTCTTCTTGAGTTCGATGGATAAATTTTCTAGATGTTTAATAGCTAGGGTAGTTTTTCCATTAGGACCTGTGTTGTCTGGGATATAAGTACAGCATCCATTAACCTTACCTATGTACACACAGGTTCCTCCTTTCTCGGCAAGCATCATATCTAAAGCCATGCGATTCTGAAATGTCATTTGTGATGTAGCTTCTAACTGTTCAGCAATACCTTTCAAAGCGTCCCTAGTATCATTAACGAAGCGCTGTTGATTATAATATATGTAATTTATCCAGTTCACATTTTTATTGATGGTTACCTGGGGAAGCAGGGACTCGAAGCCGGCAGCGACCTCATCACGAGCCTTAAATTCTTTAGGAACTCCCCGGGGAACACCAATAGTGTCTATGTATATGTGTGGATCGAAGCTTTCCTTTGGAGCTTCTCTTTTGTTTCTGGAGTTTGTGTTAGGTTTATCTGTGGGAGGAGGCTCAGGCAAATCGGCTGGGAGAATGTGTATGGGCATAATGATCTTTGCCAGGGCACACTCTCCTTTCCAAGGATTATCCAGCTTTGTCCTGAGTCTCATGTCTCCACAAATAAAATAAATATCTCCCAAAGATTTCTTCATGGTGGGTATGGTGATATGTCTTCTTTCAGCACAATACCCATCAGGAAACAATTTCAATTGTACAACATTTTGATCAGTACTATTAGAGAAATAACAAGTGTAATTACCGGGGTAAATAGTTATAGTACTACCAGGGTTGGTATTCTTTGTCATAATGGGGTATTCCTTTTTCCATTGTTCACATTTGGCTTCTTCTATTACAGTGTCAGTGTATAAACTAAAAAAGCATTTATCCTGTTCAGGTGGTATGTGTATGGGTACAGTACCTAAATGGGGTCTGGACTTTCCACACACATAGCAATCAGTTTGATTAACCTTGCGGGCATTATACTTCATCCATTCTAACCAATAGTTTACATCAGAGAAACCTGTTTCCATAGACATGGTATCTTCATACGTGGGATTATCAATGGCTAACATATCATTAAAAGTAGTGACATGTGGTTTAAGGAATGATGGTGGTGTTTTAGGTTTTACAGTGGCTTTGAGGGCGGTGTATTCTGGGTTATCGTACATGTCCTTTAAATGGAATTTTCCTCTTGGGCCCCCGTTTTCCCCTGATTGATATTTACCCAAGACATATAGTCCGGCATCACCGGGGGCCGGGTTTTCTAGGTTAATGATAAATTGGCCATTGCAGGTGCCCTTTTTTCGTAGGGACATACGGGCTAGTAAGGATCGACCATTGGACCATTTATGGATGCCAACATCGGGGTAATATCCCCAGTCTTGGCTGATATCAAAGGCAGTGGTATCTGCTCTAGTGTTCCACCCAACAGCCCCCCATGAGTTGCAAGAATCTCCCCAGTAAGTACTAGTGACACATATATATACGTGACTTACAGCGTGTGGTGTGTGTTGGATGTTACACAGCCAGGGCAGCGGTGGTTCTTCTCGATTCCCGCCTTGATTGTTTGAACAAGATACAATATCACAATAAGAAAATATGAAAGTAGCAACAGTTGTACTAGAAGAATTATACCAGAAGGTAAAACGTCCATCATTCTGAGTAATATCAACTTCAGCAAAACAGTTATAAAGAACAAGCCCGAATAAAATCACTAGGGCTAAGGTGGGGGGAGTCATATCCTGTAGCGTCGTCCTCGGCTTCAGAATGTTGTACCCCTGATTCCTCATCACCTCCAGCCGGCAGGTCTTCTCCAAGTTGGAGGTCAGAGCCACTGGCTCCCGTTATTACCTCTCTCGTCCCGTCTGTGTCAGTCTCGGGATCGGTGTCGACCTCTGTGTTGACGTGTGGTGGAGGTGGAATTTTCTTTACTCTGGATGCATGGATCCACGTTGGTCCTTCGTCGGTGAGGACAGCCGTCCTGGTAACCGCGACCACTTCTGTTTCTGGACCGTAGGTGAAATCTCCTGGATGTTTATTTCTGGGTAGGATCTTTACAACGACCTTGTCTCCAACCCTAAATGGGTGAGTGGGTATCTGTGGATGAGAAGGATTCTTAAAGATAACATTTTGTTCAACTTCATTAAGTTTCTGTATTAGGGATCTGACATACTCTTCTCTTATTATTTCTAAGTCTCCTTCTGTGGTAACTAAAGGGTTCTTTGCCCAGGGAGTGGGGAAAGGTCTGCCCATCAGTACTTCAAAGGGGGAGTAACCTAGAGTCTTTTGTGGAGTCATTCTCTGTGGGTGATATGGAATGTGAAACTTCCATTCTATTTGCAGTGCTTTGACTAGTTCTGCTGTGACTTTGGCTGTGAAGGCTGAACCTTTATCGCTATTGATTTGGAGCGGGCATCCTCAGCGCGGAATGATCTCTCGCGTGAGTATGCGGGCTACTGTTTTTGCATCTTCTGATTTAGTGGGATAAGCTTCCTGCATTATTGATATGTGTAAAATCTATTTGAAGATGTGTGAATGGTGTGGTTGGGTATTCTAGATGTTGGTGTCTTGCTTTATTTGGGTTGTTTGGGTTGTTTCTAAGACACACTATACATCTACTGATGTACTGTTTTACAAGTTCTTTGGCATTAGTAATGTAGAAATCATTGGAGAGGAGTAAAGTAGTTGTTACTATACTATGGTGTCCTACTCCGTGGTAATGTACTATGAACAATGATGCACTGGTTTGGGGTATACATGGTTTCCCCTCTTTGCAGATTAATCCAGTCCGTGGATTCTTCTGCAATATTGGATATGTTCAATCTGATAGATCTGAATTAGAGGCAGCAGCCTGTAATTCTGTCAGTAGGTATGTATCATCTAACGAAGGAGGCGAGATGACAGCAAGAGTGAGGTTATATGTTGCTATAGTGGCAGCACGTTTAGCAGCGGTATCAGCAAGAGCGTTGCCTTTGCTGATATCATCCTTTCCTCCAGTGTGTGCTTTACAATGAAGGATGGCAATTTGAGATGGTAATGTAATTGCGTGTAAGAGATCTGTGATGAGTTGCGCATGTGATATGCCTTTCCCATCAGCGCCAGTGAAGCCTCGGCGTTGCCAGATCATACCATGATCATGAACAACTCCGTAAGCGTATTTGGAGTCTGTGTAAATTGTGACAGGTTTGTCTTTGTAAATGTGACAAGCTCGAGTGAGTGCAATGAGTTCTGCAGCTTGTGCTGACTGTAAGGGGACTGTCTTTGCTTCAAGGGTGGTGTTTGGAAGTTTAACCACTGCATATCCTGCCTGGTACGTGTTGTCATTGGGACGGCTGCAGGAGCCGTCAACAAATATTATGTCGGCATCGGGGATAGGCACAGTCGACATGTCTTGTCTGGGTGAAGTTTCTGAGTCAATTGTCAGAGTACAGTCATGTTGAGGCGGCGCCTCGTCGTCAGGTCCTTTAAGACCTAAAAGTGCGTTTAGTACAGGGACAGGTCCTTCTGAGTTTGTTGCGTATTTTACAGTGAGAGAAGGATTCCCTAGTAGGAGTACTTCATAGCCGCTGAGTCTTTGGGCAGACATGTGTTGTGTGTGTAGACCTTTGAGGATGGAGAGGACATTATGTGTGGTATGTAACACAGTAGGATGTCCTAATGTAAGTGATGTGGACATCTCAACAACCATTGCACAGGCAGCCAGTGCTCGAAGACAAGCTGGCATTCCTTGCACAGTGACAGGCATTACTTTTGAAAAAAAATGCGACAGGGCGCATTTTGCCTCCGTGAAGTTGGGTCAGTACACCCGCCATAGTTGTACATGTGTCCCTTGCAAACAAGTGAAATGATAACATATAGTCCGGGAGACCAAGCGCGGGACTCTGTACTAACATTTCTTTCAATTTTTTAAATGCAGAATACATTTCATCTGACCATTGTATAACCTTGGGTTTGTCTTTGAGTGTGCATTGTCTCAAGATATTATCATAGTAGGAACAATCAGAAATCCACTGTCTGCAGTAACTTACCATACCCAAGAAAGACAACATATCCTTCTGGGTAGTTGGGGTGACCAGGCCCAATACAGACTGTATGCGTTGTGGACTGATTTTCCTTTCTCCCTCAGAGAGTACAAAACCCAGGTAATTGACATGCGTTTTACACCATTGCAATTTTGCTCTTGACACTTTGTGTCCACATTAACAATGAAATTCCATTTAACCGGCTGGCCTCCTCGGTGACACTACAGAGAAGCAGATCATCTGCATACTGTAGCAGGACAGAACTATGGGGGGGGTGCCATGGAGCCAATGTGGCTTGGAGGACTATGCTATAGACCACGGGAGAGTCAATATAGCCTTGGGGTAAACGACACCACATTAATTGTTTACCTTTAAATGAAAAAGCAAAGAGTAATTGGGTCTCTGTGTCAATAGGAATACTTGAAAAACGCATTTCTTAAAGTCTATGACACTAAAGAAAGCTGCGTTTGCAGGGATGGCTGAGATGAGTGAATTGATGTCAGGTACTATGGGTGCAATAGGAACAGTCTTTTGCAGTTCACCATCATAGTTAAGGGAACATAGAACACTGGTAGTGGCCCCACTGTCCACCAGGAAGGACAGTCCCTCATCATCTACATATAATGTGATGAGGGGAGAATCTTCCCAGTGAGTAGTGAACTGTACAAAAGATGGAATACCCTCCTCCGGGCCCCGTCAATGGGTAGGGTCGGTCCAGTCAACTCTGAAAAGTACGCTTTCTTGAGGTGGTGTAGGACCCTGTCGGGAAAGCCCTTGTTGGGGTCTTGGCGTGCAAGGTTGTTGTGGTTTCCGAGAAGGGAAAGGGCAATCTCTAGCCCAGTGTGTGTTCTGGCCACAGTTGAAACAAGTAGTCTGTTTATGAACTGCGCCAGTGTTGTTGTAATCCCTGGTGTATGGTGGTGCACGAAAGGTTTGGTTCTGTGGAGGCCTTAAAGGTCTCCTGTTACTTTGTGGGGGTCCCCTATTTTGTCTATTGGGCGGACCCTTATTACTGTTCTGGAAGTTGTGAGTAGAGGAAACTGCAGTTTTCCTCATGTCAAAACAACCAGCTGATTCTTTCTCATACAAATGATCACTGAATTGTGGGCATGTCTCGTTAGGTAGGGGAGGTGGATATGTTACAGTCTTTTTACTTTGTTTTGAATCCATGTTTATGTACAGTTCTATTATGATTCCGTGTGAATGTTTTCCACTTTTTGATTTGTTGTTGATGACTATAATCTTCACTAAGATCTATGAAGTTTAGAATCTGGCTACTTTCTGGTAATTGTTTTATTTGTTCAATAGATTTTGGGCAAATAATGGGATAGGTGAAAAGATTGATTGGTAGATCTGTCACGAAGAAAGGATAGAGTTGATCAATATATTTACTGGTGATTTCTGTGCGTAAGTGACAACCTACTATGAGGACTGCCTCACACACAGTGCCATTAGAGAATGTTTTAATTGTGGATTTAAATCTTATCCTTTGTTTGTTGACAGATACCAATATTGGATAATATTCTGGATTCTTATACCACAATATTAAACTACTTTGGCAACTATTGCAATTTCCTATCGGTGGACATTCATAATCTGACATGTAATATGAGAGCGTGAAAAGATTCAAAGTGTATTAGATCAGGGGCACCGTCACAGAGAGGCAGGTAAAACCTGTTGCAGCAGACTGTGAGGGTTAGTCTTTATCCAAACACTTATAGAATCATGTATTCACTTTAGACAT
The DNA here is from genome assembly GCF_055691185.1 of Crinia signifera. NCBI lineage: Eukaryota > Metazoa > Chordata > Amphibia > Anura > Myobatrachidae > Crinia > Crinia signifera. The sequence goes on from NC_139217.1 coordinate 354,404,698, forward strand.
CTCATAAATTGTTATTTATATATGGTTTGTTAGTGGAACCACAGACTGTCTACGTGACAGTGGATAGAGTCCAGTGGTTATAATGTGAAAACTGTATATGAAGCCTCACGTTGCGTTACTCCGAAGGGGAGAACATAAGTCCGCAAGTCTGTTGGCATACAGTAATCAATGAGACAATAGAGTTATTGTGCGTGAACTTACCAACCGCACGGTTTACAAAGAAATACAGATATCACAAGTGTGTATACTTACCAATCACACAAGGATATTGAAATAAGAAAAACTTATACTTCAAACTAAACATAGTAAAGAAATTTGGCCAATGAAATAGTGGGTGTTCAAAATGAGGTTCTATTTGGATAAAGACCCGTGGTCTCTTCGTACACCAAGTACGGTATCTGATCCTAGATCAGTGTGTACACAAAACAAAGATAGAAGATTTTAACTTCTATGAACTGACATCCGATATCCCCCAGGGATAGAGTCATAGGTTCAGGATCGAGTTTGTCCGTAACCTCACAGCGGTCTCAGATTAGACTTTTGGAGTCTGCTGACAACCGTGTAGGAATGAACTTCGAATCCCGCGGCGAGCCCCCAGCTCTGTTGGGAAATCGATCATGCGCCGATGTATCGATTTCCTTATCTATTAATTACCTTATTTGACCTCAGTGTGAAGACCCCTTAGAGCTCCGTGAGAGTGTAACCTCATATGATATGACCAGTAACGATGACCACAGATACAAGGTTGAACTCTGATTTAATGATGACGAAAACAACATATTTATACACAACAAACGACGCTGGTTCAATTACATGATTGGTTAATATTTGGTGCAGAGGTAGGGAAATAGCAGTGTCTTTGTGGGGTGGCTTATACATCGCCTTGTGTAGTATTCGTTAGTTATGAGAAAGCACAGAATGTACAGTGTCTAAGGAAAGTAACAAAGTTTATGATAGCAGCGAGTACTGGAAAAGAGCCAGGATATAACCACCTTGAAATCAGCAGGGACAGACATAGAGAAACAAGATGGCTGATTAACCCTTCACAGAGAAACAAGATGGCTGATTAACCCTTCAGGTGCCGACCCATTTATGCAGCTCGGGAGGGTTTTAAGTACAAAATATATCCCAGGTTGGGTAATGTTAAACGGAAGTTCTATGCTACCACTGAGTTGCGACGGAAAAGGGGAGGTCCCATGTTTGGGGCAACCTGACCGTCAATGGAAGTTGAAAGTTCATTTTATGTTGGTGTTTTTGGGGACATTTTCCCCAGGTTGGGGGGGGTTTGGGGGAGGGGGGGGGGAGGTTGGGGTGTTTTGCAGAAAGTCCAGGGATGTTATACTGAATTACCTAGATATGGGATGATATGTCTCAATTGAAGATTTGCTCTTGGAATGTAGGGGGGATTAATTCTGCCATCAAGCGGAAAAAAAATATTATTGTATTTAAAACAACAGAAAGCGGATGTAGCTATGCTGCAGGAAATGCATCTCACAGAGAGTGAGCACGCCAAGCTGGGAGTGTTGGGATTCACTGTGGCAGCCTCTGCTTCATATTCATCTAAGGCACGAGGAGTAGCCATACTAGTTAGATCGGCAGTGGCCCCTAAGTGCTCACAGTTATATGCCGACCCAACAGGCCGATTTGTGATCACGGAGGTCTCAATGTTACAGGAAACGTTTATTTTTTGTAATGTTTATGCCCCCAATGTGAATTCTAAAAAATTATTTTGTAGGTTGATGAACAAATTGTACCCCCATGCCAACTCTCAGCTTGTGGTGGGAGGGGACTTCAACATGGTGGCTCTCCCATCGATGGACAGGTCGGCTTCCACCACAAGGCGTATCCCTAAACATGCTATAGATATAAAGTATATTGTTGATCAGCTGCATTTGTTGGATTACTGGAGGGTGCTGCACCCAACAGATAGGGACTATACATGTCTGTCGGCAGCCCATGGGACGCTGTCACGTATCGATTATTTGATGCCGTCGTCCAGCATGTTCCTTAAGTTGCTGGATGCGGGCATCAATGCTATGGGTGTATCGGACCATTCATTGATTTGGTGTTTGATGGAAACGGGTATTGATATAGGACACCACAGACAGTGGAGGTATCTCGCAGGCTCTACCAAGTTTAGACAGGCATTAGAGGCAAAGTGGGCAGATTATTCCCATACAAATCAGGATCATGTAGGGGACCCTCTGCTTTACTGGCAGACAGCTAAGACAGTCATGAGGGGGGAAGTAATGGCGTTTGTTAGTAAATACAAAAAAGACCGCTCTAAAAACATATTGACAGCTCAGGAGGCCTTGACGGTAGCTTACGCGCCATATAAACAGGACTCCAATGACAATACCAAATCAGCGTATTTACAGGCTAAGTCCAACTTTGACTCCATAATGGAAATACAAACCACCAGACATATATCTGACACCTCTTTTCAGTTTTACAAACATGGAAATAAGAATGGAAGACTTCTGTCTAACTTGATTAGGGGATCAAGGCCAACAGCGGTGGTGACAGCCCTTAAAACACCCGAGGGAGCCAGGAAAACAAGGGGAGTGGAGGTATTAGAAATCTTCAGACAGTTTTATGAAAAGCTATATACTCAGGGACCTATTGACACAAATTCACAGACCAGGTTTTGGGATTCAATTGTAGTGCCACAAATTCCAGAGGGTAATAAAGCCAGTTTGAGGAGCCCCATTACAGCAGAGGAAGTATCCCAAACAATTAAGAAACTGAAACCCCTGAAGGCCCCGGGACCGGACGGGTTCTCGGGAGAGTTTTATAAAATACTGGTAGATAAAGTCAGCGCACCCTTGGCCAAGGCCTTCAATGCTATAATGGAGGGCTCTCCTCTGCCCTTATATTTCAACTCGGCAGTGGTCAGGGTATTACCAAAACCGGGACGTGACGTGGAGGATCCGGGATCATATCGCCCAATCTCGCTTCTTAACAGTGATTACAAACTTCTAACTAAAATTTTATCTGATAGACTCAAATTTATACTGCCTGGGGTGGTCGGGATAGACCAAACAGGATTCATTTATGGCCGACATTCAGTAATTAATGTGTGGAAGGTTCTAGCAGTGATCCAACACCTAGAAGGGGGAGGTGATGCGGGTGATCATGTAGTGTTGGCTATGGACGCCGAAAAAGCGTTTGACCTTGTAACCTGGAGCCATTTATATGAGTCTCTATCGCGGTTCGGATTTCCAGAGGAGTTTGTAAGACTACTTAAATTACTTTACCATGAACCTAGAACCCAAGTGGCATGTAATGGCTACATGTCACCTTACTTTACCATACAGAAGGGAACTAGACAGGGGTGCCCGTTGTCACCCCTGCTCTTTGCATTGGCATTGGAGCCCCTGGCAATTGCCATTCACACTCACCCATTATTCAAAGGAATAACAGTGGGTTCCTCGGAACAGAGACTATGCTTGTTTGCAGACGATATGTTGGTGTTTGCCTCGGATCTGTCCACGTCCGTCCCGACCATCTTAAAACTACTGCTTGAATTTGGCTCGTTTGCGGGGTATAAAATTAATATCCAAAAATCGGAGGCCCTAGTGGTCCTCCAGGACCCTACGACTGGAACCCACCTACCAGTACTCTCGCAATTTAACATAAATACTCACAAAATCAAATACTTAGGGATAAATATACAGAGTAGACTATCTCAATTGTACAAGGAAAACTTTGAACCAATAATCATAGGTATATTGAAACAATTGGAGAAATGGAAATCTCTTCCATTATCCCTGATGGGGAGGGCAGCAGTTCTTCAGTCTATCATATTCCCAAAACTCTCCTATTGCATGCAGATGATCCCCATTAGACTGTCTAAATCAGACATAAAAAGGGTGACTTCAGCCTTTTTCAAATTCCTTTGGGCAGACAAGAAGCCAAAAATTTCTAGAGATAAGTTGTATTTCAGGAGGGTGGAGGGGGGACTCGGGGTACCTCATTTGGCGGCCTTCATCCACTCTGTTTTTATGAGGTACATAATTGATTGGATGACAGGGACAGACTATTATACCCATAAGACACTAGATTCGGAAATGTTTCCCCAGATGTCTACAGCGGCACTTCTGCATGTTCCAAGGTCGGCCTTACCCCCCTTAGCAATGCAGAACATTCTATTTGCAGACACATACCTGGTTTGGCGGGCTATCAACAAGAGACTGGGCCGTAGAAGTGAAGTGTCGAGATATGCCACTTTCTGGGGGAATCACAATTTTCTTCCGGGAACACTCAACACCACGTACCTTGGGTGGGCTAGCAAGGGACTCTCAGCTATTCGAGACGTGTTTGACCCGGGGGGACAAATAATGACCTTCCAGGACCTGGTTGCTAAGTACTCCATTGATAATAAAGATTTCTTTATGTATTTGCAGATTAGACATTATATACAGACTATGCCCTCGCCTATGATAGCAGTAGGGGTTCAGGACCCTTTGCACGTGGTTTTCGTATTAAGTTCCACTGGCCCATACCGTCTTAGATACATATACCCGAGTCTGTTGCCATCGGACCCTAAAATAAAATGGGAAGGAGTAGCAACTCAATGGCGATCTGACATACCATCGGTGGTTGCCCAGGACATTCTGACTAAACACCTAGAAAAGACCATGAAAATCTTACAGTCAGCTATGTTACAGGAGGTACACTTAAAAACCCTTCACAGAGCTTACATGACCCAGGCACAACACAAACATTTCATCCCAGGGGAACTGGGCTTGTGCTTGAAATGCAGGAGCTCACAGTCCAATTTTTTCCATAGTATGTGGGAATGTAGTAAGATACGAAAGTTCTGGTATAAGGTCTTGGGACTAATAAATAAAGTATGCGGACTAAAACTGGTGAAAGATCCACTGGCTATGCTGCTGGCAAACTTTAGTAATTGGAACTTGGAGGGCAAGAAGACAATATTGTACCCATTTTTGACAATGACGGTAACAGTGGCCAAAAAAGTGGTTCTGCGATCATGGACTTCGCCTAAGGCACCAATGTTGTCATCGGTCAAGGTGGAACTTGATAATCTGTTATTTTTTGATAGAAGGGCCACGTTGCCAGACATAGAAAATGGAGTGCGACGCTTCCATAGGAAATGGGGGGTCTATATAGACTCGCTAGATCAGGCTACAAAGACTCATATTTTCAAATTATTTGAAGGCAACACGTGGTATCTATTGAGGACATTGTAGTGAACATAACTGGATTACTTTCTGCAGGGAGGGGGGAGGGGGGGAAAGGGAGGGGGGGTAGAGTTAGTAGTTTGTTGAAAAGTTGTAATGTGTCGACAAGTTAAAAATGTAAGCGAGATAATCGCGTGAACAAATAACTCACACTTGAATGCCTTTTACAGCTTTTAACTGGTAGATTTTATTGGTACACTCATTGCAATTTTGTTTAATCTTTATTGTGATAAAATAGAAAATTAACAGTTTGTGACATATGTACAACCACCATGTATATATAACAGCTGGTCTGTGAATGTCAATGCATTTTACACAACTGCTCAATAAAATTGTTTATTAAAAAAAAAAAAAAAAAAAAAATATCCTACATGATCAGCAACACAATAATAATGCTGAACATCGCTGTGACGGTCACTAGGAGTAGATACGCTTTTGTATTTGGGATGAACAACTTCGCATCCACTCTGCTGAAATAACTTGTGACTCTCCTAATAACTGGTCTCAATCTGGGGATCTGTAAAACCCCACTGGCACTAGGTATGGCATACCTGCAGTCACTGGCTATGGTGCATCACACTGACTTTCCTCCGGCTGGTCATGGGTAAGGCACAGGTACCAGGGGGTCCCCTGAATAATGAGGAGTTTAATTACAGTTGCATTGTGGGAGTGGACTACAGGTGTCAGTGCAGCGCAGAAAGAATTGGGCGCCAGGCCATCTCATAAAACAGCAATAAACAGTTTATTTTAACATATAGCAAGGATGAAGCAGGGAAAACTTCTGAACACTCTCCTCCAGCACAAAGCATAATGGTTACATCAGGTCACTTATCATTCCATCTCCTCCAGCACATTAATCATTTCGGTTCCATCAGTTCCATCAAGGCACCTCCTCCAGCACGTCACTTAATTGCAGCAGCATAAATATGGCGAACAGCAGTTCATACCAGGGCATTCTGGGACCAGTAGTACTACACATCACAGGTTACTGTCTCTCTCATACATAACAAGGACTCTTGTCAATGGGGGGCTACTCAGCATGCCGCGTTGCTTCGACCACTCTCCCAGATACGTCCTCTCCTGAGACTCACACCTGGCACTCTTTTAGGGCACCTCTACAGGTGGGCATCACCCTCTCACTGGACTCTGTGTACTGCTGCTCTCTCTCTGTCAGGTTCTTTGCTGGGACTGGCAGCACTCCCCACATGTGCTGTGAGGGGCTGCATTCTCCTCATGTTACTCTGCAGGAAAAGCACCCACATGTGCTGCTGCTCTCTACATAGAAGAGGTGCAACTCATGACTGCTGTTTCCAAAGCTGGGGACCATGGAAATGACAGTTAGCCATCCCATGGCCCCAGCAATCATCCATGCACCTTCTCCCCTTCACTCCAAACTTGTACTGAATCTGCTACTTTCTAACTACACTTCCTGTCTTCCCCCTCTGCAGGAAGCTTGCATGTGATCACTGCCTGATCCCCAAACTTCTCCCAATCAGTGCACAGGAAATAGACCTAGATATGCATGATAAAACTAAATGGTATTAACCCTTGCAGTACCAGGGTATTACAGATCTACAATCAGTTTGTCACCTACAACTGCTATTTTATTATACTGACAGTGACTTCCATCAGCATTGCAGTATGGTCACTGATTGCCAATAGGAGGAGAAGCAGCAGTCCCCCAACAACACAAAAAAAAAAAAAAACATGACATTTTTTTTTCATGCCAGTTGATTGCCACAATTAATTTTCAGCAAAATACAATGCACTTTTAACACTGTTTGCTAATTATTTTGCAGATCAAACTACACAATGTCATCCAGCTGGCCACAACCCCCCTCGTGGACACGTGCCACCAGAGCGAGCTAGTGAGTATATTTATAAATACACACAAACACACTATTCTAACCCATAAAAACATTTGTCTGCCAGACACAAAAAAAAATCCACCAGACCTGACGCCTGTGAATAACAAACCAATCATCTAAATCTGTACACCATACAAAACACACGGTGAAGGAAAATCCCTATACATGCTGCGGGCCTGCTATTGGCCACTAATTATGTCCCTTGAAAAATGGCATAATAGGCCACCGATACACTATGGCCCCCCAACCACCACCCACAACCCAACCCAAGAGCTTAGTGTGCAAATCCAAAAATCAAAATGGCAGTTAAAAGAAACATGGGCCAAAGGCTGAGTAAGATTTTTTTTTAGGGGTAAACATGCACATTATACATGATGGGCCAGATTCATGAAACATTTTTTGGTTATATGATGAGCAATACTCATAGGAGAAACCACACACCAGAACAGAACAACACAATAATTGTTAATCAAGTACATACATCACTATAACTATCCATCACATACAGTATATGGACCATTTTTTTAAAAAACCCACAAGGAGTGTTGTCAAAGAACATTGGTAAACATTGAGCAACATTTCACTACACCATAAAACTCCACAGCAGTATTGCATCATTTACCAATTTGCAAATATTCACAGGAACATCTCAAGAACTGGTCCATCAGGAAGAGGACCCACATCCTGACCCACCAATGCTGGACGTTGATGGGGAAATAATGCTCCACACAGTGGACCCCTACGAGGCAGAGGATATCCCTACTGAGCCAGCCAGCACAGCAAGGCAAAAAAGTACCCACCATGTACACCACTCCCTACTTCCAGACCCTTTTTTTCAAAATGTGTGATTTAGCCAACAAAAAGTGTGAAGTTCACTGCAAATCGACACACATTAATTTGTCGATTGGTGCAAAAAATGCGATTTTGGCTATTTCATACAGTTGATGAGTACGCTTGGTATCTTTATCGGGATAATAGCAGGCAGTATCGACAGTCATCTTGCAGAAATTACTCAGGCCCTTAGGGCACAAAATGACACCCTTACAACCCAAAATGACTGCATTAGGGCCCAAACTGAGACCATTTGCAGTCTAAGGGCAGGATGTATTCAAATACATCGCCGCCTGCCCGCCGCGATGCCAGCGCATATGTACTAACATATGCGTCTGGCATCGCGGTGCGGTAACTGAGACCCCCCGCGATACCTGTACTGTGGTGTGTGGGGGTCTCCTCTCTGCCGCCTCCTGCTGCCTTCACGCCGGGGACAGCTAAGCAGGCTGTCCCCGGCGCCTCCTCCCCCCCCCCCTGCAGCTGGAAGGACATCCGGCTGTGTTGCTTGGGGGAGGAAGGGCTTACCTTCCAGGGTCCAGGAGGACCTGCTAGAATGTAAGCCCAAGGGAGGGGGAGAGGGGGTGGCGGGCGGTGAAAAGAAGCCCAAAGGCTTCTATAGGGTATCGCAATTACAGATTATGAGAATGCTTGGAATCTTTATCTGGATAATATTCCTTTTCACTGTAATTCTTTCTACGTATCTGACGTCGGATCTTGTGGCTAAAAAAAAAGAATGGCAGGCAGTATCGACACTCGCCTTGCAGAAATTACTCAGGCCCTTAGGGAACAAAATGACACCCTTAGGACCCAAAATGACTGCAATAGGGCCCAAACTGAGACCATTTGCAGTCTAAATGAGAATATCTCAGCCCAGACCCAAGCTATTCAGGGCCAAACTAATGTATTGGTCTCCTTGCATACCCAAATGTCTGGCCAAACACCAAACTTACAACTTCCCGGCCCTTCCCCAGTGACCAGAGTGTTCTCCACTCCTATTAGCAGCTCCCCAACTTCTCTGCCACATCGCAGTGTACGGGCTCCCACCAAGTGACAGACACTCTGGCAGTGTACTCAAAAACTCTGGCAGTGTACTTCTGCTTAACGGAGAAGTGGAAACTGTAGCAGCTGTGCTAGGACTAGTTGCATTCTGCATAATGGATCGCATGACAGCAGATTGGAGCTTCTGGGGAGAGCTGGCTGTGTCTGTCCTATGCGCTGTGGACGGTTTTGCCACATTAGCCATGGCCATGACAACATCCATCTGGGTGGCCTATGCTGGCTACATTCTATTTAAGATATCCTACATGGACTTCCGGTTCCGCCCTGATGTGAAGAGGCCGCAGGGAAGCGGAGCTCCGTGAGCGGTGAGTCGGGCGGCACCCCTAGGCCACCGCTACACGGAATAACAGCGTCCAGAAGGCAGGCGGAACACCCCAGGAGCAGGCGGTGGTGCATGGAGAGATATTTTTCTCCTATGCTGTACCGCAAAAGCCGTCGCTCCTATACTCCGGCATCACAGCGCTCAATCAAGATGGCGGCCGCGTCCACCAGCGTGACCAGGACCAAAACGGCGTCTCAGACAGCACCCAGCAATCCACCAACGGTAGCGGAGGACACCCTGATGCCACACCACGGACCGGCTTCCCCCCAGAGCACCTACTCAGGTACCCCCGCATGTTTAATACAAGGGGAGGACAGCAGGGCTGGGGACACTGACAATGGGGCTTATCAAGATATGCTGAGAGCTATCAAAACCACCATTGCCCCGATGTTTAAGGAGCATGCAGAGACTTTCCAGCAAACTTGTGCTGAGCTAAAGGAACATATGTCACAGTTATCTAGAAGGGTGTCCCACAATGAAACACAAATTGGGGCTGTTTTTCATGATGTGCAGAATTTAAAAGCTCATAATGCGGACTTCCGGTGGGCGGGGCGCCAAGAGCGGCCGCATCTTAACCAGCTCCTCTGAGGGGAAAAACTTCATCCATTCCCATCACCTAATTAACTGACAAAAGAAGAAATCAAACGACAAATTCGGAAAGCTGAGGCTGCAGCGATCCCGAATATACCCTTCAGGGAGCTGAAAACTACTTTGCCACCGGAGTCCGGCCTTAACAGAAGGAGGCCTGCATGACCGCCCAAGTTTGGGCGCGAAACATGGCGTGCTGACAAGCCAGTCAGCCAGCCAGCCACGGAAAACAGCCCCAGACTACCTCCCCTTCAACAAGGGATTCTTGCCCCAACGCAGACTACCGATCGGGGGAAAAACCAAGCTGCGGGGACTGAGCCTTGCCCGCTCCCGAGAACAGAACTCAACCACACCCGTGCAGGAAGCAGACCAGGTCGCAGGCCGGGACATACTACCTACCCAGAAGCAGACAGCCTTTGCACCCGACCTGCGACACTGCAGAGACCCAGATGGGAGAAGCGGGGCCGCAGCAGGCAACCTGCCCCACCAGACGAAACATCGCAGCGGGCAGAGGGAGTGACCCACCCGGAAGACGCCGTGGGAGACGCACGCGGAGGGAGTGGAGACACAGACGGGACAAGACCAAAGGCACCCCTGACCTGCCGGCGAAGTTCCCAGAGGGAGAAACCCAGAGAGAGCGAGTAGCGCAGACCGGGAGGCCGCAGCAGGACGGGACACCACTACCGGGGACGGAGGAAGCGGCAACGTGGAAACAGTAACAGGCGCAACAAAAGCCTCAACCTCACAACCGCCGCTTGGACTTTCCCCCACCCGCTAATCCACCCGCCTGGTCCCCCCCCTCCCTTCTCCGTTCCCGCTCCCGCACTCGCCCCCACTCCCGCTCCCACGGAGCACTATAACCTGGGCTGCCATACGAACGCAGCATATGCTGCATCACCCGCTAAAGCCCAAACAAGCCCAACACAACTACCCCTCCACTAGCTCTGCACGCCCGTTACCCTAAAGTGCAGTCCAAAACACCAAAGGGGCAAAAGTCCATCTCAAACCAGCCTACAGAAGCCAAAATCTGATCCACCTACCCCCCAATCCCATACCCAAGTCACCTCCCCCAGTGGGATAACCAGCACCCCGGACTTTAACTAACTGCCACTGAGGACTGAGACTCCGTCTATACAGCAAGGAACCCCACGTAAAATACCCATACCCCATAGGAGGCAACAGGACTGTGTATAAGAAGCCTCACTGACCATATGAAACCAACCGGCGCATTTAAATAGAACTAAGGCTGCACAGCTTAACATATCAGACAACCCTATCAATCCAACTACTGTGCCAAACCTTCAGGCACACCTGTGCAACTAGCACAAGTATAATGCTGGAACTATAATTCCTACACAATCTACAAGGATAGAGCACCGAGACGCTTGGTTAATCAGTGAGCTTTCAAGCTTTTTCTCCCCCATTAACGGATCACATTTGAACACTACCTATACTCTGCTACCCCCTAGGGGAATTAACCCATATTGCAACTGTTCATAGCAATACAACTAACCGAGATTGAAGTAAGGTAGATCATATTTGGTTTTAGATATATATTGCTTAGAATTGTATGTGTTGCTCTGTATTTTCTTACATGTTGCAGGATCTGCTTGGAACTACAGACAAATCTTAATTGGATTCAATACTATAATATCTGTTAACCTATACTACTTAAAATAATCACTGATAAATATTACTTGGTAAAGCTCGAATAAGAGGTGACCCTCTTCTATTACCACCTCAGTGAAGCCTTTAACATAACAAAACGCAAAATATAACTGCTATTTAAACAAGTATTCTAGATTTGAAGCTCTCTTAAGCCACAATTTACCACTCTACTACCCCCTAGGGGAATTAACCCATATTGCAACTGTTCATAGCAATACAACTAACCGAGATTGAAGTAAGGTAGATCATATTTGGTTTTAGATATATATTGCTTAGAATTGTATGTGTTGCTCAGTATTTTCTTACATGTTGCAGGATCTGCTTGGAACTACAGGCAAATCTTAATTGGATTCAGTACTATAATATCTGTTAACCTATACTACTTAAAATAATCACTGATAAATATAACTTGGTAAAGCTCGAATAAGAGGTGACCCTCTTCTATTACCACCTCAGTGAAGCCTTGAACATAACAAATTGCAAAATATAACTGCTATTTTAACAAGTATACTAGATTTGAAGCCCTCTTAAGCCACAATTTACCACCCTACTAATATCCATAGCACAGTAACTATGCTGCGGAACTGCAAAATGCAGTAAACCGCAACAAACCACATGGGATAACCGCTCCCACAACACCTTACATAAAATATTCCCTGCTTACCATATAATCTCCTGAGTCCTAACGGGACAAAACCATATCTCTGAACAGCCCTCCAGGGCATGGACAGATTCCTCCGCAGGGTAATCGATTCCAATTCTGATACAAACCCCACACCAAAAAAAATGGGAAAAAAAACCCAACAACAGGGAAAACAAGCCCTCCCATCCCCGTCACACAGTGACGACCTGGAGGATAACACTGAGAGCCCACCTGCAACCCTCTCCACATTGCAAACCCCCTCAGCAGTGATAGACATGGCCCATGAAATCTCCAAAATACTCATGCCACAATTAGAGAAAAAACTGGACACTCTCCAGTCATCTTTTGACGCCGCATTGGCCAAAATTGATACTAACTCAGCCAGACTGACCACAGTGGAAGGTAGGGTTAGCGATCTTGAAGACCAAACCCACGATATACAAAGGGACATTACATCCCAATCCGACACTGTGCAATCCCTACTGGCCAAAATTGACGATTTGGAAAATCGTAATCGACGGAGTAACCTACGATATGTGGGGATACCCGAACAGATCACAGGTCAATCCCTAGTAGACCTAATCACAGTAACTATCCCGGAAAAGTTGCAGATCTCAGACCCGACAATACTTCCATATGTGGAGAGGGCACACAGGATAGGCCCAGATAGAGCAGCCCAAAATGCCAGATCAAGGCCTGTCATTGCTAAATTTTTAGACTACAGAATGAAAGATAAAATCCTTACGGCATACCGCAGAATACCCTCTCTGGAGGTAAACGGCTTCAAGGTCCTGATCTTCCAGGATTTTTCGGCCACAGTGACGCAGAAGAGGCGGGATTTTGCGGAGGTATGCCGATGGCTACATAATCATAATGTAAAATTTGCATTATTATATCCTGCAAAATTAAGGGTTGAGGATGGGGGACAAGCACGTTACTTTATTGACCCCCAACAAGCAAAAGCTCACTTTGCTATACCAGCTGACGAAGCCCGTCCTCCAAATAGATGATACCTAAAACCCCACAAACTGGAGAAAATTTATCCTGAGATAGCTGACAAAAGTCGCACACAAACGATATTTCTAGATTTATGGGAATAAGCAGATGTATGATCCCACATGGGAGTGGAATCCCATCACACTTGTTAGTTTAGTTCATTTAAATATATGTAATAATTTTGAATGTACAAGACGCGCACCTCGAAGAAGAGGATGCCCGTCACAGGTTGTTTTCCGATAGGAAAAGTTAGAAATTGGTGGTTACAGCACTGGTTGTTTATCAAAATGCTTTGTTTAAGTTTTGTTATGATTTGCTCTCTCTCTTGGCCTCTCCCCCCTAGCCCAAACGAAACACCCCCCACACTTTCGGCACCTACCCCGCTTGCTGGGACGGGGGTCGGTGCACAAATACAGTGTACAGCCCTACCACAAAACTACGCCCGGACGGGCATAGGCTAACACAATGATAAACCCCAACAATATAAACACCACAGCAAATACACCCAATAGCCTAAAATTCCTATCTTGGAATGTAGGGGGATTAAACTCAGTAGTAAAATGCAAACGCGTTGCCACACACTTAAAAAGATTTAATCCTGATGTCACCTTCTTACAGGAGACGCACTGGAAAGAGGGAGAAACCGCCACATTGCGTGCTCCATGGATAGACCAGTGCATTACGGCTAATTTCAGTAGGAAGGTCAGAGGAGTGGCTATAGTGTTCCGTAAGAATGTAAACTACACTGTTCTGTCGACCAAAACTGATCCTAACGGTAGATACATCATTATGGACGTGGAAATCTGGGGCAACAAATACACACTAGTAAATATATATGCACCAAACACAAACCAACAGGAATTCTTAGGGAAGATAATAAATCTGTTATCACAACGCCCAAACCACTCCATAATATTGGCCGGAGACTTTAATTCAGTAGAGGATCCAACCAGGGATAGACAACCTGCCCAACGAACTAATCAGACAATATGGACCCAATACCAGTCCCTCAAAACAACACTGCACCTCACGGACATATGGCGCCTACTTAACCCTACTGACAACACATATACCTTTTTCTCAGCGGCACATAGTACATGGTCACGCATTGACGCACTTTACTTAGCAGACCACTTAATCTCCAAAGTAATAAAGACAGACATCCACCCCATACTAATATCGGATCATGCCCCTATCACACTCCAAATAACACCCACATTCAATTACGGAGGCAGTAGACAGTGGCGCTTCCCAGCATACCTGTATAACTCGGACAAATTCAGGGAGTTCCTCCTAGCTTCCTGGATGAATTATCAAGATGATAACATTGACTCCTGGGACACCCCTACAACCTTCTGGGGCGCCTCCAAAGCAGTTTTAAGAGGCCAGATCATAGATTATGTCTCAAGACAACGTAAAGCGGCCACAGCTTCATACAAAAACCTCTCAAACTCAATGAACTCGGCCCTACAAAATTATAAAAATAACCCCACACCATCCTTATTACTAAAATACCAGGAAACAAAACAGCTCTTAGACACCCACCTACTAGAACAGGCCAAAAAAGACGTACTCTACACAAAACAAAAATTCTTTAGATGGGGTAACAAGACAGGCAAATTGCTGGCCAACATGTCCAAACCTAAACACAAACGCACATATATCACAGCAATGCGCAACCCACAGACCGGACAATTATCCACCAACACCCCTGACATACTAGTAGAATTTGAAAACTATTTCAAAACATTGTATAGAGACCACACAACAGACTCAACAAACCAAGCAGACTTATTCCACCAATTACGCCTCCCAAAGCTAACCCCATCACAAAGTGACGCACTAACAGAACCCATACACCTAGAGGAGGTTTTGAAGGCAATCACATCTTCTCAGCTGGGAAAATCCCCTGGCCCAGACGGCTTATCAAATGAATACTTCAAACTCCTCCAACACCAACTAGCCCCGGCACTCACGGACCTATTTAACAACCTTCTCACACACCACACCCCTTTCCCACATCTAACGAACACGACCACCATACTGTTACCCAAACCACAAAAGGATCCTCAATTAGTGGAGTCCTACAGGCCCATTAGTCTAATAAACACAGACATAAAATTACTAGCCAAAATCATAGCGGATAGGATGCAAATGATACTCCCGGATCTTCTCACGCCAACACAACTAGGATTTATCCGGGGAAGACATTCAGTGAAAGGCATAAGAACAGCCATAGCAGCGGTGGCATCATCATCCCTAACCAACACCCACACTAACATTCTACTAAGCCTCGACACCATAAAAGCCTTCGACACAGTGCTCTGGCCCCACCTTTTCCAAACTCTAGAACACAGAGGCTTCAACACAACACTGATAGACTTTATTAAGTATCTGTATAAGTCCCCCATAACTAGAATCATGGTAAACGGCACCCTTGGTAACCCGATAGAGATGCACAGGGGCACCCGCCAGGGTTGCCCTTTATCGCCCCTACTATTCAACCTAGCCCTGGACCCATTTCTACGCCTCCTAGAAACCGACACCATATTCAGGGGCATAGCAATTGGATCTAAGGTTGTGAAACTCACCGCATTCGCGGATGACATCCTACTATATATCTCCAACCCGACGGAGTCTCTCCATCACATTATACATCTATTCAATCAATTCAAGGAAATATCGGGCTTTGCAATCAATATGCAAAAGTCTAAGGCACTTTCCCTGGCATCACCCCCTCTACCCATTGACTTCGCCAAAAGTGTACCATTTGCTTGGGCCACTAACTCATTCACTTACTTAGGCACACAAATACCCAGACATCTAGAACAACTTTATAAACTAAACTACGCGCCCATATTCCAACAGACCTACGAAGAATTAAAAAACTGGAAAAATCTACCCATCTCCTACATTGGGAGAATAAATCTAATCAAAATGGTAACCTTCCCACGAATAATGTATCTCTTACAGGGATTACCCTTATATATTTACCCAAAAGACATTAAAATCTTTAATAAAAACATCAGGGAGTTCATATGGAACAGTGGCAGACCCAAAATAGGCCTAATAAAACTACAACAGCCCAAATGGAATAGCGGCTTAGGTCTACCGGATATCAGGCAATACAATAAAGCCACAATGTTCCGCTACCTCTCAGACTGGTTAGCAGGGACAGAACATTATACATGCACCTCCCTGGAAAGAGAGTTGGTACCGGGAAAATGTTTGCTGTCATTCCTACACCTCCATGACCAGGAGGTCCCCAAACAGTCACAAGAAAACCCCTTGATATGGAATACAAAAAAAACATGGCACTGGGTCAGAAGCCAAGCAGGCCTAAATTCCTATAAATCAATACACCTACCATTCATGAATAATGCAGACTTCCAGGAAGGGACAGCCACATATCCATTCAACATATGGAGGGTGGGGGGAATCACAGGCATTGGATCACTGATCGACAGAGCAGCGCGTAGACTTTTAACCTTTTCGGAGGCGACAGAAAAATTCCCATGCCTAACGGGACACCCTCTGGCCTTCCTACAAGCCCAACATTATATTTCCACGGTAGTTCGCAACTTCTCAGACAAAGACTGGAACAACACCGTAGACACACTCCTACTACAACCACCCCTCGAGAAAAAAAGCCATATCTTGTTATTACCAACACTTCAGAATCATTCTAGATTATACAACAAGCAAACAAGGCATAGCCCAATGGACACAAAAATTCCCACAATACGATACAGATGATCTAATGAAATTCCTTCTAAAATCCTGCAAAACAT
Organism: Crinia signifera; assembly: GCF_055691185.1. Classification (NCBI taxonomy): domain Eukaryota; kingdom Metazoa; phylum Chordata; class Amphibia; order Anura; family Myobatrachidae; genus Crinia; species Crinia signifera. Next base: position 354,421,671 of record NC_139217.1, read on the forward strand.
TACCCTCAGCCTCATATGTCGAAATGTTTCTTAATATATACCACAGAGCCTACCTGTCACCCCATCGAAGTCACTTGATGGGTAGAACAAATTCAAGCGCTTGCTATAGATGCGGGGAACTTGAGGCAGACCTTCACCACTGCTTCTGGTCATGCCCAATGGTCAGAAGCTTTTGGCTCCAAGTAAAAAGATATGCAGAAACACACCTAGTAAACTATGTCCCATTCGTGGACGATTGGGCAGTGTTAGGCGTAATCCCCCCAGACCTAAGAGTAACAAAAGGCTGCAAAGACCTATTACTGGCCATTAGTGCAGCCGCAAAGAAAACCATACTACAGGAATGGACCTCAACGTCCTCCCCAACCTTCCCCTTATTCAAACATAAACTTTTCCACCTCTTTAGAATGGACTGGGTCGAGACCACTTTAAATAAGGAATCCAAAGTAAAAAAATTCTTTTCAATGTGGGAAAGCTACATAGAAACACTATCGTTGGAAGTGAGGCAACAAATTCACAAGAGTCTAAAGGATACATCCTGGTACTTGTTACGCACAATAGCTGAGGATCACCCTGTGGCTGTGACGTAGCGTCCCCACTTTGACTTTTTTCCCTCTCCACTTAATTTCCATTTTTGTCCACTACTCACACTAGTTTCTCCTTTTAGGGGCCGGCGGGGGCGGGGGGGGGGAGGTGAGAGAGAGAAGAGCACACCTTTTTGATTTTACAAGTCCAAATTCGGACTTCTTCCGATCTTTGAATTTTTGTTTGTTCTTTTATGTTTGATTTGTTTTTATATGATGTTTACACTATGACATCTTGTACTTAGTATGTTATGCCTAAATGTAAAACCTGAACAGAATTAACTATTCATGCACCCCAAATGTGACGGAATAAGGAACATTGAACAATGTAAAATTAACAGTCATTGTCAAAATGTGATGCCAAATTTCTGTTTTTATTGAACTGTCATTCAATTAATGCAACAAATCATTTCATAATGTACTTGAGAAGTGCTTAATAAAAACATTTTTCAAAAAAAAAAAAAAAGCTCATAATGCCGACCTGCAGAAATCTGTCTACACGCTGACTAATAAAGTCGACGATCTTGAAAATAGATCAAGAAGATGCAATTTAAGACTTGTAGGTCTCCCTGAAGAGATTAGGGGCCCCAAATTACACCATTTCATCAAAAACACGCTGCCGGCCATTTTAGGAGTCGAAGCTGAATGTGCAGATATGGTGGTAGAAAGGGCGCACAGATTGGGGCTTGAGAAGGAAGGGCCTAATGCGAGACCAAGAGTGGCTATTTTTAAATTTTTAAGTGCCTGAACTACCTTCACAAGGAAGCCTTATGGTCGGCTTCATGCAAACAGAGATCCTTGTGTAATGCACTCACCGGGGTCGCTGGTGTTAATCACCCCACCGCACAGGTTCTTCTTTTTCCTTGGAGAGTTAGTAGAAGGAATACCGGCTCACACGAGTGTTGTCCTTTTAAGGCCTCGCTTTGAGATAATTTATTTTGCGTAAGAGGTCAAGTAAAAAGGGAGTAACCCAGAGGAACACTGCCCATGGGCAGTCTCCTATAATTGCAATGGGTTATCACAATAAATGCAATACATTTCTATATTCACTTCAAAGGTTCACTGCTCTGGCAAAGATTAGTTCATTTAATTCACCAGGAAGTAAAGCAAGTGGGAGGTGTAATACACAGACAGACAGAGCCCAGCAGCTCCATAAGGCTCATTTACTGGATCTTTACTTCCTGTATCTAAAGTTAAAAGTACAACAAAGCCCAGCAAATACAAATCTAATCAAATATAAATCTGCACTGCCTAGACAAAGTCTATGTGTGGTGTGTCTGTGAGTGAGCATGTGTGCGCATGCTGCTCACCTTTATGTGATACTATCATTATATGATTAGTTCAGATGTCCAAACACTTACTGCTGCTTCTGGTACTGGGTCCTGAGCATACTGCTGTGCTAAATCTTCTGCTGGCACCTGTGTAGGTGCTACTGCAGCAGCCATGTTATCAGCTCTCATGCAATACACAGGAGGCAGTACATGGTAGCTGCCAAAGATGGCAGTGCTGAGCTCAGACATGGTTTGGACTCTGCGGATCCAAATGAACTACATTGTCCTGATGACTCATGAGTCCTGCAAATAGTTCAGTAGTTCAATTAGTTCACTGATCATACAGATCAATGAACTAATCTCTGACTATACACCATAATGAGACTGTACAGTACCTGTGAGCTGCCATGTGTGGCACTGCTGTGCTCAGGCATATGTATTGTGTGTTTGCAGCCACAGACACAGTGCTGGCTGCTGCATGTTATACAGTATACTGTAGTAGCTCTGTTTACTCCACATTACAGTCAAAGATGGATATGTATGAACCTTCATGATGCATACAGTGGAGCAGTTGCCCCTAGTAACCAATCAGCAACTGGTTACTTTGCAAAGTCTCTACTTTATCTCTCTAAGGTCAGTTACATTGGGACAAGGGGACATGTTTTTTTCTAATTACTGTATTTTAAAAGCAGAAAAAATTTGACTTTATAAATTACTCTGAATTTGGGTATTTTACTTGCATATTATGGAAGGTAAAATAATAACCACAATGGGATTAATATTGCAGAGCTAAACAATAAACATGTCACTAGAAGGGTGCTGTATAACTTATTGCTTTTCTAAACCAGAAAATAATCTGATTTATTAAACATACAGTAAATGATCATTCTAACAAGACTATAACTCCTACAATGAGCTGGTATTACAATGGCTGCTCTGTGTGTCATAATGTAGTCTAGTTCATCTAGATCCATGCACTCCTCTCAGTCTCTGAGTCAGTGATGGAATAATGAACTAAATGAACTAGATGAACTAATCTTCTGATCTAATCTTTTGGGTGAACTAGATCATAATGAACTAGTCACCAAAACGAACTAGATTTCCCATCACTATCTCACACTGCTCTGCTGTCTCAGACTCCCAGGGAGAGATTCCATCCAGGATTTCCCACCTTTTTCTGCAAACTTGTCAGTTCTGTAACAAGGTTTCTTTTTGCAAACTGACCTGCCTTGCTGTTAACCCCTTTTGTGCTGCAAGCTATATCAACTCAGCTCTGTGCAACTCAAGTAGTACTTTTTAATACAGTCATGCTGGCACCTGTAGTGCCACAGCTACTTTATGCCTGCAGGCCTTTACAGTATTTCCATTACATTATGCTGCTGGCACTTGTAGTGCCCCAGCTTGTGGGGTGCCACACTTGCAGTGGGAGGGCCACAGAATACATTTATTTCAGGATTATTCCGCTGAGGTGACCAGGGCAAGGAAAGAATTTACAGGGATATGCTCTCAACTCATCGCTGATAATCGCAAATTTGCACTGCTTTATCCAGCCAGGTTGCGGGTCTTTGAGGGGGACACCTTCAAGGACTTTACCACTGCAGATGACGCCAGAGCCTATTTAGGGATGGGGAGCCCTACCCCACTTCCCCCTCAGAAATAATTGCATCCTATACTACCTTTTTCCCCCTTTTTACCTATTCAAAGTCCCAGACCGGGAAAGTTTGGGAAGAGATAAATTAATCTGTGTTCACACAAAATCCCCACAAGGGTGGACAAAACTATGACATTTGCATTACTGTGATGGCGAGGAGGATTAAGTGCTGAATGCATATCTTGAGTGCTCTCAACAGGGGATGCGGTCATCTATTAGAATGAACTTAGGTCTACAGTCATTAGGTCGACCCCACTAGGTCGACTGGCAGGAAGGTCGACCTGACTTAAGGTCGACATGGGCCAAGGTCAACATGACTTAAGGTCGAATTTGCATAAAGGTCGACATGAGGAAGGTCGACTGGTCATAAGGTCGACATGGGTTTTTCACTGTTTTTTGAGCCGACATGTGCCGACAGGCGGTATTTCATGCCCTACCATCCACTAGGGCGTGGTGGGAGAATAAAATAGTGTGCCGAGCGCAGCGAGGCACCGTGCTTGAAGCATTGCGAGCGAAGCGAGCGATGCGAGGGTCCGATTCTCATTGCCAACTGTGTCCATGTCGACTGTGTCGACATTCGGATCAAAAAACAGTGAAAAACCCATGTCGACCTTATGACCAGTCGACCTTCCTCATGTCGACCTTTATGCAAATTCGACCTTAAGTCATGTCGACCTTGGCCCATGTCGACCTTAAGTCAGGTCGACCTTCCTGCCAGTCGACCTAGTGGGGTCGACCTAATGACTATAGACCTAAATGCAGTCTGACGAATGATCCCATTCCCTCAACAGTACTTCACAAGGGCACAAGTTTTATTATATCGTCTTTTTTTTTCATTTCTGCTCTGGACGCTGGAGTCTGGCAAACGCCAGGAGTGCTCAGGGCGATGCACGCCAGAACTATGGTTATGTCTATAATATTATAATAATACGCATGGTGATATATTTGATTACAGAAATCAATGTGAAATACTAATGCTCTGAATAAGATTTGATATAGCTGGGCCACGGAAGTAGGCTGGGCTTAGATGATTATATAAGCTGGGGAATATAGGGGAAAAGTTTCAGGTCAATAAATCAAGTGACCAGACATAGAGGGAAAAGCCAGGTTAAATACACAAGCAATTGAACCGCCGAATACACATAGTATGGGCGGTGGAAGTTTGATAATTAAGATAAGTTTAGTTTTTCTATTTCATCTACTAGGGGTGCCGACCCATTTATGCAGCTCGGGAGGGTTTTAAGTACAAAATATATCCCAGGTTGGGTAATGTTAAACGGAAGTTCTATGCTACCACTGAGTTGCGACGGAAAAGGGGAGGTCCCATGTTTGGGGCAACCTGACCGTCAATGGAAGTTGAAAGTTCATTTTATGTTGGTGTTTTTGGGGACATTTTCCCCAGGTTGGGGGGGTTTTGGGGAGGGGGGGGGGGGAGGTTGGGGTGTTTTGCAGAAAGTCCAGGGATGTTATACTGAATTACCTAGATATGGGATGATATGTCTCAATTGAAGATTTGCTCTTGGAATGTAGGGGGGATTAATTCTGCCATCAAGCGGAAAAAAAATATTATTGTATTTAAAACAACAGAAAGCGGATGTAGCTATGCTGCAGGAAATGCATCTCACAGAGAGTGAGCACGCCAAGCTGGGAGTGTTGGGATTCACTGTGGCAGCCTCTGCTTCATATTCATCTAAGGCACGAGGAGTAGCCATACTAGTTAGATCGGCAGTGGCCCCTAAGTGCTCACAGTTATATGCCGACCCAACAGGCCGATTTGTGATCACGGAGGTCTCAATGTTACAGGAAACGTTTATTTTTTGTAATGTTTATGCCCCCAATGTGTATTCTAAAAAATTATTTTGTAGGTTGATGAACAAATTGTACCCCCATGCCAACTCTCAGCTTGTGGTGGGAGGGGACTTCAACATGGTGGCTCTCCCATCGATGGACAGGTCGGCTTCCACCACAAGGCGTATCCCTAAACATGCTATAGATATAAAGTATATTGTTGATCAGCTGCATTTGTTGGATTACTGGAGGGTGCTGCACCCAACAGATAGGGACTATACATGTCTGTCGGCAGCCCATGGGACGCTGTCACGTATCGATTATTTGATGCCGTCGTCCAGCATGTTCCTTAAGTTGCTGGAAGCGGGCATCAATGCTATGGGTGTATCGGACCATTCATTGATTTGGTGTTTGATGGAAACGGGTATTGATATAGGACACCACAGACAGTGGAGGTATCTCGCAGGCTCTACCAAGTTTAGACAGGCATTAGAGGCAAAGTGGGCAGATTATTCCCATACAAATCAGGATCATGTAGGGGACCCTCTGCTTTACTGGCAGACAGCTAAGACAGTCATGAGGGGGGAAGTAATGGCGTTTGTTAGTAAATACAAAAAAGACCGCTCTAAAAACATATTGACAGCTCAGGAGGCCTTGACGGTAGCTTACGCGCCATATAAACAGGACTCCAATGACAATACCAAATCAGCGTATTTACAGGCTAAGTCCAACTTTGACTCCATAATGGAAATACAAACCACCAGACATATATCTGACACCTCTTTCCAGTTTTACAAACATGGAAATAAGAATGGAAGACTTCTGTCTAACTTAATTAGGGGATCAAGGCCAACAGCGGTGGTGACAGCCCTTAAAACACCCGAGGGAGCCAGGAAAACAAGGGGAGTGGAGGTATTAGAAATCTTCAGACAGTTTTATGAAAAGCTATATACTCAGGGACCTATTGACACAAATTCACAGACCAGGTTTTGGGATTCAATTGTAGTGCCACAAATTCCAGAGGGTAATAAAGCCAGTTTGATGAGCCCCATTACAGCAGAGGAAGTATCCCAAACAATTAAGAAACTGAAACCCCTGAAGGCCCCGGGACCGGACGGGTTCTCGGGAGAGTTTTATAAAATACTGGTAGATAAAGTCAGCGCACCCTTGGCCAAGGCCTTCAATGCTATAATGGAGGGCTCTCCTCTGCCCTTATATTTCAACTCGGCAGTGGTCAGGGTATTACCAAAACCGGGACGTGACGTGGAGGATCCGGGATCATATCGCCCAATCTCGCTTCTTAACAGCGATTACAAACTTCTAACTAAAATTTTATCTGATAGACTCAAATTTATACTGCCTGGGGTGGTCGGGATAGACCAAACAGGATTCATTTATGGCCGACATTCAGTAATTAATGTGTGGAAGGTTCTAGCAGTGATCCAACACCTAGAAGGGGGAGGTGATGCGGGTGATCATGTAGTGTTGGCTATGGACGCCGAAAAAGCATTTGACCTTGTAACCTGGAGCCATTTATATGAGTCTCTATCGCGGTTCGGATTTCCAGAGGAGTTTGTAAGACTACTTAAATTACTTTACCATGAACCTAGAACCCAAGTGGCATGTAATGGCTACATGTCACCTTACTTTACCATACAGAAGGGAACTAGACAGGGGTGCCCGTTGTCACCCCTGCTCTTTGCATTGGCATTGGAGCCCCTGGCAATTGCCATTCACACTCACCCATTATTCAAAGGAATAACAGTGGGTTTCTCGGAACAGAGACTATGCTTGTTTGCAGACGATATGTTGGTGTTTGCCTCGGATCTGTCCACGTCCGTCCCGACCATCTTAAAACTACTGCTTGAATTTGGCTCGTTTGCGGGGTATAAAATTAATATCCAAAAATCGGAGGCCCTAGTGGTCCTCCAGGACCCTACGACTGGAACCCACCTACCAGTACTCTCGCAATTTAAAATAAATACTCACAAAATCAAATACTTAGGGATAAATATACAGAGTAGACTATCTCAATTGTACAAGGAAAACTTTGAACCAATAATCATAGGTATATTGAAACAATTGGAGAAATGGAAATCTCTTCCATTATCCCTGATGGGGAGGGCAGCAGTTCTTCAGTCTATCATATTCCCAAAACTCTCCTATTGCATGCAGATGATCCCCATTAGACTGTCTAAATCAGACATAAAAAGGGTGACTTCAGCCTTTTTCAAATTCCTTTGGGCAGACAAGAAGCCAAAAATTTCTAGAGATAAGTTGTATTTCAGGAGGGTGGAGGGGGGACTCGGGGTACCTCATTTGGCGGCCTTCATCCACTCTGTTTTTATGAGGTACATAATTGATTGGATGACAGGGACAGACTATTATACCCATAAGACACTAGATTCGGAAATGTTTCCCCAGATGTCTACAGCGGCACTTCTGCATGTTCCAAGGTCGGCCTTACCCCCCTTGGCAATGCAGAACATTCTATTTGCAGACACATACCTGGTTTGGCGGGCTATCAACAAGAGACTGGGCCATAGAAGTGAAGTGTCGAGATATGCCACTTTCTGGAGGAATCACAATTTTCTTCCGGGAACACTCAACACCACGTACCTTGGGTGGGCTAGCAAGGGACTCTCAGCTATTCGAGACGTGTTTGACCCGGGGGGACAAATAATGACCTTCCAGGACCTGGTTGCTAAGTACTCCATTGATAATAAAGATTTCTTTATGTATTTGCAGATTAGACATTATATACAGACTATGCCCTCGCCTATGATAGCAGTAGGGGTTCAGGACCCTTTGCACGTGGTTTTCGTATTAAGTTCCACTGGCCCATACCGTCTTAGATACATATACCCGAGTCTGAACTTGTGACTCTCCTAATAACTGGTCTCAATCTGGGGATCTGTATAACCCCACTGGCACTAGGTATGGCATACCTGCAGTCACTGGCTATGGTGCATCACACTGACTTTCCTCCGGCTGGTCATGGGTAAGGCACAGGTACCAGGGGGTCCCCTGAATAATGAGGAGTTTAATTACAGTTGCATTGTGGGAGTGGACTACAGGTGTCAGTGCAGCGCAGAAAGAATTGGGCGCCAGGCCATCTCATAAAACAGCAATAAACAGTTTATTTTAACATATAGCAAGGATGAAGCAGGGAAAACTTCTGAACACTCTCCTCCAGCACAAAGCATAATGGTTACATCAGGTCACTTATCATTCCATCTCCTCCAGCACATTAATCATTTCGGTTCCATCAGTTCCATCAAGGCACCTCCTCCAGCACGTCACTTAATTGCAGCAGCATAAATATGGCGAACAGCAGTTCATACCAGGGCATTCTGGGACCAGTAGTACTACACATCACAGGTTACTGTCTCTCTCATACATAACAAGGACTCTTGTCAATGGGGGGCTACTCAGCATGCCGCGTTGCTTCGACCACTCTCCCAGATACGTCCTCTCCTGAGACTCACACCTGGCACTCTTTTAGGGCACCTCTACAGGTGGGCATCACCCTCTCACTGGACTCTGTGTACTGCTGCTCTCTCTCTGTCAGGTTCTTTGCTGGGACTGGCAGCACTCCCCACATGTGCTGTGAGGGGCTGCATTCTCCTCATGTTACTCTGCAGGAAAAGCACCCACATGTGCTGCTGCTCTCTACATAGAAGAGGTGCAACTCATGACTGCTGTTTCCAAAGCTGGGGACCATGGAAATGACAGTTAGCCATCCCATGGCCCCAGCAATCATCCATGCACCTTCTCCCCTTCACTCCAAACTTGTACTGAATCTGCTACTTTCTAATTACACTTCCTGTCTTCCCCCTCTGCAGGAAGCTTGCATGTGATCACTGCCTGATCCCCAAACTTCTCCCAATCAGTGCACAGGAAATAGACCTAGATATGCATGATAAAACTAAATGGTATTAACCCTTGCAGTACCAGGGTATTACAGATCTACAATCAGTTTGTCACCTACAACTGCTATTTTATTATACTGACAGTGACTTCCATCAGCATTGCAGTATGGTCACTGATTGCCAATAGGAGGAGAAGCAGCAGTCCCCCAACAACACAAAAAAAAAAAAAAACATGACATTTTTTTTTCATGCCAGTTGATTGCCACAATTAATTTTCAGCAAAATACAATGCACTTTTAACACTGTTTGCTAATTATTTTGCAGATCAAACTACACAATGTCATCCAGCTGGCCACAACCCCCCTCGTGGACACGTGCCACCAGAGCGAGCTAGTGAGTATATTTATAAATACACACAAACACACTATTCTAACCCATAAAAACATTTGTCTGCCAGACACAAAAAACAAATCCACCAGACCTGACGCCTGTGAATAACAAACCAATCATCTAAATCTGTACACCATACAAAACACACGGTGAAGGAAAAATCCCTATACATGCTGCGGGCCTGCTATTGGCCACTAATTATGTCCCTTGAAAAATGGCATAATAGGCCACCGATACACTATGGCCCCCCAACCACCACCCACAACCCAACCCAAGAGCTTAGTGTGCAAATCCAAAAATCAAAATGGCAGTTAAAAGAAACATGGGCCAAAGGCTGAGTAAGATTTTTTTTAGGGGTAAACATGCACATTATACATGATGGGCCAGATTCATGAAACATTTTTTGGTTACATGATGAGCAATACTCATAGGAGAAACCACACACCAGAACAGAACAACACAATAATTGTTAATCAAGTACATACATCACTATAACTATCCATCACATACAGTATATGGACCATTTTTTTTAAAAACCCACAAGGAGTGTTGTCAAAGAACATTGGTAAACATTGAGCAACATTTCACTACACCATAAAACTCCACAGCAGTATTGCATCATTTACCAATTTGCAAATATTCACAGGAACATCTCAAGAACTGGTCCATCAGGAAGAGGACCCACATCCTGACCCACCAATGCTGGACGTTGATGGGGAAATAATGCTCCACACAGTGGACCCCTACGAGGCAGAGGATATCCCTACTGAGCCAGCCAGCACAGCAAGGCAAAAAAGTACCCACCATGTACACCACTCCCTACTTCCAGACCCTTTTTTTCAAAATGTGTGATTTAGCCGACAAAAAGTGTGAAGTTCACTGCAAATCAACACACATTAATTTGTCGATTGGTGCAAAAAATGCGATTTTGGCTATTTCATACAGTTGATGAGTACGCTTGGTATCTTTATCGGGATAATGGCAGGCAGTATCGACAGTCATCTTGCAGAAATTACTCAGGCCCTTAGGGCACAAAATGACACCCTTACAACCCAAAATGACTGCATTAGGGCCCAAACTGAGACCATTTGCAGTCTAAGGGCAGGATGTATTCAAATACATCGCCGCCTGCCCGCCGCGATGCCAGCGCATATGTACTAACATATGCGTCTGGCATCGCGGTGCGGTAACTGAGACCCCCCGCGATACCTGTACTGTGGTGTGTGGGGGTCTCCTCTCTGCCGCCTCCTGCTGCCTTCACGCCGGGGACAGCTAAGCAGGCTGTCCCCGGCGCCTCCTCCCCCCCCCTGCAGCTGGAAGGACATCCGGCTGTGTTGCTTGGGGGAGGAAGGGCTTACCTTCCAGGGTCCAGGAGGACCTGCTAGAATGTAAGCCCAAGGGAGGGGGAGAGGGGGTGGCGGGCGGTGAAAAGAAGCCCAAAGGCTTCTATAGGGTATCGCAATTACAGATTATGAGAATGCTTGGAATCTTTATCTGGATAATATTCCTTTTCACTGTAATTCTTTCTACGTATCTGACGTCGGATCTTGTGGCTTAAAAAAAAGAATGGCAGGCAGTATCGACACTCGCCTTGCAGAAATTACTCAGGCCCTTAGGGAACAAAATGACACCCTTAGGACCCAAAATGACTGCAATAGGGCCCAAACTGAGACCATTTGCAGTCTAAATGAGAATATCTCAGCCCAGACCCAAGCTATTCAGGGCCAAACTAATGTATTGGTCTCCTTGCATACCCAAATGTCTGGCCAAACACCAAACTTACAACTTCCCGGCCCTTCCCCAGTGACCAGAGTGTTCTCCACTCCTATTAGCAGCTCCCCTAATTCTCTGCCACATCACAGTGTACGGGCTCCCACCAAGTGACAGACACTCTGGCAGTGTACTCAAAAACTCTGGCAGTGTACTTCTGCTTAACGGAGAAGTGGAAACTGTAGCAGCTGTGCTAGGACTAGTTGCATTCTGCATAATGGATCGCATGACAGCAGATTGGAGCTTCTGGGGAGAGCTGGCTGTGTCTGTCCTATGCGCTGTGGACGGTTTTGCCACATTAGCCATGGCCATGACAACATCCATCTGGGTGGCCTATGCTGGCTACATTCTATTTAAGATATCCTACATGGACTTCCGGTTCCGCCCTGATGTGAAGAGGCCGCAGGGAAGCGGAGCTCCGTGAGCGGTGAGTCGGGCGGCACCCCTAGGCCACCGCTACATGGAATAACAGCGTCCAGAAGGCAGGCGGAACACCCCAGGAGCAGGCGGTGGTGCATGGAGAGATATTTTTCTCCTATGCTGTACCGCAAAAGCCGTCGCTCCTATACTCCGGCATCACAGCGCTCAATCAAGATGGCGGCCGCGTCCACCAGCGTGACCAGGACCAAAACGGCGTCTCAGACAGCACCCAGCAATCCACCAACGGTAGCGGAGGACACCCTGATGCCACACCACGGACCGGCTTCCCCCCAGAGCACCTACTCAGGTACCCCCGCATGTTTAATACAAGGGGAGGACAGCAGGGCTGGGGACACTGACAATGGGGCTTATCAAGATATGCTGAGAGCTATCAAAACCACCATTGCCCCGATGTTTAAGGAGCATGCAGAGACTTTCCAGCAAACTTGTGCTGAGCTAAAGGAACATATGTCACAGTTATCTAGAAGGGTGTCCCACAATGAAACACAAATTGGGGCTGTTTTTCATGATGTGCAGATTTTAAAAGCTCATAATGCCGACCTGCAGAAATCTGTCTACACGCTGACTAATAAAGTCGACGATCTTGAAAATAGATCAAGAAGATGCAATTTAAGACTTGTAGGTCTCCCTGAAGAGATTAGGGGCCCCAAATTACACCATTTCATCAAAAACACGCTGCCGGCCATTTCAGGAGTCGAAGCTGAATGTGCAGATATGGTGGTAGAAAGGGAGCACAGATTGGGGCTTGAGAAGGAAGGGCCTAATGCGAGACCAAGAGTGGCTATTTTTAAATTTTTAAGTGCCTGAACTACCTTCACAAGGAAGCCTTATGGTCGGCTTCATGCAAACAGAGATCCTTGTGTAATGCACTCACCGGGGTCGCTGGTGTTAATCACCCCACCGCACAGGTTCTTCTTTTTCCTTGGAGAGTTAGTAGAAGGAATACCGGCTCACACGAGTGTTGTCCTTTTAAGGCCTCGCTTTGAGATAATTTATTTTGCGTAAGAGGTCAAGTAAAAAGGGAGTAACCCAGAGGAACACTGCCCATGGGCAGTCTCCTATAATTGCAATGGGTTATCACAATAAATGCAATACATTTCTATATTCACTTCAAAGGTTCACTGCTCTGGCAAAGATTAGTTCATTTAATTCACCAGGAAGTAAAGCAAGTGGGAGGTGTAATACACAGACAGACAGAGCCCAGCAGCTCCATAAGGCTCATTTACTGGATCTTTACTTCCTGTATCTAAAGTTAAAAGTACAACAAAGCCCAGCAAATACAAATCTAATAAAATATAAATCTGCACTGCCTAGACAAAGTCTATGTGTGGTGTGTCTGTGAGTGAGCATGTGTGCGCATGCTGCTCACCTTTATGTGATACTATCATTATATGATTAGTTCAGATGTCCAAACACTTACTGCTGCTTCTGGTACTGGGTCCTGAGCATACTGCTGTGCTAAATCTTCTGCTGGCACCTGTGTAGGTGCTACTGCAGCAGCCATGTTATCAGCTCTCATGCAATACACAGGAGGCAGTACATGGTAGCTGCCAAAGATGGCAGTGCTGAGCTCAGACATGGTTTGGACTCTGCGGATCCAAATGAACTACATTGTCCTGATGACTCATGAGTCCTGCAAATAGTTCAGTAGTTCAATTAGTTCACTGATCATACAGATCAATGAACTAATCTCTGACTATACACCATAATGAGACTGTACAGTACCTGTGAGCTGCCATGTGTGGCACTGCTGTGCTCAGGCATATGTATTGTGTGTTTGCAGCCACAGACACAGTGCTGGCTGCTGCATGTTATACAGTATACTGTAGTAGCTCTGTTTACTCCACATTACAGTCAAAGATGGATATGTATGAACCTTCATGATGCATACAGTGGAGCAGTTGCCCCTAGTAACCAATCAGCAACTGGTTACTTTGCAAAGTCTCTACTTTATCTCTCTAAGGTCAGTTACATTGGGACAAGGGGACATGTTTTTTTCTAATTACTGTATTTTAAAAGCAGAAAAAATTTGACTTTATAAATTACTCTGAATTTGGGTATTTTACTTGCATATTATGGAAGGTAAAATAATAACCACAATGGGATTAATATTGCAGAGCTAAACAATAAACATGTCACTAGAAGGGTGCTGTATAACTTATTGCTTTTCTAAACCAGAAAATAATCTGATTTATTAAACATACAGTAAATGATCATTCTAACAAGACTATAACTCCTACAATGAGCTGGTATTACAATGGCTGCTCTGTGTGTCATAATGTAGTCTAGTTCATCTAGATCCATGCACTCCTCTCAGTCTCTGAGTCAGTGATGGAATAATGAACTAAATGAACTAGATGAACTAATCTTCTGATCTAATCTTTTGGGTGAACTAGATCATAATGAACTAGTCACCAAAACGAACTAGATTTCCCATCACTATCTCACACTGCTCTGCTGTCTCAGACTCCCAGGGAGAGATTCCATCCAGGATTTCCCACCTTTTTCTGCAAACTTGTCAGTTCTGTAACAAGGTTTCTTTTTGCAAACTGACCTGCCTTGCTGTTAACCCCTTTTGTGCTGCAAGCTATATCAACTCAGCTCTGTGCAACTCAAGTAGTACTTTTTAATACAGTCATGCTGGCACCTGTAGTGCCACAGCTACTTTATGCCTGCAGGCCTTTACAGTATTTCCATTACATTATGCTGCTGGCACTTGTAGTGCCCCAGCTTGTGGGGTGCCACACTTGCAGTGGGAGGGCCAAAGAATACATTTATTTCAGGATTATTCCGCTGAGGTGACCAGGGCAAGGAAAGAATTTACAGGGATATGCTCTCAACTCATCGCTGATAATCGCAAATTTGCACTGCTTTATCCAGCCAGGTTGCGGGTCTTTGAGGGGGACACCTTCAAGGACTTTACCACTGCAGATGACGCCAGAGCCTATTTAGGGATGGGGAGCCCTACCCCACTTCCCCCTCAGAAATAATTGCATCCTATACTACCTTTTTCCCCCTTTTTACCTATTCAAAGTCCCAGACCGGGAAAGTTTGGGAAGAGATAAATTAATCTGTGTTCACACAAAATCCCCACAAGGGTGGACAAAACTATGACATTTGCATTACTGTGATGGCGAGGAGGATTAAGTGCTGAATGCATATCTTGAGTGCTCTCAACAGGGGATGCGGTCATCTATTAGAATGAACTTAGGTCTACAGTCATTAGGTCGACCCCACTAGGTCGACTGGCAGGAAGGTCGACCTGACTTAAGGTCGACATGGGCCAAGGTCAACATGACCTAAGGTCGAATTTGCATAAAGGTCGACATGAGGAAGGTCGACTGGTCATAAGGTCGACATGGGTTTTTCACTGTTTTTTGAGCCGACATGTGCCGACAGGCGGTATTTCATGCCCTACCATCCACTAGGGCGTGGTGGGAGAATAAAATAGTGTGCCGAGCGCAGCGAGGCACCGTGCCCGAAGCATTGCGAGCCAAGCGAGCGATGCGAGGGTCCGATTCTCATTGCCAACTGTGTCCATGTCGACTGTGTCGACATTCGGATCAAAAAACAGTGAAAAACCCATGTCGACCTTATGACCAGTCGACCTTCCTCATGTCGACCTTTATGCAAATTCGACCTTAAGTCATGTCGACCTTGGCCCATGTCGACCTTAAGTCAGGTCGACCTTCCTGCCAGTCGACCTAGTGGGGTCGACCTAAAGACTATAGACCTAAATGCAGTCTGACGAATGATCCCATTCCCTCAACAGTACTTCACAAGGGCACAAGTTTTATTATATCGTCTTTTTTTTTCATTTCTGCTCTGGACGCTGGAGTCTGGCAAACGCCAGGAGTGCTCAGGGCGATGCACGCCAGAACTATGGTTATGTCTATAATATTATAATAATACGCATGGTGATATATTTGATTACAGAAATCAATGTGAAATACTAATGCTCTGAATAAGATTTGAT
Source organism: Crinia signifera (assembly GCF_055691185.1). Taxonomy (NCBI): domain Eukaryota; kingdom Metazoa; phylum Chordata; class Amphibia; order Anura; family Myobatrachidae; genus Crinia; species Crinia signifera. The sequence continues at coordinate 354,437,411 of NC_139217.1, forward strand.
ATAGCTGGGCCACGGAAGTAGGCTGGGCTTAGATGATTATATAAGCTGGGGAATATAGGGGAAAAGTTTCAGGTCAATAAATCAAGTGACCAGACATAGAGGGAAAAGCCAGGTTAAATACACAAGCAATTGAACCGCCGAATACACATAGTATGGGCGGTGGAAGTTTGATAATTAAGATAAGTTTAGTTTTTCTATTTCATCTACTAGGGGTGCCGACCCATTTATGCAGCTCGGGAGGGTTTTAAGTACAAAATATATCCCAGGTTGGGTAATGTTAAACGGAAGTTCTATGCTACCACTGAGTTGCGACGGAAAAGGGGAGGTCCCATGTTTGGGGCAACCTGACCGTCAATGGAAGTTGAAAGTTCATTTTATGTTGGTGTTTTTGGGGACATTTTTCCCAGGTTGGGGGGGTTTTGGGGAGGGGGGGGGGAGGTTGGGGTGTTTTGCAGAAAGTCCAGGGATGTTATACTGAATTACCTAGATATGGGATGATATGTCTCAATTGAAGATTTGCTCTTGGAATGTAGGGGGGATTAATTCTGCCATCAAGCGGAAAAAAAATATTATTGTATTTAAAACAACAGAAAGCGGATGTAGCTATGCTGCAGGAAATGCATCTCACAGAGAGTGAGCACGCCAAGCTGGGAGTGTTGGGATTCACTGTGGCAGCCTCTGCTTCATATTCATCTAAGGCACGAGGAGTAGCCATACTAGTTAGATCGGCAGTGGCCCCTAAGTGCTCACAGTTATATGCCGACCCAACAGGCCGATTTGTGATCACGGAGGTCTCAATGTTACAGGAAACGTTTATTTTTTGTAATGTTTATGCCCCCAATGTGTATTCTAAAAAATTATTTTGTAGGTTGATGAACAAATTGTACCCCCATGCCAACTCTCAGCTTGTGGTGGGAGGGGACTTCAACATGGTGGCTCTCCCATCGATGGACAGGTCGGCTTCCACCACAAGGCGTATCCCTAAACATGCTATAGATATAAAGTATATTGTTGATCAGCTGCATTTGTTGGATTACTGGAGGGTGCTGCACCCAACAGATAGGGACTATACATGTCTGTCGGCAGCCCATGGGACGCTGTCACGTATCGATTATTTGATGCCGTCGTCCAGCATGTTCCTTAAGTTGCTGGATGCGGGCATCAATGCTATGGGTGTATCGGACCATTCATTGATTTGGTGTTTGATGGAAACGGGTATTGATATAGGACACCACAGACAGTGGAGGTATCTCGCAGGCTCTACCAAGTTTAGACAGGCATTAGAGGCAAAGTGGGCAGATTATTCCCATACAAATCAGGATCATGTAGGGGACCCTCTGCTTTACTGGCAGACAGCTAAGACAGTCATGAGGGGGGAAGTAATGGCGTTTGTTAGTAAATACAAAAAAGACCGCTCTAAAAACATATTGACAGCTCAGGAGGCCTTGACGGTAGCTTACGCGCCATATAAACAGGACTCCAATGACAATACCAAATCAGCGTATTTACAGGCTAAGTCCAACTTTGACTCCATAATGGAAATACAAACCACCAGACATATATCTGACACCTCTTTCCAGTTTTACAAACATGGAAATAAGAATGGAAGACTTCTGTCTAACTTAATTAGGGGATCAAGGCCAACAGCGGTGGTGACAGCCCTTAAAACACCCGAGGGAGCCAGGAAAACAAGGGGAGTGGAGGTATTAGAAATCTTCAGACAGTTTTATGAAAAGCTATATACTCAGGGACCTATTGACACAAATTCACAGACCAGGTTTTGGGATTCAATTGTAGTGCCACAAATTCCAGAGGGTAATAAAGCCAGTTTGATGAGCCCCATTACAGCAGAGGAAGTATCCCAAACAATTAAGAAACTGAAACCCCTGAAGGCCCCGGGACCGGACGGGTTCTCGGGAGAGTTTTATAAAATACTGGTAGATAAAGTCAGCGCACCCTTGGCCAAGGCCTTCAATGCTATAATGGAGGGCTCTCCTCTGCCCTTATATTTCAACTCGGCAGTGGTCAGGGTATTACCAAAACCGGGACGTGACGTGGAGGATCCGGGATCATATCGCCCAATCTCGCTTCTTAACAGCGATTACAAACTTCTAACTAAAATTTTATCTGATAGACTCAAATTTATACTGCCTGGGGTGGTCGGGATAGACCAAACAGGATTCATTTATGGCCGACATTCAGTAATTAATGTGTGGAAGGTTCTAGCAGTGATCCAACACCTAGAAGGGGGAGGTGATGCGGGTGATCATGTAGTGTTGGCTATGGACGCCGAAAAAGCATTTGACCTTGTAACCTGGAGCCATTTATATGAGTCTCTATCGCGGTTCGGATTTCCAGAGGAGTTTGTAAGACTACTTAAATTACTTTACCATGAACCTAGAACCCAAGTGGCATGTAATGGCTACATGTCACCTTACTTTACCATACAGAAGGGAACTAGACAGGGGTGCCCGTTGTCACCCCTGCTCTTTGCATTGGCATTGGAGCCCCTGGCAATTGCCATTCACACTCACCCATTATTCAAAGGAATAACAGTGGGTTTCTCGGAACAGAGACTATGCTTGTTTGCAGACGATATGTTGGTGTTTGCCTCGGATCTGTCCACGTCCGTCCCGACCATCTTAAAACTACTGCTTGAATTTGGCTCGTTTGCGGGGTATAAAATTAATATCCAAAAATCGGAGGCCCTAGTGGTCCTCCAGGACCCTACGACTGGAACCCACCTACCAGTACTCTCGCAATTTAAAATAAATACTCACAAAATCAAATACTTAGGGATAAATATACAGAGTAGACTATCTCAATTGTACAAGGAAAACTTTGAACCAATAATCATAGGTATATTGAAACAATTGAAGAAATGGAAATCTCTTCCATTATCCCTGATGGGGAGGGCAGCAGTTCTTCAGTCTATCATATTCCCAAAACTCTCCTATTGCATGCAGATGATCCCCATTAGACTGTCTAAATCAGACATAAAAAGGGTGACTTCAGCCTTTTTCAAATTCCTTTGGGCAGACAAGAAGCCAAAAATTTCTAGAGATAAGTTGTATTTCAGGAGGGTGGAGGGGGGACTCGGGGTACCTTATTTGGCGGCCTTCATCCACTCTGTTTTTATGAGGTACATAATTGATTGGATGACAGGGACAGACTATTATACCCATAAGACACTAGATTCGGAAATGTTTCCCCAGATGTCTACAGCGGCACTTCTGCATGTTCCAAGGTCGGCCTTACCCCCCTTGGCAATGCAGAACATTCTATTTGCAGACACATACCTGGTTTGGCGGGCTATCAACAAGAGACTGGGCCATAGAAGTGAAGTGTCGAGATATGCCACTTTCTGGGGGAATCACAATTTTCTTCCGGGAACACTCAACACCACGTACCTTGGGTGGGCTAGCAAGGGACTCTCAGCTATTCGAGACGTGTTTGACCCGGGGGGACAAATAATGACCTTCCAGGACCTGGTTGCTAAGTACTCCATTGATAATAAAGATTTCTTTATGTATTTGCAGATTAGACATTATATACAGACTATGCCCTCGCCTATGATAGCAGTAGGGGTTCAGGACCCTTTGCACGTGGTTTTCGTATTAAGTTCCACTGGCCCATACCGTCTTAGATACATATACCCGAGTCTGAACTTGTGACTCTCCTAATAACTGGTCTCAATCTGGGGATCTGTATAACCCCACTGGCACTAGGTATGGCATACCTGCAGTCACTGGCTATGGTGCATCACACTGACTTTCCTCCGGCTGGTCATGGGTAAGGCACAGGTACCAGGGGGTCCCCTGAATAATGAGGAGTTTAATTACAGTTGCATTGTGGGAGTGGACTACAGGTGTCAGTGCAGCGCAGAAAGAATTGGGCGCCAGGCCATCTCATAAAACAGCAATAAACAGTTTATTTTAACATATAGCAAGGATGAAGCAGGGAAAACTTCTGAACACTCTCCTCCAGCACAAAGCATAATGGTTACATCAGGTCACTTATCATTCCATCTCCTCCAGCACATTAATCATTTCGGTTCCATCAGTTCCATCAAGGCACCTCCTCCAGCACGTCACTTAATTGCAGCAGCATAAATATGGCGAACAGCAGTTCATACCAGGGCATTCTGGGACCAGTAGTACTACACATCACAGGTTACTGTCTCTCTCATACATAACAAGGACTCTTGTCAATGGGGGGCTACTCAGCATGCCGCGTTGCTTCGACCACTCTCCCAGATACGTCCTCTCCTGAGACTCACACCTGGCACTCTTTTAGGGCACCTCTACAGGTGGGCATCACCCTCTCACTGGACTCTGTGTACTGCTGCTCTCTCTCTGTCAGGTTCTTTGCTGGGACTGGCAGCACTCCCCACATGTGCTGTGAGGGGCTGCATTCTCCTCATGTTACTCTGCAGGAAAAGCACCCACATGTGCTGCTGCTCTCTACATAGAAGAGGTGCAACTCATGACTGCTGTTTCCAAAGCTGGGGACCATGGAAATGACAGTTAGCCATCCCATGGCCCCAGCAATCATCCATGCACCTTCTCCCCTTCACTCCAAACTTGTACTGAATCTGCTACTTTCTAACTACACTTCCTGTCTTCCCCCTCTGCAGGAAGCTTGCATGTGATCACTGCCTGATCCCCAAACTTCTCCCAATCAGTGCACAGGAAATAGACCTAGATATGCATGATAAAACTAAATGGTATTAACCCTTGCAGTACCAGGGTATTACAGATCTACAATCAGTTTGTCACCTACAACTGCTATTTTATTATACTGACAGTGACTTCCATCAGCATTGCAGTATGGTCACTGATTGCCAATAGGAGGAGAAGCAGCAGTCCCCCAACAACACAAAAAAAAAAAAACATGACATTTTTTTTTCATGCCAGTTGATTGCCACAATTAATTTTCAGCAAAATACAATGCACTTTTAACACTGTTTGCTAATTATTTTGCAGATCAAACTACACAATGTCATCCAGCTGGCCACAACCCCCCTCGTGGACACGTGCCACCAGAGCGAGCTAGTGAGTATATTTATAAATACACACAAACACACTATTCTAACCCATAAAAACATTTGTCTGCCAGACACAAAAAACAAATCCACCAGACCTGACGCCTGTGAATAACAAACCAATCATCTAAATCTGTACACCATACAAAACACACGGTGAAGGAAAAATCCCTATACATGCTGCGGGCCTGCTATTGGCCACTAATTATGTCCCTTGAAAAATGGCATAATAGGCCACCGATACACTATGGCCCCCCAACCACCACCCACAACCCAACCCAAGAGCTTAGTGTGCAAATCCAAAAATCAAAATGGCAGTTAAAAGAAACATGGGCCAAAGGCTGAGTAAGATTTTTTTTAGGGGTAAACATGCACATTATACATGATGGGCCAGATTCATGAAACATTTTTTGGTTACATGATGAGCAATACTCATAGGAGAAACCACACACCAGAACAGAACAACACAATAATTGTTAATCAAGTACATACATCACTATAACTATCCATCACATACAGTATATGGACCATTTTTTTTTAAAAACCCACAAGGAGTGTTGTCAAAGAACATTGGTAAACATTGAGCAACATTTCACTACACCATAAAACTCCACAGCAGTATTGCATCATTTACCAATTTGCAAATATTCACAGGAACATCTCAAGAACTGGTCCATCAGGAAGAGGACCCACATCCTGACCCACCAATGCTGGACGTTGATGGGGAAATAATGCTCCACACAGTGGACCCCTACGAGGCAGAGGATATCCCTACTGAGCCAGCCAGCACAGCAAGGCAAAAAAGTACCCACCATGTACACCACTCCCTACTTCCAGACCCTTTTTTTCAAAATGTGTGATTTAGCCGACAAAAAGTGTGAAGTTCACTGCAAATCGACACACATTAATTTGTCGATTGGTGCAAAAAATGCGATTTTGGCTATTTCATACAGTTGATGAGTACGCTTGGTATCTTTATCGGGATAATGGCAGGCAGTATCGACAGTCATCTTGCAGAAATTACTCAGGCCCTTAGGGCACAAAATGACACCCTTACAACCCAAAATGACTGCATTAGGGCCCAAACTGAGACCATTTGCAGTCTAAGGGCAGGATGTATTCAAATACATCGCCGCCTGCCCGCCGCGATGCCAGCGCATATGTACTAACATATGCGTCTGGCATCGCGGTGCGGTAACTGAGACCCCCCGCGATACCTGTACTGTGGTGTGTGGGGGTCTCCTCTCTGCCGCCTCCTGCTGCCTTCACGCCGGGGACAGCTAAGCAGGCTGTCCCCGGCGCCTCCTCCCCCCCCCCCCTGCAGCTGGAAGGACATCCGGCTGTGTTGCTTGGGGGAGGAAGGGCTTACCTTCCAGGGTCCAGGAGGACCTGCTAGAATGTAAGCCCAAGGGAGGGGGAGAGGGGGTGGCGGGCGGTGAAAAGAAGCCCAAAGGCTTCTATAGGGTATCGCAATTACAGATTATGAGAATGCTTGGAATCTTTATCTGGATAATATTCCTTTTCACTGTAATTCTTTCTACGTATCTGACGTCGGATCTTGTGGCTTAAAAAAAAGAATGGCAGGCAGTATCGACACTCGCCTTGCAGAAATTACTCAGGCCCTTAGGGAACAAAATGACACCCTTAGGACCCAAAATGACTGCAATAGGGCCCAAACTGAGACCATTTGCAGTCTAAATGAGAATATCTCAGCCCAGACCCAAGCTATTCAGGGCCAAACTAATGTATTGGTCTCCTTGCATACCCAAATGTCTGGCCAAACACCAAACTTACAACTTCCCGGCCCTTCCCCAGTGACCAGAGTGTTCTCCACTCCTATTAGCAGCTCCCCAACTTCTCTGCCACATCACAGTGTACGGGCTCCCACCAAGTGACAGACACTCTGGCAGTGTACTCAAAAACTCTGGCAGTGTACTTCTGCTTAACGGAGAAGTGGAAACTGTAGCAGCTGTGCTAGGACTAGTTGCATTCTGCATAATGGATCGCATGACAGCAGATTGGAGCTTCTGGGGAGAGCTGGCTGTGTCTGTCCTATGCGCTGTGGACGGTTTTGCCACATTAGCAATGGCCATGACAACATCCATCTGGGTGGCCTATGCTGGCTACATTCTATTTAAGATATCCTACATGGACTTCCGGTTCCGCCCTGATGTGAAGAGGCCGCAGGGAAGCGGAGCTCCGTGAGCGGTGAGTCGGGCGGCACCCCTAGGCCACCGCTACACGGAATAACAGCGTCCAGAAGGCAGGCGGAACACCCTAGGAGCAGGCGGTGGTGCATGGAGAGATATTTTTCTCCTATGCTGTACCGCAAAAGCCGTCGCTCCTATACTCCGGCATCACAGCGCTCAATCAAGATGGCGGCCGCGTCCACCAGCGTGACCAGGACCAAAACGGCGTCTCAGACAGCACCCAGCAATCCACCAACGGTAGCGGAGGACACCCTGATGCCACACCACGGACCGGCTTCCCCCCAGAGCACCTACTCAGGTACCCCCGCATGTTTAATACAAGGGGAGGACAGCAGGGCTGGGGACACTGACAATGGGGCTTATCAAGATATGCTGAGAGCTATCAAAACCACCATTGCCCCGATGTTTAAGGAGCATGCAGAGACTTTCCAGCAAACTTGTGCTGAGCTAAAGGAACATATGTCACAGTTATCTAGAAGGGTGTCCCACAATGAAACACAAATTGGGGCTGTTTTTCATGATGTGCAGAATTTAAAAGCTCATAATACCGACCTGCAGAAATCTGTCTACACGCTGACTAATAAAGTCGACGATCTTGAAAATAGATCAAGAAGATGCAATTTAAGACTTGTAGGTCTCCCTGAAGAGATTAGGGGCCCCAAATTACACTATTTCATCAAAAACACGCTGCCGGCCATTTCAGGAGTCGAAGCTGAATGTGCAGATATGGTGGTAGAAAGGGCGCACAGATTGGGGCTTGAGAAGGAAGGGCCTAATGCGAGACCAAGAGTGGCTATTTTTAAATTTTTAAGTGCCTGAACTACCTTCACAAGGAAGCCTTATGGTCGGCTTCATGCAAACAGAGATCCTTGTGTAATGCACTCACCGGGGTCGCTGGTGTTAATCACCCCACCGCACAGGTTCTTCTTTTTCCTTGGAGAGTTAGTAGAAGGAATACCGGCTCACACGAGTGTTGTCCTTTTAAGGCCTCGCTTTGAGATAATTTATTTTGCGTAAGAGGTCAAGTAAAAAGGGAGTAACCCAGAGGAACACTGCCCATGGGCAGTCTCCTATAATTGCAATGGGTTATCACAATAAATGCAATACATTTCTATATTCACTTCAAAGGTTCACTGCTCTGGCAAAGATTAGTTCATTTAATTCACCAGGAAGTAAAGCAAGTGGGAGGTGTAATACACAGACAGACAGAGCCCAGCAGCTCCATAAGGCTCATTTACTGGATCTTTACTTCCTGTATCTAAAGTTAAAAGTACAACAAAGCCCAGCAAATACAAATCTAATAAAATATAAATCTGCACTGCCTAGACAAAGTCTATGTGTGGTGTGTCTGTGAGTGAGCATGTGTGCGCATGCTGCTCACCTTTATGTGATACTATCATTATATGATTAGTTCAGATGTCCAAACACTTACTGCTGCTTCTGGTACTGGGTCCTGAGCATACTGCTGTGCTAAATCTTCTGCTGGCACCTGTGTAGGTGCTACTGCAGCAGCCATGTTATCAGCTCTCATGCAATACACAGGAGGCAGTACATGGTAGCTGCCAAAGATGGCAGTGCTGAGCTCAGACATGGTTTGGACTCTGCGGATCCAAATGAACTACATTGTCCTGATGACTCATGAGTCCTGCAAATAGTTCAGTAGTTCAATTAGTTCACTGATCATACAGATCAATGAACTAATCTCTGACTATACACCATAATGAGACTGTACAGTACCTGTGAGCTGCCATGTGTGGCACTGCTGTGCTCAGGCATATGTATTGTGTGTTTGCAGCCACAGACACAGTGCTGGCTGCTGCATGTTATACAGTATACTGTAGTAGCTCTGTTTACTCCACATTACAGTCAAAGATGGATATGTATGAACCTTCATGATGCATACAGTGGAGCAGTTGCCCCTAGTAACCAATCAGCAACTGGTTACTTTGCAAAGTCTCTACTTTATCTCTCTAAGGTCAGTTACATTGGGACAAGGGGACATGTTTTTTTCTAATTACTGTATTTTAAAAGCAGAAAAAATTTGACTTTATAAATTACTCTGAATTTGGGTATTTTACTTGCATATTATGGAAGGTAAAATAATAACCACAATGGGATTAATATTGCAGAGCTAAACAATAAACATGTCACTAGAAGGGTGCTGTATAACTTATTGCTTTTCTAAACCAGAAAATAATCTGATTTATTAAACATACAGTAAATGATCATTCTAACAAGACTATAACTCCTACAATGAGCTGGTATTACAATGGCTGCTCTGTGTGTCATAATGTAGTCTAGTTCATCTAGATCCATGCACTCCTCTCAGTCTCTGAGTCAGTGATGGAATAATGAACTAAATGAACTAGATGAACTAATCTTCTGATCTAATCTTTTGGGTGAACTAGATCATAATGAACTAGTCACCAAAACGAACTAGATTTCCCATCACTATCTCACACTGCTCTGCTGTCTCAGACTCCCAGGGAGAGATTCCATCCAGGATTTCCCACCTTTTTCTGCAAACTTGTCAGTTCTGTAACAAGGTTTCTTTTTGCAAACTGACCTGCCTTGCTGTTAACCCCTTTTGTGCTGCAAGCTATATCAACTCAGCTCTGTGCAACTCAAGTAGTACTTTTTAATACAGTCATGCTGGCACCTGTAGTGCCACAGCTACTTTATGCCTGCAGGCCTTTACAGTATTTCCATTACATTATGCTGCTGGCACTTGTAGTGCCCCAGCTTGTGGGGTGCCACACTTGCAGTGGGAGGGCCACAGAATACATTTATTTCAGGATTATTCCGCTGAGGTGACCAGGGCAAGGAAAGAATTTACAGGGATATGCTCTCAACTCATCGCTGATAATCGCAAATTTGCACTGCTTTATCCAGCCAGGTTGCGGGTCTTTGAGGGGGACACCTTCAAGGACTTTACCACTGCAGATGACGCCAGAGCCTATTTAGGGATGGGGAGCCCTACCCCACTTCCCCCTCAGAAATAATTGCATCCTATACTACCTTTTTCCCCCTTTTTACCTATTCAAAGTCCCAGACCGGGAAAGTTTGGGAAGAGATAAATTAATCTGTGTTCACACAAAATCCCCACAAGGGTGGACAAAACTATGACATTTGCATTACTGTGATGGCGAGGAGGATTAAGTGCTGAATGCATATCTTGAGTGCTCTCAACAGGGGATGCGGTCATCTATTAGAATGAACTTAGGTCTACAGTCATTAGGTCGACCCCACTAGGTCGACTGGCAGGAAGGTCGACCTGACTTAAGGTCGACATGGGCCAAGGTCAACATGACCTAAGGTCGAATTTGCATAAAGGTCGACATGAGGAAGGTCGACTGGTCATAAGGTCGACATGGGTTTTTCACTGTTTTTTGAGCCGACATGTGCCGACAGGCGGTATTTCATGCCCTACCATCCACTAGGGCGTGGTGGGAGAATAAAATAGTGTGCCGAGCGCAGCGAGGCACCGTGCCCGAAGCATTGCGAGCCAAGCGAGCGATGCGAGGGTCCGATTCTCATTGCCAACTGTGTCCATGTCGACTGTGTCGACATTCGGATAAAAAAAAAGTGAAAAACCCATGTCGACCTTATGACCAGTCGACCTTCCTCATGTCGACCTTTATGCAAATTCGACCTTAAGTCATGTCGACCTTGGCCCATGTCGACCTTAAGTCAGGTCGACCTTCCTGCCAGTCGACCTAGTGGGGTCGACCTAATGACTATAGACCTAAATGCAGTCTGACGAATGATCCCATTCCCTCAACAGTACTTCACAAGGGCACAAGTTTTATTATATCGTCTTTTTTTCATTTCTGCTCTGGACGCTGGAGTCTGGCAAACGCCAGGAGTGCTCAGGGCGATGCACGCCAGAACTATGGTTATGTCTATAATATTATAATAATACGCATGGTGATATATTTGATTACAGAAATCAATGTGAAATACTAATGCTCTGAATAAGATTTGATATAGCTGGGCCACGGAAGTAGGCTGGGCTTAGATGATTATATAAGCTGGGGAATATAGGGGAAAAGTTTCAGGTCAATAAATCAAGTGACCAGACATAGAGGGAAAAGCCAGGTTAAATACACAAGCAATTGAACCGCCGAATACACATAGTATGGGCGGTGGAAGTTTGATAATTAAGATAAGTTTAGTTTTTCTATTTCATCTACTAGGGGTGCCGACCCATTTATGCAGCTCGGGAGGGTTTTAAGTACAAAATATATCCCAGGTTGGGTAATGTTAAACGGAAGTTCTATGCTACCACTGAGTTGCGACGGAAAAGGGGAGGTCCCATGTTTGGGGCAACCTGACCGTCAATGGAAGTTGAAAGTTCATTTTATGTTGGTGTTTTTGGGGACATTTTTCCCAGGTTGGGGGGGTTTTGGGGAGGGGGGGGGGAGGTTGGGGTGTTTTGCAGAAAGTCCAGGGATGTTATACTGAATTACCTAGATATGGGATGATATGTCTCAATTGAAGATTTGCTCTTGGAATGTAGGGGGGATTAATTCTGCCATCAAGCGGAAAAAAAATATTATTGTATTTAAAACAACAGAAAGCGGATGTAGCTATGCTGCAGGAAATGCATCTCACAGAGAGTGAGCACGCCAAGCTGGGAGTGTTGGGATTCACTGTGGCAGCCTCTGCTTCATATTCATCTAAGGCACGAGGAGTAGCCATACTAGTTAGATCGGCAGTGGCCCCTAAGTGCTCACAGTTATATGCCGACCCAACAGGCCGATTTGTGATCACGGAGGTCTCAATGTTACAGGAAACGTTTATTTTTTGTAATGTTTATGCCCCCAATGTGTATTCTAAAAAATTATTTTGTAGGTTGATGAACAAATTGTACCCCCATGCCAACTCTCAGCTTGTGGTGGGAGGGGACTTCAACATGGTGGCTCTCCCATCGATGGACAGGTCGGCTTCCACCACAAGGCGTATCCCTAAACATGCTATAGATATAAAGTATATTGTTGATCAGCTGCATTTGTTGGATTACTGGAGGGTGCTGCACCCAACAGATAGGGACTATACATGTCTGTCGGCAGCCCATGGGACGCTGTCACGTATCGATTATTTGATGCCGTCGTCCAGCATGTTCCTTAAGTTGCTGGATGCGGGCATCAATGCTATGGGTGTATCGGACCATTCATTGATTTGGTGTTTGATGGAAACGGGTATTGATATAGGACACCACAGACAGTGGAGGTATCTCGCAGGCTCTACCAAGTTTAGACAGGCATTAGAGGCAAAGTGGGCAGATTATTCCCATACAAATCAGGATCATGTAGGGGACCCTCTGCTTTACTGGCAGACAGCTAAGACAGTCATGAGGGGGGAAGTAATGGCGTTTGTTAGTAAATACAAAAAAGACCGCTCTAAAAACATATTGACAGCTCAGGAGGCCTTGACGGTAGCTTACGCGCCATATAAACAGGACTCCAATGACAATACCAAATCAGCGTATTTACAGGCTAAGTCCAACTTTGACTCCATAATGGAAATACAAACCACCAGACATATATCTATCTGACACCTCTTTCCAGTTTTACAAACATGGAAATAAGAATGGAAGACTTCTGTCTAAAGGCCCCCATACATTAGGCCGACTTGTCCTTAGGACAAGTCGGACCCAATACTCCTGTGAGCCGCCCGGCAGCTCCCCGGGAGGCTCAAATACAATTTGGCACTTGATGAGCCAAATTTTACATGTGATAAATCGCTTGCGATTTATCACATGTACGGGGAGCTGCAGCGGGCGGTGAGGGGCATGGGGGCCGGTGGTGATCAGGGGCAGCAGTGGGGCGGGCAGCGGGGGTACTGAGTGCTGACCTGGGGGCGGTGTGGTCAGCAGCAGGGCTCATCAGGGGGACGCCGGAGCGGGGAGCGTGTCCTGACGCTGTAACTAGCCGGCGGCGCCTGTGTGTGATGATCTGGCCGGGCGCTGTGATCATTCACATATATCATTCATTCAGCAGCGCTGCGGGACGGACGGGGCCGGGCAGTGGCGGGTATTATATTTTTAAAACACCTGTCAAATGACTAGCCGTTCTCTGATTGGCTGAGAGCTCTCAGCCAATGACTGACCGTTGGCTGAGAGCTCTCAGCCAATCAGAGAACAGCTAGTCATTTGACAGGTGTTTTAAAAATATAATACCCGCCACTGCCCGGCCCCGTCCGTCCCGCAGCGCTGCTGAATGAATGATATATGTGAATGATCACAGCGCCCGCCGCCCGGCCAGATCATCACACACAGGCGCCGCTCCCCGCTCCCCGCTCCGGCGTCCCCCTGATGAGCCCTGCTGCTGACCACACCGCCCCCAGGTCAGCACTCACCGCCAGCTAAAGGTCCCAAGTCGGGTGGTCGGACGTGCAGCAGGTCCGACCACCCGACGCAGATCCGATGCGCACGGGACCGCGCATCGGATCTGAGGGGACATCAAAAGTAGCCGATTTTGGTCCGATTTCGCCCAGATCCGACTGATCTGGCCTAAATCGGACCAAAATCGGCTAGTGTATGGGGGCCTTAACTTAATTAGGGGATCAAGGCCAACAGCGGTGGTGACAGCCCTTAAAACACCCGAGGGAGCCAGGAAAACAAGGGGAGTGGAGGTATTAGAAATCTTCAGACAGTTTTATGAAAAGCTATATACTCAGGGACCTATTGACACAAATTCACAGACCAGGTTTTGGGATTCAATTGTAGTGCCACAAATTCCAGAGGGTAATAAAGCCAGTTTGATGAGCCCCATTACAGCAGAGGAAGTATCCCAAACAATTAAGAAACTGAAACCCCTGAAGGCCCCGGGACCGGACGGGTTCTCGGGAGAGTTTTATAAAATACTGGTAGATAAAGTCAGCGCACCCTTGGCCAAGGCCTTCAATGCTATAATGGAGGGCTCTCCTCTGCCCTTATATTTCAACTCGGCAGTGGTCAGGGTATTACCAAAACCGGGACGTGACGTGGAGGATCCGGGATCATATCGCCCAATCTCGCTTCTTAACAGCGATTACAAACTTCTAACTAAAATTTTATCTGATAGACTCAAATTTATACTGCCTGGGGTGGTCGGGATAGACCAAACAGGATTCATTTATGGCCGACATTCAGTAATTAATGTGTGGAAGGTTCTAGCAGTGATCCAACACCTAGAAGGGGGAGGTGATGCGGGTGATCATGTAGTGTTGGCTATGGACGCCGAAAAAGCATTTGACCTTGTAACCTGGAGCCATTTATATGAGTCTCTATCGCGGTTCGGATTTCCAGAGGAGTTTGTAAGACTACTTAAATTACTTTACCATGAACCTAGAACCCAAGTGGCATGTAATGGCTACATGTCACCTTACTTTACCATACAGAAGGGAACTAGACAGGGGTGCCCGTTGTCACCCCTGCTCTTTGCATTGGCATTGGAGCCCCTGGCAATTGCCATTCACACTCACCCATTATTCAAAGGAATAACAGTGGGTTTCTCGGAACAGAGACTATGCTTGTTTGCAGACGATATGTTGGTGTTTGCCTCGGATCTGTCCACGTCCGTCCCGACCATCTTAAAACTACTGCTTGAATTTGGCTCGTTTGCGGGGTATAAAATTAATATCCAAAAATCGGAGGCCCTAGTGGTCCTCCAGGACCCTACGACTGGAACCCACCTACCAGTACTCTCGCAATTTAAAATAAATACTCACAAAATCAAATACTTAGGGATAAATATACAGAGTAGACTATCTCAATTGTACAAGGAAAACTTTGAACCAATAATCATAGGTATATTGAAACAATTGGAGAAATGGAAATCTCTTCCATTATCCCTGATGGGGAGGGCAGCAGTTCTTCAGTCTATCATATTCCCAAAACTCTCCTATTGCATGCAGATGATCCCCATTAGACTGTCTAAATCAGACATAAAAAGGGTGACTTCAGCCTTTTTCAAATTCCTTTGGGCAGACAAGAAGCCAAAAATTTCTAGAGATAAGTTGTATTTCAGGAGGGTGGAGGGGGGACTCGGGGTACCTCATTTGGCGGCCTTCATCCACTCTGTTTTTATGAGGTACATAATTGATTGGATGACAGGGACAGACTATTATACCCATAAGACACTAGATTCGGAAATGTTTCCCCAGATGTCTACAGCGGCACTTCTGCATGTTCCAAGGTCGGCCTTACCCCCCTTGGCAATGCAGAACATTCTATTTGCAGACACATACCTGGTTTGGCGGGCTATCAACAAGAGACTGGGCCATAGAAGTGAAGTGTCGAGATATGCCACTTTCTGGGGGAATCACAATTTTCTTCCGGGAACACTCAACACCACGTACCTTGGGTGGGCTAGCAAGGGACTCTCAGCTATTCGAGACGTGTTTGACCCGGGGGGACAAATAATGACCTTCCAGGACCTGGTTGCTAAGTACTCCATTGATAATAAAGATTTCTTTATGTATTTGCAGATTAGACATTATATACAGACTATGCCCTCGCCTATGATAGCAGTAGGGGTTCAGGACCCTTTGCACGTGGTTTTCGTATTAAGTTCCACTGGCCCATACCGTCTTAGATACATATACCCGAGTCTGTTGCCATCGGACCCTAAAATAAAATGGGAAGGAGTAGCAACTCAATGGCGATCTGACATACCATCGGTGGTTGCCCAGGACATTCTGACTAAACACCTAGAAAAGACCATGAAAATCTTACAGTCAGCTATGTTACAGGAGGTACACTTAAAAACCCTTCACAGAGCTTACATGACCCAGGCACAACGCAAACATTTCATCCCAGGGGAACTGGGCTTGTGCTTGAAATGCAGGAGCTCACAGTCCAATTTTTTCCATAGTATGTGGGAATGTAGTAAGATACGAAAGTTCTGGTATAAGGTCATGGGACTAATAAATAAAGTATGCGGACTAAAACTGGTGAAAGATCCACTGGCTATGCTGCTGGCAAACTTTAGTAATTGGAACTTGGAGGGCAAGAAGACAATATTGTACCCATTTTTGACAATGACGGTAACAGTGGCCAAAAAAGTGGTTCTGCGATCATGGACTTCGCCTAAGGCACCAATGTTGTCATCGGTCAAGGTGGAACTTGATAATCTGTTATTTTTTGATAGAAGGGCCACGTTGCCAGACATAGAAAATGGAGTGCGACGCTTCCATAGGAAATGGGGGTCTATATAGACTCGCTAGATCAGGCTACAAAGACTCATATTTTCAAATTATTTGAAGGCAACACGTGGTATCTATTGAGGACATTGTAGTGAACATAACTGGATTACTTTCTGCAGGGAGGGGGGGAAAGGGAGGGGGGGTAGAGTTAGTAGTTTGTTGAAAAGTTGTAATTTGTCGACAAGATAAAAATGTAAGCGAGATAATCGCGTGAACAAATAACTCACACTTGAATGCCTTTTACAGCTTTTAACTGGTAGATTTTATTGGTACACTCATTGCAATTTTGTTTAATCTTTATTGTGATAAAATAGAAAATTAACAGTTTGTGACATATGTACAACAACCATGTATATATAACAGCTGGTCTGTGAATGTCAATGCATTTTACACAACTGCTCAATAAAATTGTTTATTAAAAAAAAAAAAAAAAAAAAAAATATCCTACATGATCAGCAACACAATAATAATGCTGAACATCGCTGTGACGGTCACTAGGAGTAGATACGCTTTTGTATTTGGGATGAACAACTTCGCATCCACTCTGCTGAAAGAACTTGTGACTCTCCTAATAACTGGTCTCAATCTGGGGATCTGTATAACCCCACTGGCACTAGGTATGGCATACCTGCAGTCACTGGCTATGGTGCATCACACTGACTTTCCTCCGGCTGGTCATGGGTAAGGCACAGGTACCAGGGGGTCCCCTGAATAATGAGGAGTTTAATTACAGTTGCATTGTGGGAGTGGACTACAGGTGTCAGTGCAGCGCAGAAAGAATTGGGCGCCAGGCCATCTCATAAAACAGCAATAAACAGTTTATTTTAACATATAGCAAGGATGAAGCAGGGAAAACTTCTGAACACTCTCCTCCAGCACAAAGCATAATGGTTACATCAGGTCACTTATCATTCCATCTCCTCCAGCACATTAATCATTTCGGTTCCATCAGTTCCATCAAGGCACCTCCTCCAGCACGTCACTTAATTGCAGCAGCATAAATATGGCGAACAGCAGTTCATACCAGGGCATTCTGGGACCAGTAGTACTACACATCACAGGTTACTGTCTCTCTCATACATAACAAGGACTCTTGTCAATGGGGGGCTACTCAACATGCCGCGTTGCTTCGACCACTCTCCCAGATACGTCCTCTCCTGAGACTCACACCTGGCACTCTTTTAGGGCACCTCTACAGGTGGGCATCACCCTCTCACTGGACTCTGTGTACTGCTGCTCTCACACTGCGATCTCTCTCTCTCTCTGTCAGGTTCTTTGCTGGGACTGGCAGCACTCCCCACATGTGCTGTAAGGGGCTGCATTCTCCTCATGTTACTCTGCAGGAAAAGCACCCACATGTGCTGCTGCTCTCTACATAGAAGAGGTGCAACTCATGACTGCTGTTTCCAAAGCTGGGGACCATGGAAATGACAGTTAGCCATCCCATGGCCCCAGCAATCATCCATGCACCTTCTCCCCTTCACTCCAAACTTGTACTGAATCTGCTACTTTCTAACTACACTTCCTGTCTTCCCCCTCTGCAGGAGGCTTGCATGTGATCACTGCCTGATCCCCAAACTTCTCCCAATCAGTGCACAGGAAATAGACCTAGATATGCATGATAAAACTAAATGGTATTAACCCTTGCAGTACCAGGGTATTACAGATCTACAATCAGTTTGTCACCTATGTTAGGATGGGACAAAGTTATATTTCCACACAAGTTGAAGATTTCAAGTTAATAAACAATATATATATATATTCAGTATACGTATACAAGGACTTATCGATGTGACATAAGCTATTGCAAGCTACTATCACCTGTTCCTGTCAATCAAAGACCAATCAACAAGCTATTATGAGGATCACCAGTTGTTCCTGTCAATAGAAGATATCGTGAAGTGAATGTATAGCTTAAATGGATAATTACAACATGTTTACGTCAGAGAGCCAACAAGAACTGCTGACCAGTACTAAATATGTTCTTCCATATATGTAATGATTTAAATAGTTAGCATTATCACCATATATGAAATCACCCCCATACTATTTGTGGCCATAGTTTAAAAAGTATAAATTGGATGATGTGACGACAGCAGGAGTGAGGAGGGCTGGGGCCTGCCCCGCCTCCTTCTCACACTCCTTCTCCACACGCCACACTTCATGCTGTGCTGTTCTGTTCTGTCTGTCTAGGAATTAAGCAATATTGTATAATATATTATTTTGGATAAATATGTAATTACGTGTCATTTATTTATCCTCGAACTTAACAGTAGATTTATTCCCAACTTATCAATGGTGACTCCGACGTTCCTGCCTAATCACATCAGGCTACCTGCTGCATTCTACGCAACTTCTACAGACACAAGGTGAGAAAAAGCCTTTTTTTACTATAAAATGATTGCAAAGTTGCGTTATGAATGGCAGGTGGACTGATGTGGACGGTAGGTGACACGATATATCTTATGTGATATTGCTTATTCTTATTCTAAATTGGAAAACTTATTATAAAAACTGAAGCTATTTTCTAAATAATAAATTATAGGCTGTTAATAAGGAATAGATTCATTTAATCACAGTGTGTGACAAAAGGTCAATTGTCACTGTGGTTCACGTTAAATATTAGGGCTCTTGTGTCTTACAATATTTTAACGGTTCTATGGGTTTTTTTGGAACACTAAAATTAAGTTTTAAATAGATGTAATTTAATCGCAGTGAGTGACGGGAAGTCAGCTCTAGTATGTGATAGGTACAATGACTATTGTGTCATAAAATATAAGCCTTTCATTTGTACGGGTTTTTAAAACCTACAAAACTTCGATGAGATATGTCTGGGACTATCTGCTTGAAGTTTTATTCTAGTTCATATAAGTCTTAGCAAGAGACGTCTTGCTCGGATATTGAACTGGATTGTTCTGAATGTGGTAATTCAGTAATCATCTATTAACTAGATCAAAATTATAGCCTATTCTAAATTGAAGTAACATGTGGTATACAGTTTTTTTTTAATAAAGCAAATTAAACTTCAGTAACTTAAGAAGAAGTGTTAAGATAATCATAACAGGTTAGAGATTAATTTAGCTTAAACTTAATAAAATAATGTACACTGAGAGCAATTAAGAATAAAATGAAGTATTTTAAAGACAGACAGTATAAAAATTCATATAAAACATGCCAACTAAAGTAACTAGTTACAATGAAATTAAAGTTTTTAACAATCCTAGGAATACATAAATGTGTGCCCAGATCAAACAACATGATCTGAGAAAGTAAAAATGTCTAATACGACTTATGTTTGAAGTCTGCAATTTGGTAAAATGGGAAAATGTATCCTGGCCAGGAAATACATTTATATCTTTATTCAGTTTTTTTTTTTCCCTTTACCAATAAACAGTCAAATGTATTGGGTTACGCTCATGAGCTCAAAAGTAACAAACTAAAATTATCTAAGAAATCTTGACATAAGTTTATGTCATGTGTCTAAAGTAATTTGTAATGTTTCATGTGAATGCCTAATTCTTACGTATGCAATTGTGTGCTCTGCATTTGGTGAATTTTACTACTTAACTGTATTTGAACATTCAGTAAGTGCAATATTTTAACATTTGAGCATGTACTGATCTAACCAACGTCAGAACTCAGGTCAAACAGGTCACGGTGCTGCACTATTTTTAGTACCAGTGTGTGAATTGAGTGATGTCTCTCTGTGTAAAGGCCCCCATACACTACGCCGACTTGTCCTAAGGACAAGTCGGCCTAATGTCGGCCCCGACTTCCCCTGAGCTCCCCCGGCAGCTCCTGATATGATTTGGCACTTGATGTGCCATTTTTTACATGTGATAAATCGGATCGATTTATCACAGGTAAATCCGGGGGAGCTGTGGGAGAGCAGGGTCTGGGGGAGCTTGCAGGCGTCAGGGTCCGTCTGGGGGAGCGGGGACCAGAGACCGGAGAGCAGGGTCTGGTCCATGTGTGATGACAGAGGGTAGTCACCTAGCGGCAGGAGAGGTGGCGGGGAGCGGGGTCCAGTCCAGCTGCAGGAGGGGAGCACGTCCAGCTGAGACTAGGTAGTGGCAGCTGCAGGCGGGGAGCACGTCCAGCTGAGACTAGGTAGTGGCAGCTGCAGGCGGGGAGCACGGCGCGCACGGCGCATAATAGAGTCCGGGTAGCGGCGAGCGGGAGAATAGGAAACATCCTATTCAAAAGACTGGGCGGGCAGGGCGGACGCTGATTGGCTGAGCTCTCGGCCAATCAGCATCCGCCCAGTCTTTTGAATAGGATGTTTCCTAGTCTCCCGCTCGCCGCTACCCGGACTCTATTATGCGCCGTGCGCGCCGTGCTCCCCGCCTGCAGCTGCCACTACCTAGTCTCAGCTGGACCTGCTCCCCTCCTGCAGCTGGACTGGACTGTTATTATGGACTGGACTGTTATTATGCGCCGTGCGCTCTGTGCTCCCCGCCTGCAGCTGCCGCTACCTAGTCTCCAGTCCACACACTAGCTCACTACCCCTCCTGCAGCTGGACCGGACCCCGCTCCCCACCACCTCTCCTGCCGCTAGGTGACTACCCTCTCTCATCACACATGGACCGGACCCTGCTCTCCGGTCCCCACGCCCACAGACCAGCTCAATGCCGGCTGCACATAAGATTTATCTTATGTGCAGACCGTCCGACATCCAGATCTGATCCGATGCGCACGGGACCGCGCATCGGATCAGATTGGATGTCATACCCTACACGATTTGGGCAATTTCACCCGATTTCTCAGCCCGATCCTCCAGAATCGGGTGAAATCGGGCCCAAATCGTGTAGTGTATGGGGGCCTTTAAAGCATGTGACATCCGTAGCAGCTGCTCGTGCACGGAAGCTGAAGCTAGCTACAAGAACATCTTTAAGATCAATAGCGCTAAATTTGAAAACTTTTTTTTTTTTCTTTTAGAAATCTGATCAGTATTTAAAATTGTGTGTTTAATTTGTTTTTGAAACCATTATGTGACAGTAACATTTGTTTTTTCTGTCTCCTCAGTCAAGTAGAAATACGATCTGACTGCTATTTCTGTTCTCTTTTTTTCAAAGTTCAAAAGCAAAGTACAGTTACATTATGTTTGCAGATAAGATATTTCTTATATTTCATTGATTATTTCTACTAGAATGTTTCCTTAAAGCAAGAAATATGTGATATGTACACTAACACACATTATGTGTGCATTTAATTAGAACTGACAGTACTTAAAAGTTCAGTGGTATAATTTTAGACTAACACTAGTGTAATGACTTAGCATACAGATTGCTTAGAATGTAAAAACAAAACACGAATTACTATTGTTTTTCATATGTTATCCTTCATAGCCTAATATTAACACTGATACATTGTTACAAGCCACAGAGTGGCTCATTCCTGTTTTAGGATTTTGTTGAATTTTTATGTTCTGTGTTTAGTTTGTATGTTCTCTCCAGATAAGTTTTCTGGGTTTTGCCTTATTCATTTGTCATTGTTCTTGTATCTGTGAGCACAGCTGCTCAGGTGTAGCTTGTGAACTTTATAGTCTGTTTTGTATCATTTGTGGGTTAAGTCAATTTTCCAATTATGACCTCATAGCCTCCACTGCGGTTTTGTTTATAACAATAAGTCCATGTTGCAACGGAGTTTGGGCGAACCTAATTTGCCCTTCCAGCCGGGGCGACTGCAGGCGAAGACTAGCATTGCAAGCTTCAGTGGACCACTGTGGGGGGATAATATTATTATTATTATTTTTTTATTTATAAGGTGCCACAAGTGTTTTACAGCACCTCAAAGGGCCCAGTCTAGGGCTTCAGACTAAGTAGAGCTGTTGAAAAAATCACTATCAATCACAGCTTGACCGTTAGTTGTAATACCGCTTCCTCGCAAACATTGATACTTGAAATTATGTCATAGCCTATATTGACAACTGTGGTATGCGATCTCTTGATTAATTGGTTTATAACTATGCTAGTGGATTAATCTTTTTCCATAGTATGAATAATGCCCAAGTTTCATAATTATTTTCTCCTTTATAATTATATGGTTAATTACACGCTAATTGTTTTAAAAAAAAAATATATATATATGTTTCTTAAGTGTTTTGTTTGCTCCATGGGCGAACCATAGTGCAAACAAACAGGGGATATATGTAATAAATATATTTTTAGTTTTATAATGACATAACTGCTGCTCTGCAGTTTTCAATGTTTTATTTTGTTATACAATAACCATGCACATTCAAATAATGGTTATTTATATAACACCAATGGGAAAAATTAATGTCTAAGTATTATTTAATAAGTATATATGCCTTGATAAGATTCCTTGTATGGTCTGCGACCGCAACATACAGTATTTTAGTTTCGGATAATGTGCAAAGTTAATTTATTTTTTTGTGTTTCTAGTTAGATCAACTCTTACCAGAATTCTGATTCAGTTGGGACTGTGTCACTAAAAAAAAAAAAAAAAACCAGGGTGGAGCTAGTCTGCCCCAGAAAGGTGGCTATTAATGGCGAAGTCTAAGACCTGCGCAAGTGCCTGCTGACACAGGATATGGTAACAGAGTCAGAATTAAAGGATACTGTGGTTTTACTACCTCAGTTGCAGAAGCACAATTCAGGTTGAAGTCAACTTCTTACAGACCTGCGAGCCAGAGCAAGGGTTAATTCTGTGCTCATCCCAGATTAGCATAACATCTGCACCACTGACATCCACATTGTAGGGCTTATCATGTGTGAGACATTATTGATTATATGTTATTAAATCTTTTATAGATAAAATCCAAAATATGTAAATTATGAAGTTAAATCTACAAAATAGTCAGACAGAAAAGATTTGCCTTATGCTACCTCATAGAAACATCTAGACTGCTATTGGGGATAAGACAGTAAGTATTTGCACTGTACAGAGACAATTATTAAAAGTTATTCAGTAACAATAGTATCCATTATGAAATGGAAGATGGATTCTCTGCTGATATAAGGATTGCAGAAGTATTTTACATAAAATCTATTGTGTGAAACATTATCCTATGGTCAAAAGGTAGTTGTATATGTACTAAAGAAATATTGTCTTATTTCAGAGCAACTATTGGTAAGTGTGGGGAATTGTGACCTGTTCACAGACTACACCTCAGGACAATAGTGTGTGCCGTGAAGATCACGTGTGCTCACATATAGGGCAAGCCAGAACCCAAATTTGGGTATCCGTCATAACAGATGGAAGGTAGAATGGAGAACCGCACACAGTACATGGAATACCTATCTAGGGTCTTGAAGAAGATCTGAGGTAGGAAAGCCAGTACTAAAGCATTTTGGAACTCCATGCTCTAAATAAAAATAAAAAATACATGTAGAAAAGGCTGTCCAATCCTGGGCGTGGTTGTGAGCGATGGATATTTGGTTAGTTTCCTGGTATTACCAATAGCTTCTCTAGTCTGTGTTCATTGCACATAGCTAGGGTTACTGACGTAGATAATGTTACACAAAATTAGATTTACTATAGATATAGATTAAATTGCTATAGTTTGAGAATTCACATTGTCTCAATCACACTAAGTGATTATAAGTACAATGGCCTTATTGTCTCTGGAGTGCAACATACTACTGACATTAAATTAAATGAAAAACATCTTTGATTAAGAAAAGCACAATAACTATTCGATATTATAAGTGAATTCACGATTTAAGGTTCAATGAAGAGAAAAGTAATTTAAAGCTAATGACACTGGTTTAATGTGTATAATAGTCTAAGATATTAGTCGACAGTCTATTTATCATATTCGTATTGTTCCTACATACTGATAATATTACTAATATCCATTGATTGACTATATAATTGATACAATGATGAAAAGATAGAGTGATAATTAACAATTTTCTTTTCACTTACACTTAGCTGAACATATGGTATCCATAAGAAAGATGATCATTTATAGAGATAATTCTATATTTTTGAGACCGATAGTTATACATATTAAGGGATGAAGCTGATTCGACAGAAAGAATAATGCATGGGTTTATTCTAAGTAAGATTCTAATAAAATGGTTTATGAATCAAGACAATAGGTTACACGATTATTAATGCATTGTGCTCCAAGATTACAGAAGTTTCTCTGAGTACTTCAAACTGATCATCCGGATCCAGAGATGTCACCTGTATCTAAAGAAGTCCTGTCAACTATAAATCTTCATTTGTGGGAAAAACAGGAGGAACTGTTAGGATGGGACAAAGTTATATTTCCACACAAGTTGAAGATTTCAAGTTAATAAACAATATATATATATATTCAGTATACGTATACAAGGACTTATCGATGTGACATAAGCTATTGCAAGCTACTATCACCTGTTCCTGTCAATCAAAGACCAATCAACAAGCTATTATGAGGATCACCAGTTGTTCCTGTCAATAGAAGATATCGTGAAGTGAATGTATAGCTTAAATGGATAATTACAACATGTTTACGTCAGAGAGCCAACAAGAACTGCTGACCAGTACTAAATATGTTCTTCCATATATGTAATGATTTAAATAGTTAGCATTATCACCATATATGAAATCACCCCCATACTATTTGTGGCCATAGTTTAAAAAGTATAAATTGGATGATGTGACGACAGCAGGAGTGAGGAGGGCTGGGGCCTGCCCCGCCTCCTTCTCACACTCCTTCTCCACACGCCACACTTCATGCTGTGCTGTTCTGTTCTGTCTGTCTAGGAATTAAGCAATATTGTATAATATATTATTTTGGATAAATATGTAATTACGTGTCATTTATTTATCCTCGAACTTAACAGTGGATTTATTCCCAACTTATCACCTACAACTGCTATTTTATTATACTGACAGTGACTTCCATCAGCATTGCAGTATGGTCACTGATTGCCAATAGGAGGAGAAGCAGCAGTCCCCCAACAACACAAAAAAAAAAAAAAAAACATGACATTTTTTTTTCATGCCAGTTGATTGCCACAATTAATTTTCAGCAAAATACAATGCACTTTTAACACTGTTTGCTAATTAGTTTGCAGATCAAACTACACAATGTCATCCAGCTGGCCACAACCCCCCTCGTGGACACGTGCCACCAGAGCGAGCTAGTGAGTATATTTATAAATACACACAAACACACTATTCTAACCCATAAAAACATTTGTCTGCCAGACACAAAAAACAAATCCACCAGACCTGACGCCTGTGAATAACAAACCAATCATCTAAATCTGTACACCATACAAAACACACGGTGAAGGAAAAATCCCTATACATGCTGCGGGCCTGCTATTGGCCACTAATTATGTCCCTTGAAAAATGGCATAATAGGCCACCGATACACTATGGCCCCCCAACCACCACCCACAACCCAACCCAAGAGCTTAGTGTGCAAATCCAAAAATCAAAATGGCAGTTAAAAGAAACATGGGCCAAAGGCTGAGTAAGATTTTTTTTAGGGGTAAACATGCACATTATACATGATGGGCCAGATTCATGAAACATTTTTTGGTTACATGATGAGCAATACTCATAGGAGAAACCACACACCAGAACAGAACAACACAATAATTGTTAATCAAGTACATACATCACTATAACTATCCATCACATACAGTATATGGACCATTTTTTTTAAAAACCCACAAGGAGTGTTGTCAAAGAACATTGGTAAACATTGAGCAACATTTCACTACACCATAAAACTCCACAGCAGTATTGCATCATTTACCAATTTGCAAATATTCACAGGAACATCTCAAGAACTGGTCCATCAGGAAGAGGACCCACATCCTGACCCACCAATGCTGGACGTTGATGGGGAAATAATGCTCCACACAGTGGACCCCTACGAGGCAGAGGATATCCCTACTGAGCCAGCCAGCACAGCAAGGCAAAAAAGTACCCACCATGTACACCACTCCCTACTTCCAGACCCTTTTTTTCAAAATGTGTGATTTAGCCGACAAAAAGTGTGAAGTTCACTGCAAATCGACACACATTAATTTGTCGATTGGTGCAAAAAATGCGATTTTGGCTATTTCATACAGTTGATGAGTACGCTTGGTATCTTTATCGGGATAATGGCAGGCAGTATCGACAGTCATCTTGCAAAAATTACTCAGGCCCTTAGGGCACAAAATGACACCCTTACAACCCAAAATGACTGCATTAGGGCCCAAACTGAGACCATTTGCAGTCTAAGGGCAGGATGTATTCAAATACATCGCCGCCTGCCCGCCGCGATGCCAGCGCATATGTACTAACATATGCGTCTGGCATCGCGGTGCGGTAACTGAGACCCCCCGCGATACCTGTACTGTGGTGTGTGGGGGTCTCCTCTCTGCCGCCTCCTGCTGCCTTCACGCCGGGGACAGCTAAGCAGGCTGTCCCCGGCGCCTCCTCCCCCCCCCCCCCCCTGCAGCTGGAAGGACATCCGGCTGTGTTGCTTGGGGGAGGAAGGGCTTACCTTCCAGGGTCCAGGAGGACCTGCTAGAATGTAAGCCCAAGGGAGGGGGAGAGGGGGGTGGCGGGCGGTGAAAAGAAGCCCAAAGGCTTCTATAGGGTATCGCAATTACAGATTATGAGAATGCTTGGAATCTTTATCTGGATAATATTCCTTTTCACTGTAATTCTTTCTACGTATCTGACGTCGGATCTTGTGGCTAAAAAAAAAAGAATGGCAGGCAGTATCAACACTCGCCTTGCAGAAATTACTCAGGCCCTTAGGGAACAAAATGACACCCTTAGGACCCAAAATGACTGCAATAGGGCCCAAACTGAGACCATTTGCAGTCTAAATGAGAATATCTCAGCCCAGACCCAAGCTATTCAGGGCCAAACTAATGTATTGGTCTCCTTGCATACCCAAATGTCTGGCCAAACACCAAAATTACAACTTCCCGGCCCTTCCCCAGTGACCAGAGTGTTCTCCACTCCTATTAGCAGCTCCCCAACTTCTCTGCCACATCGCAGTGTACGGGCTCCCACCAAGTGACAGACACTCTGGCAGTGTACTCAAAAACTCTGGCAGTGTACTTCTGCTTAACGGAGAAGTGGAAACTGTAGCAGATGTGCTAGGACTAGTTGCATTCTGCATAATGGATCGCATGACAGCAGATTGGAGCTTCTGGGGAGAGCTGGCTGTGTCTGTCCTATGCGCTGTGGACGGTTTTGCCACATTAGCCATGGCCATGACAACATCCATCTGGGTGGCCTATGCTGGCTACATTCTATTTAAGATATCCTACATGGACTTCCGGTTCCGCCCTGATGTGAAGAGGCCGCAGGGAAGCGGAGCTCCGTGAGCGGTGAGTCGGGCGGCACCCCTAGGCCACCGCTACACGGAATAACAGCGTCCAGAAGGCAGGCGGAACACCCCAGGAGCAGGCGGTGGTGCATAGAGAGATATTTTTCTCCTATGCTGTACCGCAAAAGCCGTCGCTCCTATACTCCGGCATCACAGCGCTCAATCAAGATGGCGGCCGCGTCCACCAGCGTGACCAGGACCAAAACGGCGTCTCAGACAGCACCCAGCAATCCACCAACGGTAGCGGAGGACACCCTGATGCCACACCACGGACCGGCTTCCCCCCAGAGCACCTACTCAGGTACCCCCGCATGTTTAATACAAGGGGAGGACAGCAGGGCTGGGGACACTGACAATGGGGCTTATCAAGATATGCTGAGAGCTATCAAAACCACCATTGCCCCGATGTTTAAGGAGCATGCAGAGACTTTCCAGCAAACTTGTGCTGAGCTAAAGGAACATATGTCACAGTTATCTAGAAGGGTGTCCCACAATGAAACACAAATTGGGGCTGTTTTTCATGATGTGCAGAATTTAAAAGCTCATAATGCCGACCTGCAGAAATCTGTCTACACGCTGACTAATAAAGTCGACGATCTTGAAAATAGATCAAGAAGATGCAATTTAAGACTTGTAGGTCTCCCTGAAGAGATTAGGGGCCCCAAATTACACCATTTCATCAAAAACACGCTGCCGGCCATTTTAGGAGTCGAAGCTGAATGTGCAGATATGGTGGTAGAAAGGGCGCACAGATTGGGGCTTGAGAAGGAAGGGCCTAATGCGAGACCAAGAGTGGCTATTTTTAAATTTTTAAGTGCCTGAACTACCTTTACAAGGAAGCCTTATGGTCGGCTTCATGCAAACAGAGATCCTTGTGTAATGCACTCACCGGGGTCGCTGGTGTTAATCACCCCACCGCACAGGTTCTTCTTTTTCCTTGGAGAGTTAGTAGAAGGAATACCGGCTCACACGAGTGTTGTCCTTTTAAGGCCTCGCTTTGAGATAATTTATTTTGCGTAAGAGGTCAAGTAAAAAGGGAGTAACCCAGAGGAACACTGCCCATGGGCAGTCTCCTATAATTGCAATGGGTTATCACAATAAATGCAATACATTTCTATATTCACTTCAAAGGTTCACTGCTCTGGCAAAGATTAGTTCATTTAATTCACCAGGAAGTAAAGCAAGTGGGAGGTGTAATACACAGACAGAGCCCAGCAGCTCCATAAGGCTCATTTACTGGATCTTTACTTCCTGTATCTAAAGTTAAAAGTACAACAAAGCCCAGCAAATACAAATCTAATAAAATATAAATCTGCACTGCCTAGACAAAGTCTATGTGTGGTGTGTCTGTGAGTGAGCATGTGTGCGCATGCGGCTCACCTTTATGTGATACTATCATTATATGATTAGTTCAGATGTCCAAACACTTACTGCTGCTTCTGGTACTGGGTCCTGAGCATACTGCTGTGCTAAATCTTCTGCTGGCACCTGTGTAGGTGCTACTGCAGCAGCCATGTTATCAGCTCTCATGCAATACACAGGAGGCAGTACATGGTAGCTGCCAAAGATGGCAGTGCTGAGCTCACACATGGTCTGGACTCTGCGGATCCAAATGAACTACATTGTCCTGATGACTCATGAGTACTGCAAATAGTTCAGTTGTTCAATTAGTTCACTGATCATACAGATCCCTGAACTAATCTCTGACTATACACCATAATGAGACTGTACAGTACCTGTGAGCTGCCATGTGTGGCACTGCTGTGCTCAGGCATATGTATTGTGTGTTTGCAGCCACAGACACAGTGCTGGCTGCTGCATGTTATACAGTATACTGTAGTAGCTCTGTTTACTCCACATTACAGTCAAAGATGGATATGTATGAACCTTCATGATGCATACAGTGGAGCAGTTGCCCCTAGTAACCAATCAGCAACTGGTTACTTTGCAAAGTCTCTACTTTATCTCTCTAAGGTCAGTTACATTGGGACAAGGGGACATGTTTTTTTCTAATTACTGTATTTTAAAAGCAGAAAAAATTTGACTTTATAAATTACTCTGAATTTGGGTATTTTACTTGCATATTATGGAAGGTAAAATAATAACCACAATGTGATTAATATTGCAGAGCTAAACA
The DNA here is from genome assembly GCF_055691185.1 of Crinia signifera. Lineage (NCBI taxonomy): Eukaryota > Metazoa > Chordata > Amphibia > Anura > Myobatrachidae > Crinia > Crinia signifera. The sequence continues at coordinate 354,467,296 of NC_139217.1, forward strand.
ATAAACATGTCACTAGAAGGGTGCTGTATAACTTATTGCTTTTCTAAACCAGAAAATAATCTGATTTATTAAACATACAGTAAATGATCATTCTAACAAGACTATAACTCCTACAATGAGCTGGTATTACAATGGCTGCTCTGTGTGTCATAATGTAGTCTAGTTCATCTAGATCCATGCACTCCTCTCAGTCTCTGAGTCAGTGATGGAATAATGAACTAAATGAACTAGATGAACTAATCTTCTGATCTAATCTTTTGGGTGAACTAGATCATAATGAACTAGTCACCAAAACGAACTAGATTTCCCATCACTATCTCACACTGCTCTGCTGTCTCAGACTCCCAGGGAGAGATTCCATCCAGGATTTCCCACCTTTTTCTGCAAACTTGTCAGTTCTGTAACAATGTTTCTTTTTGCAAACTAACCTGCCTTGCTGTTAACCCCTTTTGTGCTGCAAGCTATATCAACTCAGCTCTGTGCAACTCAAGTAGTACTTTTTAATACAGTCATGCTGGCACCTGTAGTGCCACAGCTACTTTATGCCTGCAGGCCTTTACAGTATTTCCATTACATTATGCTGCTGGCACTTGTAGTGCCCCAGCTTGTGGGGTGCCACACTTGCAGTGGGAGGGCCACAGAATACATTTATTTCAGGATTATTCCGCTGAGGTGACCAGGGCAAGGAAAGAATTTACAGGGATATGCTCTCAACTCATCGCTGATAATCGCAAATTTGCACTGCTTTATCCAGCCAGGTTGCGGGTCTTTGAGGGGGACACCTTCAAGGACTTTACCACTGCAGATGACGCCAGAGCCTATTTAGGGATGGGGAGCCCTACCCCACTTCCCCCTCAGAAATAATTGCATCCTATACTACCTTTTTCCCCCTTTTTACCTATTCAAAGTCCCAGACCGGGAAAGTTTGGGAAGAGATAAATTAATCTGTGTTCACACAAAATCCCCACAAGGGTGGACAAAACTATGACATTTGCATTACTGTGATGGCGAGGAGGATTAAGTGCTGAATGCATATCTTGAGTGCTCTCAACAGGGGATGCGGTCATCTATTAGAATGAACTTAGGTCTACAGTCATTAGGTCGACCCCACTAGGTCGACTGGCAGGAAGGTCGACCTGACTAAGGTCGACATGGGCCAAGGTCAACATGACTTCAGGTCGAATTTGCATAAAGGTCGACATGAGGAAGGTCGACTGGTCATAAGGTCGACATGGGTTTTTCACTGTTTTTTGAGCCGACATGTGCCGACAGGCGGTATTTCATGCCCTACCATCCACTAGGGCGTGGTGGGAGAATAAAATAGTGTGCCGAGCGCAGCGAGGCACCGTGCCCGAAGCATTGCGAGCGAAGCGAGCGATGCGAGGGTCCGATTCTCATTGCCAACTGTGTCCATGTTGACTGTGTCGACATTCGGATCAAAAAACAGTGAAAAACCCATGTCGACCTTATGACCAGTCGACCTTCCTCATGTCGACCTTTATGCAAATTCGACCTTAAGTCATGTCGACCTTGGCCCATGTCGACCTTAAGTCAGGTCGACCTTCCTGCCAGTCGACCTAGTGGGGTCGACCTAATGACTATAGACCTAAATGCAGTCTGACGAATGATCCCATTCCCTCAACAGTACTTCACAAGGGCACAAGTTTTATTATATCGTCTTTTTTTTTCATTTCTGCTCTGGACGCTGGAGTCTGGCAAACGCCAGGAGTGCTCAGGGCGATGCACGCCAGAACTATGGTTATGTCTATAATATTATAATAATACGCATGGTGATATATTTGATTACAGAAATCAATGTGAAATACTAATGCTCTGAATAAGATTTGATATAGCTGGGCCACGGAAGTAGGCTGGGCTTAGATGATTATATAAGCTGGGGAATATAGGGGAAAAGTTTCAGGTCAATAAATCAAGTGACCAGACATAGAGGGAAAAGCCAGGTTAAATACACAAGCAATTGAACCGCCGAATACACATAGTATGGGCGGTGGAAGTTTGATAATTAAGATAAGTTTAGTTTTTCTATTTCATCTACTAGGGGTGCCGACCCATTTATGCAGCTCGGGAGGGTTTTAAGTACAAAATATATCCCAGGTTGGGTAATGTTAAACGGAAGTTCTATGCTACCACTGAGTTGCGACGGAAAAGGGGAGGTCCCATGTTTGGGGCAACCTGACCGTCAATGGAAGTTGAAAGTTCATTTTATGTTGGTGTTTTTGGGGACATTTTCCCCAGGTTGGGGGGGTTTGGGGGAGGGGGGGGGGGAGGTTGGGGTGTTTTGCAGAAAGTCCAGGGATGTTATACTGAATTACCTAGATATGGGATGATATGTCTCAATTGAAGATTTGCTCTTGGAATGTAGGGGGGATTAATTCTGCCATCAAGCGGAAAAAAAATATTATTGTATTTAAAACAACAGAAAGCGGATGTAGCTATGCTGCAGGAAATGCATCTCACAGAGAGTGAGCACGCCAAGCTGGGAGTGTTGGGATTCACTGTGGCAGCCTCTGCTTCATATTCATCTAAGGCACGAGGAGTAGCCATACTAGTTAGATCGACAGTGGCCCCTAAGTGCTCACAGTTATATGCCGACCCAACAGGCCGATTTGTGATCACGGAGGTCTCAATGTTACAGGAAACGTTTATTTTTTGTAATGTTTATGCCCCCAATGTGAATTCTAAAAAATTATTTTGTAGGTTGATGAACAAATTGTACCCCCATGCCAACTCTCAGCTTGTGGTGGGAGGGGACTTCAACATGGTGGCTCTCCCATCGATGGACAGGTCGGCTTCCACCACAAGGCGTATCCCTAAACATGCTATAGATATAAAGTATATTGTTGATCAGCTGCATTTGTTGGATTACTGGAGGGTGCTGCACCCAACAGATAGGGACTATACATGTCTGTCGGCAGCCCATGAGACGCTGTCACGTATCGATTATTTGATGCCGTCGTCCAGCATGTTCCTTAAGTTGCTGGATGCGGGCATCAATGCTATGGGTGTATCGGACCATTCATTGATTTGGTGTTTGATGGAAACGGGTATTGATATAGGACACCACAGACAGTGGAGGTATCTCGCAGGCTCTACCAAGTTTAGACAGGCATTAGAGGCAAAGTGGGCAGATTATTCCCATACAAATCAGGATCATGTAGGGGACCCTCTGCTTTACTGGCAGACAGCTAAGACAGTCATGAGGGGGGAAGTAATGGCGTTTGTTAGTAAATACAAAAAAGACCGCTCTAAAAACATATTGACAGCTCAGGAGGCCTTGACGGTAGCTTACGCGGCATATAAACAGGACTCCAATGACAATACCAAATCAGCGTATTTACAGGCTAAGTCCAACTTTGACTCCATAATGGAAATACAAACCACCAGACATATATCTGACACCTCTTTCCAGTTTTACAAACATGGAAATAAGAATGGAAGACTTCTGTCTAACTTGATTAGGGGATCAAGGCCAACAGCGGTGGTGACAGCCCTTAAAACACCCGAGGGAGCCAGGAAAACAAGGGGAGTGGAGGTATTAGAAATCTTCAGACAGTTTTATGAAAAGCTATATACTCAGGGACCTATTGACACAAATTCACAGACCAGGTTTTGGGATTTAATTGTAGTGACACAAATTCCAGAGGGTAATAAAGCCAGTTTGATGAGCCCCATTACAGCAGAGGAAGTATCCCAAACAATTAAGAAACTGAAACCCCTGAAGGCCCCGGGACCGGACGGGTTCTCGGGAGAGTTTTATAAAATACTGGTAGATAAAGTCAGCGCACCCTTGGCCAAGGCCTTCAATGCTATAATGGAGGGCTCTCCTCTGCCCTTATATTTCAACTCTGCAGTGGTCAGGGTATTACCAAAACCGGGACGTGACGTGGAGGATCCGGGATCATATCGCCCAATCTCGCTTCTTAACAGTGATTACAAACTGCTAACTAAAATTTTATCTGATAGACTCAAATTTATACTGCCTGGGGTGGTCAGGATAGATCAAACAGGATTCATTTATGGCCGACATTCAGTAATTAATGTGCGGAAGGTTCTAGCAGTGATCCAACACCTAGAAGGGGGAGGTGATGCGGGTGATCATGTAGTGTTGGCTATGGACGCCGAAAAAGCGTTTGACCTTGTAACCTGGAGCCATTTATATGAGTCTCTATCGCGGTTCGGATTTCCAGAGGAGTTTGTAAGACTACTTAAATTACTTTACCATGAACCTAGAACCCAAGTGGCATGTAATGGCTACATGTCACCTTACTGTACCATACAGAAGGGAACTAGACAGGGGTGCCCGTTGTCACCCCTGCTCTTTGCATTGGCATTGGAGCCCCTGGCAATTGCCATTCGCACTCACCCATTATTCAAAGGAATAACAGTGGGTTCCTCGGAACAGAGACTATGCTTGTTTGCAGACGATATGTTGGTGTTTGCCTCGGATCTGTCAACGTCCGTCCCGACCATCGTAAAACTACTACTTGAATTTGGCTCGTTTGCGGGGTATAAAATTAATATCCAAAAATCGGAGGCCCTAGTGGTCCTCCAGGACCCTACGACTGGAACCCACCTACCAGTACTCTCGCAATTTAAAATAAATACTCACAAAATCAAATACTTAGGGATAAATATACAGAGTAGACTATCTCAATTGTACAAGGAAAACTTTGAACCAATAATCATAGGTATATTGAAACAATTGGAGAAATGGAAATCTCTTCCATTATCCCTGATGGGGAGGGCAGCAGTTCTTCAGTCTATCATATTCCCAAAACTCTCCTATTGCATGCAGATGATCCCCATTAGACTGTCTAAATCAGACATAAAAACGGTGACTTCAGCCTTTTTCAAATTCCTTTGGGCATACAAGAAGCCAAAAATTTTTAGAGATAAGTTGTATTTCAGGAGGGTGGAGGGGGGACTCGGGGTACCTCATTTGGCGGCCTTCACCCACTCTGTTTTTATGAGGTACATAATTGATTGGATGATAGGGACAGACTATTATACCCATAAGACACTAGATTCGGAAATGTTTCCCCAGATGTCTACAGCGGCACTTCTGCATGTTCCAAGGTCGGCCTTACCCCCCTTGGCAATGCAAAACATTCTATTTGCAGACACATACCTGGTTTGGCGGGCTATCAACAAGAGACTGGGCCGTAGAAGTGAAGTGTCGAGATATGCCACTTTCTGGGGGAATCCCAATTTTCTTCCGGGAACACTCAACACCACGTACCTTGGGTGGGCTAGCAAGGGACTCTCAGCTATTCGAGACGTGTTTGACCCGGGGGGACAAATAATGACCTTCCAGGACCTGGTTGCTAAGTACTCCATTGATAATAAAGATTTCTTTATGTATTTGCAGATTAGACATTATATACAGACTATGCCCTCGCCTATGATAGCAGTAGGGGTTCAGGACCCTTTGCACGTGGTTTTCGTATTAAGTTCCACTGGCCCATACCGTCTTAGATACATATACCCGAGTCTGTTGCCATCGGACCCTAAAATAAAATGGGAAGGAGTAGCAACTCAATGGAGATCTGACATACCATCGGTGGTTGCCCAGGACATTCTGACTAAACACCTAGAAAAGACAATGAAAATCTTACAGTCAGCTATGTTACAGGAGGTACACTTAAAAACCCTTCACAGAGCTTACATGACCCAGGCACAACGCAAACATTTCATCCCAGGGGAACTGGGCTTGTGCTTGAAATGCAGGAGCTCACAGTCCAATTTTTTCCATAGTATGTGGGAATGTAGTAAGATACGAAAGTTCTGGTATAAGGTCATGGGACTAATAAATAAAGTATGCGGACTAAAACTGGTGAAAGATCCACTGGCTATGCTGCTGGCAAACTTTAGTAATTGGAACTTGGAGGGCAAGAAGACAATATTGTACCCATTTTTGACAATGACGGTAACAGTGGCCAAAAAAGTGGTTCTGCGATCATGGACTTCGCCTAAGGCACCAATGTTGTCATCGGTCAAGGTGGAACTTGATAATCTGTTATTTTTTGATAGAAGGGCCACGTTGCCAGACATAGAAAATGGAGTGCGACGCTTCCATAGGAAATGGGGGGTCTATATAGACTCGCTAGAGCAGGCTACAAAGACTCATATTTTCAAATTATTTGAAGGCAACACGTGGTATCTATTGAGGACATTGTAGTGAACATAACTGGATTACTTTCTGCAGGGAGGGGGGAGTGGGGGAAAGGGAGGGGGGGTAGAGTTAGTAGTTTGTTGAAAAGTTGTAATGTGTCGACAAGATAAAAATGTAATCGAGATAATCGCGTGAACAAATAACTCACACTTGAATGCCTTTTACAGCTTTTAACTGGTAGATTTTATTGGTACACTCATTGCAATTTTGTTTAATCTTTATTGTGATAAAATAGAAAATTAGCAGTTTGTGACATATGTACAACAACCATGTATGTATAACAGCTGGTCTGTGAATGTCAATGCATTTTACACAACTGCTCAATAAAATTGTTTATTAAAAAAAAATATATATATATATATCCTACATGATCAGCAACACAATAATAATGCTGAACATCGCTGTGACGGTCACTAGGAGCAGATACGCTTTTGTATTTGGGATGAACAACTTCACATCCACTCTGCTGAAAAAACTTGTGACTCTCCTAATAACTGGTCTCAATCTGGGGATCTACAATCAGTTTGTCACCTACAACTGCTATTTTATTATACTGACAGTGACTTCCATCAGCATCGCAGTCTGGTCACTGATTGCCAATAGGAGGAGAAGCAGCAGTCCCCCAACAACACAAGTGTAGGATGTACGTGCTCAGTCAGGCACTAGATCAAGATCCTTTATGAGTTATTGCTAAATAAACACACAAAAAAAGTGTTGCTGTGGAACTACACATCCCAGCAAGGTGTGCACATGTTAATGAAATCAGTCCCAAACAATTGTGTACCTTATGATTCACTGCTGATCAGTATGCATCCAGAACTGCAGGTCTGCTTATAATTATTACATAGTATTGTGCTGATGTATTGTTGTTCAACAATATTCTGAATCTTGTGCAGTCCACCTATTTTTGATGAATCCCTTTTTTATTATAAAAATAAATGCAAAAAGCATCCACCAAAAATTGATCAAACAAAATAATAAAAAAAAAACATGAATTTTTTTTTCATGCCAGTTGATTGCCACAATTAATTTACAGCAAAATACAATGCACTTTTAACACTGTTTGCTAATTATTTTGCAGATCAAACTACACGATGTCATCCAGCTGGCCACAACCCCCCTCGTGGACACGTGCCACCAGAGCGAGCTAGTGAGTATATTTACAAATACACACAAACACACTATTCTAACCCATAAAAACATTTGTCTGCCAGACACAAAAAACAAATCCACCAGACCTGACACCTGTGAATAACAAACCAATCATCTAAATCTGTACACCATACAAAACACACGGTGAAGGAAAAATCCCTATACATGCTGCGGGCCTGCTATTGGCCACTAATTATGTCCCTTGAAAAATGGCATAATAGGCCACCGATACACTATGGCCCCCCAACCACCACCCACAACCCAACCCAAGAGCTTAGTGTGCAAATCCAAAAATCAAAATGGCAATTAAAAGAAACATGGGCCAAAGGCTGAGTAAGATTTTTTTTTAGGGGTAAACATGCACATTATACATGATGGGCCAGATTCATGAAACATTTTTTGGTTACATGATGAGCAATACTCATAGGAGAAACCACACACCAGAACAGAACAACACAATAATTGTTAATCAAGTACATACATCACTATAACTATCCATCACATACAGTATATGGACCATTTTTTTAAAAAACCCACAAGGAGTGTTGTCAAAGAACATTGGTAAACATTGAGCAACATTTCACTACACCATAAAACTCCACAGCAGTATTGCATCATTTACCAATTTGCAAATATTCACAGGAACATCTCAAGAACTGGTCCATCAGGAAGAGGACCCACATCCTGACCCACCAATGCTGGACGTTGATGGGGAAATAATGCTCCACACAGTGGACCCCTATGAGGCAGAGGATATCCCTACTGAGCCAGTCAGCACAGCAAGGCAAAGAAGTACCCACCATGTACACCACTCCCTACTTCCAGACCCTTTTTTCAAAATGTGTGATTTAGCCGACAAAAAGTGTGAAGTTCACTGCAAATCGACACACATTAATTTGTCGATTGGTGCAAAAAATGCGATTTCGGCTATTTCATACAGTTGATGAGTACGCTTGGTATCTTTATCGGGATAATGGCAGGCAGTATCGACAGTCATCTTGCAGAAATTACTCAGGCCCTTAGGGCACAAAATGACACCCTTACAACCCAAAATGACTGCATTAGGGCCCAAACTGAGACCATTTGCAGTCTAAGGGCAGGATGTATTCAAATACATCGCCGCCTGCCCGCCGCGATGCCAGCGCATATGTACTAACATATGCGTCTGGCATCGCGGTGCGGTAACTAAGATCCCCCGCGATACCTGTACTGTGGTGTGTGGGGGTCTCCTCTCTGCCGCCTCCTGCTGCCTTCACGCCGGGGACAGCTAAGCAGGCTGTCCCCGGCGCCTCCTCCCCCCCCCCCCCCCCTGCAGCTGGAAGGACATCCGGCTGTGTTGCTTGGGGGAGGAAGGGCTTACCTTCCAGGGTCCAGGAGGACCTGCTAGAATGTAAGCCCAAGGGAGGGGGAGAGGGGGGCCGGCGGGCGGTGAAAAGAAGCCCAAAGGCTTCTATAGGGTATCGCAATTACAGATGATGAGAATGCTTGGAATCTTTATCTGGATAATATTCCTTTTCACTGTAATTCTTTCTACGTATCTGACGTCGGATCTTGTGGCTAAAAAAAAAGAATAGCAGGCAGTATCGACATTCGCCTTGCAGAAATTACTCAGGCCCTTGGGGCACAAAATGACACCCTTAGGACCCAAAATGACTGCATTAGGGCCCAAACTGAGACCATTTGCAGTCTAAATGAGAATATCTCAGCCCAGACCCAAGCTATTCAGGGCCAAACTAATGCATTGGTCTCCTTGCATACCCAAATGTCTGGCCAAACACCAAACTTACAACTTCCCGGCCCTTCCCCAGTGACCAGAGTGTTCTCCACTCCTATTAGCAGCTCCCCAACTTTTCTGCCACATCGCAGTGTACGGGCTCCCACCAAGTGACAGACACTTCCCATATGCTCTGGGAACATCTCTTACTCTGGCAGTGTACTTCTGCTTAAAGGAGAAGTGGAAACTGTAGCAGATGTGCTAGGACTAGTTGTATTCTGCATTCTGGATCGCATGACAGCAGATTGGAGCTTCTGGGGAGAGCTGGCTGTGTCTGTCCTATGCGCAGTGGACGGTTTTGCCACATTAGCCATGGCCATGACAACATCCATCTGGGTGGCCTATGCTGGCTACATTCTATTTAAGATATCCTACATGATCAGCAACACAATAATAATGCTGAAAATCGCTGTGACGGTCACTAGGAGCAGATACGCTTTTGTATTTGGGATGAACAACTTCGCATCCACTCTGCTGAAAGAACTTGTGACTCTCCTAATAATTGGTCTCAATCTGGGGATCTGTAAAACCCCACTGGCACTAGGTATGGCATAACTGCAGTCACTGGCTATGGTGCATCACACTTACTTTCCTCCGGCTGGTCATGGGTAAGGCACAGGTACCAGGGGGTCCCCTGAATAATCAGGAGTTTAATTACAGATGCATTGTGGGAGTGGACTACAGGTGTCAGTGCAGCGCAGAAAGAATTGGGCACCAGGCCATCTCATAAAACAGCAATAAACAGTTTATTTTAACATATAGCAGGAATGAAGCAGGGAAAACTTCTGAACACTCTCCTCCAGCACAAAGCATAATGGTTACATCAGGTCACTTATCATTCCATCTCCTCCAGCACATTAATCATTTCGGTTCCATCACTTCCATCAAGGCACCTCCTCCAGCACGTCACTTAATTGCAGCGGCATAAATATGGTGAACAGCAGTTCATACCAGGGCATTCTGGGACCAGTAGTACTACACATCACAGGTTACTGTCTCTCTCATACCAAACAAGGACTCTTGTCAATGGGGGGCTACTCAGCATGTCGCGTGGCTTCGACCACTCTCCCAGATACGTCCTCTCCTAAGACTCACACCTGGCACTCTTTTAGGGCACCTCTACAGGTGGGCATCACCCTCTCACTGGACTCTGTGTACTGCTGCTCTCACACTGCGATCTCTCTCTCTCTGTCAGGTGCTTTGCTGGGACTAGCAGCACTCCCCACATGTGCTGTGAGGGGCTGCATTCTCCTCATGTTACTCTGCAGGAAAAGCACCCACATGTGCTGCTGCTCTCTACATAGAAGGGGTGCAACTCATGACTGCTGTTTCCAAAGCTGGGGACCATGGAAATGACAGTTAGCCATCCCATGGCCCCAGCAATCATCTATGCACCTTCTCCCCTTCACTCCAAACTTGTACTGAATCTGCTACTTTCTAACTACACTTCCTGTCTTCCCCCTCTGCAGGAGGCTTGCATGTGATCACTGCCTGATCCCCAAACTTCTCCCAATCAGTGCACAGGATATAGACCTAGCTATGCATTATAAAACTAAATGGTATTAACCCTTGCAGTACCAGGGTATTACAGATCTACAATCAGTTTGTCACCTACAACTGCTATTTTATTATACTGACAGTGACTTCCATCAGCATTGCAGTCTGGTCACTGATTGCTAGAGATGGGCAAAACGGATCTTTTCGCCGACCCGACTCGACCCGGGTCGGTCACTGAAAAGATCTAGATCCTTTGGGCGGCTCTACGAATCAATTTGTGTAAAAAAGACAGTTATTTATGGTTTGAGTTAGTGTACCATACCTCCCAACATGACCCTTTCCAGGAGGGACACAATGCTCTGTTTCTGGACTTCCCTCTTCATGTTTGATTGTTATTACCTGTGTGGAAACACCTTTCTTGCCCATTTACCTGTTTAGAACAGGTAATAGCAATCATTCGTTAAGAGGGATGACCCAGTGTACCCATTTACACTGCCCTCTACCCAGGTCATAGTCATGTTCTACCCAGGTCAGGACCTGGGGAAACGGTCGTTTGGTCGACTGATCTAGGTCGACATTAGGTCAACAACACTAGATCGACATGCTGAAAGGTCGACGTGGAACAAGATCGACATGGTTATAGGTCAACATGAGGAAGGTCGACAGGTCATAAGGTCGACATGGGGATTTTCACTGTTTTTTGAGCCGACATGTGCCGACAGGCGGTATTTCATGCCCTACCTTCCACTAGGGCATGGAGTGAGATTATAATAGTGTGGCGAGCGAAGTGAGACACTGTGCCCAAAGCATTGCAAGCGATGCGAGGGTCCGATTCTCACTTCCAACTGTGTCCATGTCAACTGTGTTGACATTCGGGTCAAAAAACAGCGAAAACCCCATGTCGACCTTATGACCTTCCTCATGTCATCCTAACGTCCATGTCTACCTTTTCCCATGTCGACCTTTCTGCATGTCGACCTAGTGACTGTCTGACCAACGCTTGTCTGACGAACAATCCAGTTCCCAGGACCTGGGTAGAAGTCCCGTATAAAGGGACACGGCGTGTCCCATTTACACTGCCGCTGACAGGGGTCTGACCCGCTGAAGACCCGGGGTTTTGCAGCGGTGTAAAAGGGGTATTAATTTGCTCGTTGCCAAGGGAGACTAAATTTGCTCATTGCCGAGCCCCCCCTCCCCCCCCCCCCCCCAAATGAAAGTTAAAAGAAGGCCCCCTCCCCCTCCAAATTAAAGTTAAATGTACTACACAGCCCAGCAAACACAGATCTAGTAAAAAAAACAAAACACATGTGCACTGCCTAATTTATGTCTGTGTGTCTGTGTGTTCATACTTCTACTACACACCTTTCTGTGATACTACTGGTGAACTCAGGTGAAGCAATCTTGAAATGCCTGCCAGTGCCAATGCCTCTGCTCTGCTTAGTCTGCTGTTGATGTGTAGTCACCAGACCTCCCTCAGGGCTTCCAGATTCAGAAGAATCTAGATCTGCACGTGACACAGCAGCAGCACAAGCAGCCAATTAGAAGAAAATATCTCAGCTGCCAAAGGGGGCAGTGCTGAGCTCAAGCAATGCAATGTGCATTGTATTGTATGTAATGCTAAGCGAAACCGATCCGGATCACCATTTTGGGATCGGCGGCTCGCTCGTTCTTTTGATGGATCCGTTCAAAAGAACCGGATCGTTCGCGAACGACACATCTCTACTGATTGCCAATAGGAGGAGAAGCAGCAGTCCCCCAACAACACAAGTGTAGGATGTACGTGCTCAGTCAGGCACTAGATCAAGATCCTTTATGTGTTATTGCTAAATAAACACACAAAAAAAGTGTTGCTGTGGAACTACACATCCCAGCAAGGTGTGCACATGTTAATGAAATCAGTCCCAAACAATTGTGTACCTTATAATTCACTGCTGATCAGTATGCATCCAGAACTGCAGGTCTGCTTATAATTATTACATAGTATTGTGCTGATGTATTGTTGTTCAACAATATTCTGAATCTTGTGCAGTCCACCTATTTTGGATGAATCCCTTTTTTATTATAAAAATAAATGCAAAAAGCATCCACCAAAAATTAATCAAACAGAATAATAAAAAATAAACATGAAATTTTTTTTTCATGCCAGTTGATTGCCACAATTAATTTACAGCAAAATACAATGCACTTTTAACACTGTTTGCTAATTATTTTGCAGATCAAACTACACGATGTCATCCAGCTGGCCACAACCCCCCTCGTGGACACGTGCCACCAGAGCGAGCTAGTGAGTATATTTATAAATACACACAAACACACTATTCTAACCCATAAAAACATTTGTCTGCCAGACACAAAAACAAATCCAGCAGACCTGACGCCTGTGAATAACAAACCAATCATCTAAATCTGTACACCATACAAAACACACGGTGAAGGAAAATCCCTATACATGCTGCGGGCCTGCTATTGGCCACTAATTATATCCCTTGAAAAATGGCATAATAGGCCACCGATACACTATGGCCCCCCAACCACCACCCACAACCCAACCCAAGAGTTTAGTGTGCAAATCCAAAGATCAAAATGGCAGTTAAAAGAAACATGGGCCAAAGGCTGAGTAAGATTTTATTTTTTAGGCGTAAACATGCACATTATACATGATAGGCCAGCTTCATGAAACATTTTTTGGTTACATGATGAGAAATACTCATAGGAGAAACCACACACCAGAACAGAACAACACAATAATTGTTAATCAAGTACATACATCACTATAACTATCCATCACATACAGTATATGGACCATTTTTTTAAAAAACCCACAAGGAGTGTTGTCAAAGAAAATTTGTAAACATTGAGCAACATTTCACTACACCATAAAACTCCACAGCAGTATTGCATCATTTACCAATTTGCAAATATTCACAGGAACATCTCAAGAACTGGTCCATCAGGAAGAGGACCCACATCCTGACCCACCAATGCTGGACGTTGATGGGGAAATAATGCTCCACACAGTGGACCCCTACGAGGCAGAAGATATCCTTACAGAGCAAGCCAGCACAGCAAGGCAAAGAAGTACTCAATAAGGAACACCACTCCATACTTCCAGACCCTTTTTTCAAAATGTGTGATTTAGCCGACAAAAAGTGTGAAGTTCACTGCAAATCGACACACATTAATTTGTCGATTGGTGCAAAAAAATGCGATTTCGGCTATTTAATACAGTTGATGAGTACGCTTGGTATCTTTATCTGGATAATGGCAGGCAGTATCAACAGTCATCTTGCAGAAATTACTCAGGCCCTTAGGGCACAATATGACACCCTTACAACCCAAAATGACTGCATTAGGGCCCAAACTGAGACCATTTGCAGTCTAAGGGCGGGATGTATTCAAATACATCGCCGCCTGCCCGCCGCGATGCCAGCGCATATGTACTAACATATGCGTCTGGGATCGCGGTGCGGTAACTGAGACCCCCTGCGATACCTGTACTGTGGTGTGCGGGGGTCTCCTCTCTGCCGCCTCCTGCTGCCTTCAAGCCCTTCCTCCAACAAGCAACACAGCCGGATGTCCTTCCAGCTAAGCAGGCTTTCCCCGGTGCCTCCTCCCCCCCCCCCCTGCAGCTGGAAGGACATCCGGCTGTGTTGCTTGGGGGAGGAAGGGCTTACCTTCCAGGGTCCAGGAGGACCTGCAAGAATGTAAGCCCAAGGGAGGGGGAGAGGGGGGTGGCGGGAGGTGAAAAGAAGCCCAAAGGCTTCTATAAGGTATCGCAATTACAGATGATGAGAATGCTTGGAATCTTTATCTGGATAATATTCCTTTTCACTGTAATTCTTTCTACGTATCTGACGTCGGATCTTGTGGCTAAAAAAAAAGGATGGCAGGCAGTATCGACACTCACCTTGCAGAAATTACTCAGGCCCTTAGGGCACAAAATGACACCCTTAGGACCCAAAATGACTGCAATAGGGCCCAAACTGAGACCATTTGCAGTCTAAATGAGAATATATCAGCCCAGACCCAAGCTATTCAGGGCCAAACTAATGCATTGGTCTCCTTGCATACCCAAATGTCTGGCCAAACACCAAACTTACAACTTCCCGGCCCTTCCCCAGTGACCAGAGTGTTCTCCACTCCTATTAGCAGCTCCCCAACTTCTCTGCCACATCGCAGTGTACAGGCTCCCACCAAGTGACAGACACTTCCCATATGCTCTGGGAACATCTCTTAGAAAACTCTGGCAGTGTACTTCTGCTTAACGGAGAAGTGGAAACTGTAGCAGCTGTGCTAGGACTAGTTGCATTCTGCATAATGGATCGCATGACAGCAGATTGGAGCTTCTGGGGAGAGCTGGCTGTGTCTGTCCTATGCGCAGTGGACGGTTTTGCCACATTAGCCATGGCCATGACAACATCCATCTGGGTGGCCTATGCTAGTGTGGTGGATACGCCTGTGACGCGCATGTTGTATGGTGTGTATGATACAAAGAAGAATAATTGTCTTCCATCTTGTGCTACAGCGACACATAATTTTCTTATGCAGGATGGGTTATTAAAGTTCAAACCTACAAGAGGCAAAAGCTGTTAAAACTTGTTTAAACCAACAGTATGATGCGTGGTCAAGATGTTTGCTTGAGGCGACACTAGTAAGGTTATAGTTCGCTACCTAAAAGTTAGATATATAAGATTGGCTAGTTAGTTAATAGTTCGTTACCTAAAAGTTAGGTATATAAGGTTGGGGATTTCTACGGGGAAGTTGGAATTCATCTTGGACGCAGCAGACGTGCTACGTGAGTCCCGGTATTTCCCCGTGCTGATTGCTGGAATTCCCCAATCAAGGACAAAGCTTTGGGTGATGCTACAATATCCGGTGATGTATTGATGCTTTTAACTGAAAACTTATACCAATAATCTCTAGACTCTTAGATCACAAGAATTATATTGTATTATGATTTAGCTTGATACTTGTATAATAAACTAAGGAGTATTGAGTTAATTCATGTCTTGACTCTCTTTAAATTGAGTGCCTGTTCAGTGAAACAGTGAGCGTTGTATGTAGTGACTTAGTGTCACAATTCTATTCTGTTGAGGCAAGACATAAATTGGCGACGAGGATGGGATGTATCTTGTAAATGTATTGATGTATTGAATGCCAACAGACTAGCGGTCTTATGCTTCCCAATCTCCTGGGATAACGCTACATGAGGCTTCATATTTAATACATCACAATCAGCGATTAGACTCTGTCTGGTGCACGTGGCAGCCTATCGCAAGAGTGTGTTGATAAAATAATATTGCCATAGTCAACAAGATATAACGAACTTATAGAGCAAATTTGGGCACTTGGCCAAAAGTTTTAAAATATGTGTAGAAAAGCAAGAAAGGTAGAAAAGACTGAGGTAGAAGTGCCCGGCTGGACCGAGGCACCCTACCACCAATTAGGACAGGAATTTTTAAACGCAGGGCTAGCAGAG
The DNA here is from genome assembly GCF_055691185.1 of Crinia signifera. NCBI lineage: Eukaryota > Metazoa > Chordata > Amphibia > Anura > Myobatrachidae > Crinia > Crinia signifera. The sequence continues at coordinate 354,483,391 of NC_139217.1, forward strand.
AAATGGGATAGGCAGTTAAAATACTCAGAACCTCTCGATGTTGTTAATGTACTCGAGAGTCTCCCTGTTAAGACAGGTGATGCAGTTGCTTTAGGCAGACGCTGCTGGATATTGTTGTCCGCATATCGGCAGAATTGGGATAAACAGTTAAAAGACTCAGAACCTCTCGATGTTGTTAATGTACTCGAGAGTATCCCTGTTAAGACAGGTGATGCAGTTGCTTTAGGCAGATACTGCTGGATATTGCTGTCCGCATATCGGCAGATAATAGGGAAATAAAACCCAAAGCTAGACAGAAAATCTTAGATTTTGCAACACCCAGGGATAAAACAGAGACACAATCTTACATAGGATTGTTCACATTTTGGAAACAGCATATACCTCATTTAGGACAGTTGTTGGCTCCCCTGTACAAGGTAACTCGGAAGAAGATTAAGTTTACCTGGGGAGAGGAACAGCAAGAAGCTTTTGATCAGACTAAATTGGCAGTACAACAGGCAGTAGACCTGTGGCTTCTTAAGGAAGGCCCAGTAGAGCTTCATGTGACTGTACAGGACATGTATGCTACACGGTCCTTGTGGCAAAAACAGAAGGGAAAACGAGTGACGTTAGGATTCTGGAGCAAAAAGCTGCCAGATGTTTGCTTGAGGCGACACTAGTAAGTTAATAGTTCGCTACCTAAAAGTTAGATATATAAGATTGGCTAGTTAGTTAATAGTTCGTTACCTACAGCTGGCTACATTCTATTTAAGATATCCTACATGATCAGCAACACAATAATGCTGAACATCGCTGTGACGGTCACTAGGAGCAGATACGCTTTTGTATTTGGGATGAACAACTTAGCATCCACTCTGCTGAAAGAACTTGTGACTCTCCTAATAACTGGTCTCAATCTGGGGATCTACAATCAGTTTGTCACCTACAACTGCTATTTTATTATACTGACAGTGACTTCCATCAGCATTGCAGTCTGGTCACTGATTGCCAATAGGCGGAGAAGCAGCAGTCCCCCAACAACACAAGTGTAGGATGTACGAGGAGGAGAAGCAGCAGTCCCCCAACAACACAAGTGTAGGATGTACGTGCTCAGTCAGGCACTAGATCAAGATCCTTTATGTGTTATTGCTAAATAAACACACAAAAAAAACGAGTGACGTTAGGATTCTGGAGCAAAAAGCTGCCAGAAGCAGGTGATAAATATACCCCCTTAGAACAACAATTGTTGGGGTGTTATTGGGCACTAGTTGACACAGAACAGTTAACCCTAGGACATGAGGTACTGATGAGACCTAGGATCCCAATAATGAACTGGGTAATGTCAAATCCAAAATCAAACAGGATAGGACATGCACAGGAACAGAGTATCATAAAATGGAAATGGTACATATCCCAAAGAAGTAAAGCAGGAGAGGGAGGAGTGGCTACACTACATGAAAAGGTAGCAGATGCACTTACATATGACAGTCAACCCAAGGGTAAGACACAATTAGAAGAGTCACCTGTGAGATGGGGAATACCATATTCCCAGTTAACAGAAAAAGAACAAACACATACATGGTTTACGGATGGTTCAGCCAGGTACAATGCAGGATCCAGAAAGTGGAAGTCAGTAGCTTTAAATCCTAAGTTACAAAAGACTTTGGTGATGGAAGGAGATGGCAAGAGTAGCCAGTATGCTGAATTGTATGCTGTATTCTTGGCATTAAGACAGGAAAAAGGAGGACAGAGTTAAGTGTATACGGACTCATGGTCAGTGGCCAATGGTCTGGCTGCTTGGATGATGAGCTGGAAAAGCCATGATTGGAAAATTCATGGGAAAGAGATTTGGGGTTCAGAGATATGGAAGGAAATTGAAGATATTGTAAAAAGTACTAAAGTGACTGTATTTCATGTAGATGCTCACATGCCTCTTGACTCATTGGAACGTTTATTTAATTCCCAAGCAGATGCCCAAGCAGCCATTAAACCCAAAACTGCTACAGTGGCTGAAACGCAAAATAGCGAAGAAATACAAATGTTGACCCCTGATCTAACTATCAATACTGTCAAAATAGACAGTTTGATATATTGTAAAGCAGACAAACAGGCAAAAGAACCATTTAGAGCTACCCCTTATTCAGCAGGGGCAGATTTGCATGCACTACATTCAGAAGTTATAGTACCATCAGCCACTAAGGTGATTCCCACAGGGATAGGATGCAAAATACCAGAAGGGTATTATGGTCAATTATCAACCAGATCAGGCATGGCCAGTAAAGGACTTATGGTTGTAGGAGGAGTTATTGACCAAGATTACCAAGGAGAGTTGAAGGTAATCTTACATAACTCTGGAAAAGAGCCTTTTATAGTAGCAGCCGGGGACCGTATAACCCAGTTGCTATTGATCCCAATATTAATCCAAAATTTGAAGGAGATAGAAGCCCCACTAACTTGACTGTGAGAGGAGACAAAGGTTTTGGGTCCTCTGATACTGTCAATGTAGGAGCCAAAATTTGGGTCCAGAAGACTCAAGGACCGCCCGAGCAAGCTGAAGTCATTGCAGTAGGCAAGGACCGAGTCTTATTAGTAATGAAGCCAGGTCAGGAAAAGTGGGAGTACGTTCCACAAGAAAGATGTTACTTACGTGAATAATCAGACCTGCTTACATTACAGATTCCTACATCCATCTTTATACCCCTTGGAATCCTTGGTATGCTGTTACTGGCTGTAAACGTCGGAGAAGCTTGGACGCCCGGAGTTCCGGTTGAACGAGACAACGCTTCTGTGACCCATTGGGGATGGAAGAATGATTCCAAACCACGAAAGCAGGACAACTTTACCTGTGCCAGCAATACAAAGTGCTTTATTGCCAATTTAACTTTCGGAGGAACTCGATGGAGTGGATCGGTGGCTGATAATACAGGATACCGTCCCACATATGCTTTGCATAATACAACAGGGACTATCAACATAACATCCAGTGTAAATATTATTTGTTGCTCACGAGGGTCAACCTTTCCATATTGGCCCCTGCGGGATCGAGTAAGAAGTGTAAGAAATTGTTCCCTAGAACATAAAGGACAATATGAATGGAAATTTAATATTACAGAGATTGATACTTTGGTGTGTACTAATGCTACAGTAATTGATAATCGTACATCTTGGGGACAATATCTGGTGTTTATAAACATTGACTCTGCTAAAATAGATCCAGGCCAAGACAAAAGACTGCCAGATACTTGTGAACGTGTTGGAAGCAATGCACAAAAGACTGTAATATTAGCCCAAATAGTGTTTCCACCCTCCAATGTAGAATGTTTAGCTAGGAGAAAACGAGCATGGTATGACACTTTGTTGGGAGGGGTGGGAACAATACCTGGAGTACTCTATAGTTGGGACATTGAAACGTTAGCTAATAGAATGCATAATGCTGGAAGTAAAATCAATAATGAATCAGAACATATTCAGGCACATATAAAATTATTAAATACTAGTATTAAGGAACATCAAGTGACCACGACAATCATTGCTGGAAAAAATGATCAAAATAGGATCTGACATTCAAGATGCAACTTCGCATCATTGATGGGATGCATTTACTGGCCTCTCACCCTCTGCCTCAAAGATGTTTGAAGTTTTAATTCACCCTATCTTAGTAATATGTATTTTGATGTTGGTAATCACCATCTGGAACTGTGTGTTTTTTTACAAAATATGTTGTAAAGGGCCAAAATCAGTTATGACATCGTACGTCACATGATGGAAACAATTAAGGACCGATTGTGGTGGATACGCCTGTGACGCGCATGTTGTATGGTGTGTATGATACAAAGAAGAATAATTGTCTTCCATCTTGTGCTACAGCGACACATAATTTTCTTATGCAGGATGGGTTATTAAAGTTCAAACCTACAAGAAGCAAAAGCTGTTAAAACTTGTTTAAACCAACGGTATGATGCGTGGTCAAGATTTTTGCTCGAGGCGACACTAGTAAGTTAATAGTTCGCTACCTAAAAGTTAGATATATAAGATTGGCTAGTTAGTTAATAGTTCGTTACCTAAAAGTTAGGTATATAAGGTTGGGGATTTCTACGGGGAAGTTGGAATTCATCTTGGACGCAGCAGACGTGCTACGTGAGTCCCGGTATTTCCCTGTGCTGATTGCTGGAATTCCCCAATCAAGGACAAAGCTTTGGGTGATGCTACAATATCCGGTGATGTATTGATGCTTTTAACTGAAAACTTATACCATTAATCTCTAGACTCTTAGATCACAAGAATTATATTGTATTATATTTTAGCTTGATACTTGTATAATAAACTAAGGAGTATTGAGTTAATTCATGTCTTGACTCTCTTTAAATTGAGTGCCTGTTCAGTGAAACAGTGAGCGTTGTATGTAGTGACTTAGTGTCACAATTCTATTCTGTTGAGGCAAGACAGCTGGCTACATTCTATTTAAGATATCCTACATGATCAGCAACACAATAATAATGCTGAACATCGCTGTGACGGTCACTAGGAGCAGATACGCTTTTGTATTTGGGATGAACAACTTAGCATCCACTCTACTGAAAGAACTTGTGACTCTCCTAATAACTGGTCTCAATCTGGGGATCTACAATCAGTTTGTCACCTACAACTGCTATTTTATTATACTGACAGTGACTTCCATCAGCATTGCAGTCTGGTCACTGATTGCCAATAGGAGGAGAAGCAGCAGTCCCCCAACAACACAAGTGTAGGATGTACGTGCTCAGTCAGGCACTAGATCAAGATCCTTTATGTGTTATTGCTAAATAAACACACAAAAAAAGTGTTGCTGTGGAACTACACATCCCAGCATGGTGTGCACATGTTAATGAAATCAGTCCCAAACAATTGTGTACCTTATAATTCACTGCTGATCCGTATGCATCCAGAACTGCAGGTCTGCTTATAAGTATTACATAGTATTGTGCTGATGTATTGTTGTTCAACAATATTCTGAATCTTGTGCAGTCCAACTATTTTGGATGAATCCCTTTTTTATTATAAAAATAAATGCAAAGAGCATCCACCAAAAATTGATCAAACAAAATAATAAAAAAAAAACATGAATTTTTTTTTTCATGCCAGTTGATTGACACAATTAATTTACAGCAAAATACAATGCAATTTTAACACTGTTTGCTAATTATTTTGCAGATCAAACTACACGATGTCATCCAGCTGGCCACAACCCCCCTCGTGGACACGTGCCACCAGAGCGAGCTAGTGAGTATATTTATAAATACACACAAACGCACTATTCTAACCCATAAAAACATTTGTCTGCCAGACACAAAAACAAATCCACCAGACCTGACGCCTGTGAATAACAAACCAATCATCTAAATCTGTACACCATACAAAACACACGGTGAAGGAAAAATCCCTATACATACTGCGGGCCTGCTATTGGCCACTAATTATGTCCCTTGAAAAATGGCATAATAGGCCACCGATACACTATGGCCCCCCAACCACCACCCACAACCCAACCCAAGAGCTTAGTGTGCAAATCCAAAAATCAAAATGGCAGTTAAAAGAAACATGGGCCAAAGGCTGAGTAAGATTTTATTTTTTAGGGGTAAACATGCACATTATACATGATGGGCCAGATTCATGAAACATTTTTTGGTTACATGATGAGCAATACTCATAGGAGAAACCACACACCAGAACAGAACAACACAATAATTGTTAATCAAGTACATACATCACTATAACTATCCATCACATACAGTATATGGACCATTTTTTTTAAAAACCCACAAGGAGTGTTGTCAAAGAACATTGGTAAACATTGAGCAACATTTCACTACACCATAAAACTCCACAGCAGTATTGCATCATTTACCAATTTGCAAATATTCACAGGAACAGCTCAAGAACTGGTCCATCAGGAAGAGGACCTACATCCTGACCCACCAATGCTGGACGTTGATGGGGAAATAATGCTCCACACAGTGGACCCCTATGAGGCAGAGGATATCCCTACTGAGCCAGCCAGCACAGCAAGGCAAAGAAGTACCCACCATGTACACCACTCCCTACTTCCAGACCCTTTTTTCAAAATGTGTGATTTAGCCGACAAAAAGTGTGAATTTCACTGCAAATCGACACACATTAAATTGTCGATTGGTGCAAAAAATGCGATTTCGGCTATTTCATACAGTTGATGAGTACGCTTGGTATCTTTATCTGGATAATGGCAGGCAGTATCGACAGTCATCTTGCAGAAATAACTCAGGCCCTTAGGGCACAAAATGACACCCTTACAACCCAAAATTACTGCATTAGGGCCCAAACTGAGACCATTTGCAGTCTAAGGGTGGGATGTATTCAAATACATTGCCGCCTGCCCGCCGCGATGCCAGCGCATATGAACTAACATATGCGTCTGGCATCGCGGTGCGGTAACTGAGACCCCCCGCGATACCTGTACTGTGGTGTGCGGGGGTCTCCTCTCTGCCGCCTCCTGCTGCCTTCACGCCGGGGACAGCTAAGCAGGCTGTCCCCGGTGCCTCCTCCCCCCCCTGCAGCTGGAAGGACGTCGGCTGTGTTGCTTGGGGGAGGAAGGGCTTACCTTCCAGGGTCCAGGAGGACCTGCAAGAATGTAAGCCCAAGGGAGGGGGAGAGGGGGGTGGCAGGCGGTGAAAAGAAGCCCAAAGGCTTCTATAGGGTATCGCAATTACAGATGATGAGGACGCTTGGTATCTTTATCTGGATAATATTCCTTTTCACTGTAATCTGGCATCGTGGTGCAGTAACTTAGACCCCCCGCGATATCTGTACTGTGGTGTGCGGGGGTCTCCAATCTGCCGCCTCCTGCTGCCTTCATGCCAGGGACAGCTAAGCAGGCTGTCCCCGGCGCCTCCTCCTCCCCCTGCAGCCGGAAGGACATCTGGCTGCGTTGCTAGGTGGAGAAAGGGCTTACCCTCCGGGGTCCAGGAGGACTTGCAAGAAGGTAAGCCCAAGGGAGGGGGAGAGGGGGGCCGGCGGGAGTTGAAAAGAAGCCCAAAGGCTTAGGGTATCGCAATTACAGATGATGGGAATGCTTGGAATCTTTATCTGGATAATATTCCTTTTCACTGTAATTCTTTCTACGTATCTGACGTCGGATCTTGTGGCTAAACAAAAAGAATGGCAGGCAGTATCGACACTCGCCTTGCAGAAATTACTCAGGCCCTTAGGGCACAAAATGACACCCTTAGGACCCAAAATGACTGCATTAGGGCCCAAACTGAGACCATTTGCAGTCTAAATGAGAATATCTCAGCCCAGACCCAAGCTATTCAGGGCCAAACTAATGCATTGGTCTCCTTGCATACCCAAATGTCTGGCCAAACACCAAACTTACAACTTCCCGGCCCTTCCCCAGTGACCAGAGTGTTCTCCACTCCTATTAGCAGCTCCCCAACTTCTCTGCCACATCGCAGTGTACGGGCTCCCACCAAGTGACAGACACTTCCCATATGCTCTGGGAACATCTCTTATGGGGCCTACACACATGCCGATTTTGAGCCATTTTCTAAGCGATTTAGCTAGGTCGCTTAGAAACTAAGCATACATCGGTGTGTGTGTGGAGGCTAAAGCGATATAGATGCACTGCCCCGCGCGTCTAAATCGCAATAAGAAGAAGAATGAGCATGTCCCATCAATCTAGTAAAATCGTTAAGCAAGACCCTGCATATCGGGTGCCTTTTGTGTGGTGTCATTTTTTTGTGCTCAAGTGACCAGCGATTTTCCTCATCTGGACACTCCCTGAGCCCTCCTCTCCATTCTGCACATGCTGATGCTGTCAGACACCACGCACTGTGAACCCTCCGGAGCTGGTAAGTACTATGCTATCCACTATGCACCACCAACGCACTGATTACAGGTGGGGTGGGGTGGTAATGAGAGGGGTCCACTGTGCCACCAATGTCAACTTTATGGGTGAGGGTGTCATGTGATGCCCGCTCACCCGCGGCCCCCAGCGCAAGAATATGGGCACAAGGATCTTTGGGGGGATGTGAGGCGACCACTGTGCCACCAATGTTATAAAATAAAGCATGCTTCTGGGTGAGGGTGTCATGTGATGCCCGCTGCCCCCAGCGCAAGTTTGGGGAGGGGTGATGGCACATTGCAAAAGCCAGTCATGTGTTGTTAACTTGCATGCTCTGGGGTGATGGCACATTGCAAAAGCTAGTCATGTGTTGTTTACTTGCATGCTCTGGGGTGATGGCACATTGCAAAAGCTAGTCATGTGTTTTTTACTTGCATGCTCTGGGGTGATGGCACATTGCAAAAGCTAGTCATGTGTTTTTTACTTGCATGCTCTGGGGTGATGGCACATTGCAAAAGCTAGTCATGTGATGTTTACTTGCATGCTCTGGGGTGATGGCACATTGCAAAAGCCAGTCATGTGTTTTTTACTTGCATGCTCTGGGGTGATGGCACATTGCAAAAGCTAGTCATGTGTTGTTTACTTGCATGCTCTGGGGTGATGGCACATTGCAAAAGCTAGTCATGTGTTGTTTACTTGCATGCTCTGGGGTGATGGCACATTGCAAAACCAGTCATGTGTTGTTTACTTGCATGCTCTGGGGTGATGGCACATTGCAAAAGCTAGTCATGTGTTGTTTACTTGCATGTCTATGATGGGGTAAATTGTCTTTCCAAACCCCCTAAAAAAACAACAACAGTGAATGTGTGCGTATGTACATGTGGTAGGGACAATAGATTGTAAGCTGACCTAGTTTGGACTGTTTATGTACATAGTGGTGGATAGTGGTGGATGCATATGTTAATTATGTATTTACATTTTATACCATATTATTCACACAGAAATGGCAAAGCAAAATTCATCCAAAAAATTCACCACTGGGTTCATTGACATCTATCGGGCCCATGAATGCCTGTGGCAAATTACCAGCAAAGACTTTTCAAACAAGCAGAAAAGGGATCAGGCCTACAATGCTTTGCTGGCCTATGCTAAAGCCAACAGAAGTGATGCCACCATGGAATGTGTGAAGAAGAAGATAGCGAATTTGAGGACCGTCTTTGTGAAGGAGCAAACAAAAGTGACTGAATCGCAGAGTTCTGGAGCCGGTGCCGATGACGTATACAAGCCGACGTTATGGTACTACGACCATATGCACTTCCTGCTGGAGAAAGATTCGAAAACACATGGACAGAATAACATGGATCCTGTGCCTCCAATTAGGCAAGAGGAGGAGAGCCAGGATCTGGTAAGTTTGAACACATATAGATATGCGACATGTCATCATTATTCATGGTCCTAACGTTTTTTATTTTATTTTACAGGATGCTACTCCGGAGCTGTTTGTGGAGACGTCCGAGACTACAGAGGCTGCAGATCTTGAGTGTGAGGAAGTCGAAACCTCAACCTCTACCCCCCTTCCAACGCCACCACCCAGGCAGAGGAAGAAGACAGCCAAAAGATCTGTAGCCGGCAGCTCTGAGCAATTTTTTCAATTTGCGGAGGCAAGGCTTAATAAGCCTATTGATTCAATTCGGCAGTTTTCAAATACGGTAGACTCGGAGATGCGTTCAATGGATGACGACACCCCTCGAAAATTCAAATGCATCGTGTACGACGCAATAATTCGGGCCCAGGATAAAAACATTCCTGATGACCTCAAATTAATGCGCGACCCGATGCATTACGCATCTTGCGGACCCTCGACACAGTATCCCTACCACCAACCCTATAGTAATCCGCCGGCAATTCCTCCGCAGCTTGCCCCTCCTAACACGACGGGAGCCCCTTCACCCAACCCGGCCATTTTGTGATGACTCATTTTGTGAGTCATCACTTCTGTTGGCTCTAGTATACTGTAGTGAGTTTGTTGGCCTGATCCCTTTTTTGTTTGAAAAGTCTTTGGGCCAGAGGCATTTCTCGGCCTGATATTGTTGATGAACCCAGTGGTGTTCAATTTTATACTTTTATAGTATTTTCAATAAATTTTAAAAAACACGGTATGGTGTCATTTCATTTCAAAATGTAATTTATTGTTAAATTTAAGTTCTATTATGTACAGGTATGCTTCCTCTTTGCAACACTTCGCCTGACTTCTCTCCCCTTGAAAAATAATCTTTTTCAAGGGGTGAGGAGTGTAGAGAAAGTGCTGCAAACACTCTGGTAAGGTGGTATTATGTACAGGTACTCTTTGCAACACTTCTCCTGACATCTCTCCCCTTAAAACTCCCCAAGAACTCCCCCAGGCCCTTTGAACTGCCCATTTTTTTTTAAATGAGTTTTTTTTCCCATGCTTGAGAAGAATCTGGCATGCTTAAATCACTTAGCAGAATCGCTGAGGCATATCGCTGACACATTTTGCACGTTCTAAGCAATATAGATGATTTTGTGCTCAAAGGAAATCTGCTATGCTAAATCTGGCATGCTATATCACTGGCCAAAATCGGTATGTGTGTAGGCCCTATTAGAAAACTCTGGCAGTGTACTTCTGCTTAACGGAGAAGTGGAAACTGTAGCAGCTGCGCTAGGACTAGTTGCATTCTGAATAATGGATCGCATGACAGCAGATTGGAGCTTCTGGGTAGAGCTGGCTGTGTCTGTCCTATGCGCAGTGGACAGTTTTGCCACATTAGCCATGGCCATGACAACATCCATCTGGGTGGCCTATGCTGGCTACATTGTATCTAAGATATCCTACATGATCAGCAACACAATAATAATGCTGAACATCGCTGTGACGGTCACTAGGAGCAGATACGCTTTTGTATTTGGGATGAACAACTTCACATCCACTCTGCTGAAAGAACTTGTGACTCTCCTAATAACTGGTCTCAATATGGGGATCTACAATCAGTTTGTCACCTACAACTGCTATTTTAATATACTGACCGTGACTTCCATCAGCATCAAGGTCTGGTCACTGATTGCCAATATGAGGAGAAGCAGCAGTCTCCCAACAACACAAGTGTAGGATGTACGAGGAGGAGAAGCAGCAGTCCCCCAACAACACAAGTGTAGGATGTACGAGGAGGAGAAGCAGCAGTCCCCCAACAACACAAGTGTAGGATGTACGAGGAGGAGAAGCAGCAGTCCCCCAACAACACAAGTGTAGGATGTACCTGCTCAGTCAGGCACTAGATCAAGATCCTTTATGTGTTATTGCTAAATAAACACAAAAAAAGTGTTGCTGTGGAACTACACATCCCAGCAAGGTGTGCACATGTTAATGAAATCAGTCCCAAACAATTGTGTACCTTATGATTCACTGCTGATCAGTATGCATCCAGAACTGCAGGTCTGCTTATAATTATTACATAGTATTGTGCTGATGTATTGTTGTTCAACAATATTCTGAATCTTGTGCAGTCCACCTATTTTGGATGAATCCCTGTTTTATTATAAAAATAAATGCAAAAAGCATCCACCAAAAATTGATCAAACAAAATAATAAAAAAAAAAACATGATTTTTTTTTCATGCCAGTTGATTGCCACAATTAATTTACAGCAAAATACAATGCAATTTTAACACTGTTTGCTAATTATTTTGCAGATCAAACTACACAATGTCATCCAGCTGGCCACAACCCCCCTCGTGGACACGTGCCACCAGAGCGAGCTAGTGAGTATATTTATAAATACACACAAACACACTATTCTAACCCATAAAAACATTTGTCTGCCAGACACAAAAACAAATCCACCAGACCTGACGTCTGTGAATAACAAACCAATGATCTAAATCTGTACACCATACAAAACACACGGTGAAGGAAAATCCCTATACATGCTGCGGGCTTGCTATTGGCCACTAATTATTCCCCTAAAAAATGGTGTGGCAGTCCACCCCTGGTGTACTCTTGTGCCCCCAAAGAGATTTTAATTGCAGCCAATGCTGCTCAGAGGAAAACCTCCTTTGCATGTGGAAGCTGCAGGTCTGTGAGGGGTTAACAGACTCAGCTAGTGTCCCAGCTCCCCTGCACATGAGACAGGAAGCTGGGAGGTCAGAGGTGATCCCAGCAGCAGTGTGAGAGAGAGAGAAAGTGTGCAGAGGGGAGAAGAGCTTGTATCCTGAGCCAGGAAGCATGCAGACAGAGATGCTGTGCAGAGAGAAGCACACACCTGAGACCTGGCGGCGCAGGGAGTGAGGACCCAGCAGTGATCGACAGCCTGCACTGCTGACCAGAAGAAGGGGTGGGCACCATGTGAAGGGATGACTGCAGAGACCTACAGCACAGAACTAGGCAGAGAGCGACACTGCAACCCATCTGGGAGTCACTCAGAGGACAGCCCCACAGAGCAGCAGAGGCCAGGAGTCATTACCAGCAGGAGCTGGCACCAGAACTAAGGTACCGGGGAGCCCTATACCCCAACAGCAAGCCCGCACCCCAGCAGGGATACCCCCTGAAGTCCTATCCCCTCCTGACAGCACACATCATTGGAGGTCCACTTTAGTGACTGACATCCTGTACCCTGTTTATTACTGCAGCACGGATAGTTCCAATACCTTACAAGAAGTCACCCTAAAACAGGTGGCTTGCTTGTCCCTCTGAGAGGACCGTTTTAGCGATATATCATAAAATAGTGTGCACACTAGGATAGGCCATAGACTTGTTTGTCGTGGGACCTTCATCTGGTACTTGGAATTGAACTTTGCATTACAGTTTGGAGTATATATTGGGTGTGTAGCACCACCTGCTGGACTTTTTAGTACCGAAGCATCACAGTTAGTGAAGTGGTTAAGTGTCTAATTTATTCCTATTGTAATTCTTCTCTAACGTCATTTAATATTGTCTTTTATGCAATCTCTTTTGATAGTCATTGTATCACACTGAGGTGGCCATTGAGCGTCAGATACATTACAGTAGATGTTTATATGCTGCACTTCTTTGATTGGTAATGTTTTGCATATGTGTACAAATGCACTGCAGTGTGTAGAGCAGGTGTCTTTTTCAAATAAATGTTTTGTTGCTGCTAACTGCCTAGCGGTGTTTCCTGTGGGTTCTCCTTGGGTTGTGCCATCCCCTGCTACAGGTCTTCCAGGAAGAAGCAGTGAACATCGGAAGCCGGAGGGTTCAGATCAAGGTGCGCCATCTTGCACCACACAGTACAGGGGCACTGTCACACTGGCAGAATAGGCCACCGATAGCCGACAAAAAGTGTGAATTTCACTGAAAATCGACACACATTAAATTGTCGATTGGTGCAAAAAATGCGATTTCGGCTATTTCATACAGTTGATGAGTACACTTGGTAACTTTATCTGGATAATGGCAGGCAGTATCGACGGTCATCTTGCAGAAATTACTCAGGGCCTTAGAGCACAAAATGACACCCTTACAACCCAAAATGACTGCATTAGGGCCCAAACTGAGACCATTTGCAGTCTAAGGGCGGGATGTATTCAAATACATTGCCGCCTGCCCGCCGCGATGCCAGCGCATATGTACTAACATATGCGTCTGGCATCGTGGTGCGGTAACTGAAACCCCCCGCGATACCTGTACTGTGGTGTGCGGGGGTCTCCTCTCTGCTGCCTTCACGCCAGGGACAGCTAAGCAGGCTATCACCGACGCCTCCTCCCCCCCCCCCCCTTCCTGCAGCTGGAAGGACGTCCGGCTGTGTTGCTTGGGGGAGGAATGGTTTACCTTACAGGGTCCAGGAGGACCTGCAAGAATGTAAGCCCAAGGGAGGGGGAGAGGGGGGTGGCGGGCGGTTAAAAGAAGCCCAAAGGCTTCTATAGGGTATCGCAATTACAGATGATGAGAACGCTTGGTATCTTTATCTGGATAATATTCCTTTTCACTGTAATTCTTTCTAAGTATCTGACGTCGGATCTTGTGGCTAAAAAAAAAGAATAGCAGGCAGTATCGACACTCGCCTTGCAGAAATTACTCAGGCCCTTAGGGCACAAAATGACACCCTTAGGACCCAAAATGACTGCATTAGGGCCCAAACTGAGACCATTTGCAGTCTAAATGAGAATATCTCAGCCCAGACCCAAGCTATTCAGGGCCAAACTAATGCATTGGTCTCCTTGCATACCCAAATGTCTGGCCAAACACCAAACTTACAACTTCCCGGCCCTTCCCCAGTGACCAGAGTGTCCACCACTCCTATTAGCAGCTCCCCAACTTCTCTGCCACATCGCAGTGTACGGACCAGGGGTGGTGGGGGTCAAAGGTGCAAAGGGGGGATGTAGCAGGACCTAGCCAAGATAATGTTAGACAAAATGTGTGTGGTTCATATTTACCATTGTTTTTGTTTTTTTATGTTTATGCAATTTTGAAAATGCATAATCAATGTGCAAGTAAAGTTTTTTGGGCAAAGTTCAAAGTTGTTTGTTGTCCTTTACTAATGTCCATTCCATGTTGGTCTGACTTAATAAATATGTGTGAGTAATAAGGGTGTACATTGGGTGATCTTAGGAATTTATACATTGGCTGAAAATTTTTTTTTGATAAATGTAAATATTTAGTGCACTAATGTTCATTAAGGTGTAACAACCGGCCTTAATGATGTATCACTTATTTTGTGGCCTTTATTTTAATTGTTGGGGATGCCTAGTGTACATATTAACCATTACATTCATTTGGCAATATTGGTCTATCGCCAAGTCGCCACTCAGGACCAGGTCCGTTGTACTGGCTATTTTTACACACTTTTTTTTTGGAGATGGGGGCGATTTCTAAAATTGCATCCCATTAAATTGGTGAATTATACATTTTTTTATGGGAAAACATCTGGATGCGAATTCATGTGTGACTAAACATCTCCATTTCAAAATGTGCGATTTAGCGGACAAAAAGTGCAAATTTCACTGCAAATCGCCACACATTAAATTGGCGATTGGCGCAAAAAATGTGAGTTCGGCCATTTTTTCAGCATGAATGAGCCAAGTTCAGAATGTTTAAATTACCAGATTAAGCATAAAGACAGGAATGCTGTGCACTGCTGCTGCAAGGTGGTGGTCAGGTTCCTCAAGCAGCAATGGTAGGACATCTGTGAGTGCTGTAGTTTCAACACCAGATGCTGATAAATATGGTGGTTTCTTGTGACAGTAGGCTCCCACCAAGTGACAGATGCTTCCCATATGCTCTGGGAACATCTCTTAGAAAACTCTGGCAGTGTACTTCTGCTTAACGGAGAAGTGGAAACTGTAGCAGCTGTGCTAGGACTAGTTGCATTCTGCATAATGGATCGCATGACAGCAGATTGGAGCTTCTGGGAAGAGCTGGCTGTGTCTGTCCTATGCGCAGTGGACGGTTTTGCCACATTAGCCATGGCCATGACAACATCCATCTGGGTGGCCTATGCTGGCTACATTGTATTTAAGATATCCTACATGATCAGCAACACAATAATAATGCTGAACATCGCTGTGACGGTCACTAGGAGCAGGTACGCTTTTGTATTTGGGATGAACAACTTCATAATAAATGCAAAAAGCATCCACCAAAAATTGATCAAACAAAATAATAAAAAAAAACATGAAAATTGTTTTTTTGTCATGCCAGTTGATTGCCACAATTAATTTACAGAAAAATACAATGCAATTTTAACACTGTTTGCTCATTTATTTGCAGATCAAACTACACAATGTCATCCAGCTGGCCACAACCCACCTCGTGGACACGTGCCACCAGAGCGAGCTAGTGAGTATATTTATAAATACACACAAACGCACTATTCTAACCCATAAAAACATTTGTCTGCCAGACACAAAAACAAATCCACCAGACCTGACACCTGTGAATAACAAACCAATCATCTAAATCTGTACACCATACAAAACACACAGTGAAGGAAAATCCCTATACATGCTGCGGGCCTGCTATTGGCCACTAATTATGTCCCTTGAAAAATGGCAGAATAGGCCACCGATACACTATGGCCCCCCAACCACCACCCACAACCCAACCCTAAAGCTTAGTGTGCAAATCCAAAAATCAAAATGGCAGTTAAAAGAACACATGTGCCAGAGGCCGAGTAAGATTTTTTTTTAGGGGTAAACATGCACATTATACATGATGGGCCAGATTCATGAAACATTTTTTGGTTACATGATGAGCAATACTCATAGATGAAACCACACACCAGAACAGAACAACACAATAATTGTTAATCAAGTACATACATCACTATAACTATCCATCACATACAGTATATGGACCATTTTTTTAAAAACCCACAAGGAGTGTTGTCAAAGAACATTGGTAAACATTGAGCAACATTTCACTACACCATAAAACTCCACAGCAGTATTGCATCATTTACCAATTTGCAAATATTCACAGGAACATCTCAAGAACTGGTCCATCAGGAAGAGGACCCACATCCTGACCCACCAATGCTGGACGTTGATGGGGAAATAATGCTCCACACAGTGGACCCCTACGAGGCAGAGGATATCCCTACTGAGCCAGCCAGCACAGCAAGGCAAAGAAGTACCCACCATGTACACCACTCCCTACTTCCAGACCCTTACCCTACTGCGCCTACAGGCCCTGCAACCCCTACTACAGATGAGCTGGCCAGATCCTTGCATTCCTTTAAGGACAAACAGGTTGAGTTCATGGGCAAACAATCACAACAAATGGCCAACATGCAAGCGAATTCATGTGTGACTAAACATTGCCATTTTAAAATGTGTGATTTAGCGGACAAAAGTGTGAATTTCACTGCAAATCGCCACACATTAAATTGGCGATTGGCGCAAAAAAATTGATTTCGGCCATTTTTTCAGCATGAATGAGCCAAGTTCAGAATGTTTAAATGACCAGATCAAGCATAAAGACAGGAACGTGGTGCACTGCTGCTGCAAGGTGGTGGTCAGGTTCATCAAGCAAGAATGGTAGGACATCTGCTGTACTTCCAACACCAGATACTGGTCAATATGGTGGGTACTTGTGACAGTAGGCTCCCACCAAGTGACAGATGCTTCCCATATGCTCTGGGAACATCTCTTAGAAAACTCTGGCAGTGTACTTCTGCTTAACGGAGAAGTGGAAACTGTAGCAGCTGCGCTAGGACTAGTTGCATTCTGCATAATGGATCGCATGACAGCAGATTGGAGCTTCTAGGGAGAGCTGGCTGTGTCTGTCCTATGCGCAGAGGACGGTTTTGCCACATTAGCCATGGCCATGACAACATCTATCTGGGTGGCCTATGCTGGCTATATTGTATTTAAGATATCCTACATGATCAGCAACACAATAATAATGCTGAACATCGCTGTGACGGTCACTAGGAGCAGATACGCTTTTGTATTTGGGATGAACAACTTCACATCCACTCTGCTGAAAGAACTTGTGACTCTCCTAATAACTGGTCTCAATCTGGGGATCTACTATCAGTTTGTCACCTACAACTGCTATTTTAATATACTGACCGTGACTTCCATCAGCATTGCAGTCTGGTCACTGATTGCCAATAGGCGGAGAAGCAGCAGTCCCCCCACAACACAAGTGTAGGATGTACGTGCTCAGTCAGGCACTTGTACAAACTGGTTTCCCTTACTACTAGGGCTAGAAACTTTAATGCTTTGATGAAAATAGTGCTCATTCTAGCACCATTGGGATACTGACCAGACTGTGCTAGAAGCACCAGGCAGAAAATAATAACTGTATGGGTGCTAAACTGAACACTAAATCAAGATCCTTTATGTGTTATTGCTAAATAAACACAAATTGACACAAAAATGCAAGCATTGCTCACATTTGTTATATACATTCAAATAAGAAATGTGTAAAAAGATATTTCCTATATAAGGAAAACATTACAGTCATTATGATGAATTAAAATGTTTGCTTGCCAATTTTCAGACCAATTTTGACCATTTAATTTATCACTCAAAAGGTTAAGCATAGGCGATTTGAGTTAAGCAAGGGGAAAAACGTAGAATGCTATTGTTTATTTCAGGAAACACGGGCGATGTGCAATCTCTCACTAGATTTATACTGCATGCAGTCTCTACATGTCCCCGGGATATCGATGCACGGGGCCGCATATCTCTTTGGGCCATACACATATCGTGATGTGTGCTTAATTTCTAAGCAATCTAGTCTTATGTAGTCAGATCGCTTACAAAACAGGCCAAAATGTGTGTAGGCCCACAGGCAACCCGTGCTCTGAAAATATGCACTGGGCCTTGTACATCTCTGACTCCATCAACTGACACTGCCTTCAAACTGTCACTGACCTTACCACCTGACACTGGTCATGTGACCTTCTCCTGACCTCCTATGCAACTCCTAAGGCTGCTGGGAATTCACAGTGACAGGTGTAATATATTGCTTAGCAGGGTATTATATATCCTTTTGTGTCTGATTTTTTTTTTTTTAATATATAAAAGGTTCATTTTTTTAATGTAAGTAATGTTATACATGCTTTGCCTACAGCAACCTTATGATACACCCAGTGCCACAAAGAGTACGAAGGACCCCTGTTCAATTGCATTCTTTCTGCCTGCAGTGTCAGTGCAGTATTCAATGAGAAAAATTTGCCGTGTTTTATGGCGAGTTTGTGCTTTTCTCGCGTTGGACGGAGACTTTTGCTCTCAAAAAGCGAACAACCCTATTCAATGTGCACTTCTCGCCGTCTTTCTGAGTGATTTTCGCTGTGTAGCAATTCTCCATCTTTTCATGGAGAAGTGGAATGTGAACTTTTTAAATAAAAGTTTTTTTTTGTTTTAATTTTGGTGTCAGAAAATCAGGAATTTTATTCTGAGAAGGGGAATGCTATTTTTATTCATGTGCTTATAGCACATGAATATATATTTTAATTTAAAAAAAATATATATTTTTTTATTTTTTTTGTTACACAGAGCAGCCAGCCGCTCATTAGATATTCATATATTCACTGTACCCGATCATTACATATGCATGATCGGGAGCAGTGAATATACCCGGTCCCCTGCTGGCTCTGGGGGGGGGCAGCTTGTGCTGCCTGGGTCCCGGGGAACCCACCTCCGCCCCACATACGTTCTGGGGCAGGCAGGGAGACTTCAATCTCCCTGCCTGCCACCGTCCCACTGCTCCCTGCCGCGGATGCTCGCCCGCTGCAGGGGTTAAGATTCGCCCCTCGGACATTGAATATGGAGAGAGCGAGTGGCAGCCAGCCCTCCGGAACGCAGCGAGTGTGCAGCGAATCCTAAACAGGATTCGCTGCACACGGCGAGATTTCTCATTGAATACTGCCCAGAGACACTGCTCCAACTGCAAGTAAATTCTGCACCAGCTGCCTTATCGCAGCCTTATACTGTCCGGGGGCCAGAACCTGCTGAACAATTGCACAAGTCTCCCGTGGTGAGTCCTCTTTCCACCAGGAACTGTTCAACTATTATTGGAGCCCCCTTGCCTACTTTGGGTGTTCTCATGATGGCACAAGCTAGAACTGAAATGCTTAGGAGTGGATGCTAAGGGCTCAATCAAATTATGTGCTGATGTTCAATGTTTTGGTGCTGCAGCATTTCAACATTGGCAACGGCACCTGAACTCGCACCCCTCGCAGCATGAGTTTAACTTAAATTCGCACAAACTGCTTAGAGCCCTATGAGGCAACCAGACAGTTCAGGCAGTCGCAATGATTCGAGGGTGCCAGTTCATCGTACCTGATTGGGTTGAGCCCTATGATGGATGAATGGATCCTATGACGGATGAATGGATAAGATCTTGGTTGCAGAATTGGAACTGAAGAGTTGTAGTAAATGGAGTGGAAATGTTACCAGTGGAGTACCCCAGCAATCTGTACTTGGACCGGTGCTTTTTAACATATTTGTTGTTGTCATTAATATTGAAGGGAAAGTATGTATTTATGCAGATGACACACAAGAATGCAACAGGGTGTACACCATCAGGAGGGGTGAAACCAATGACTGAAGCTCTAGATAAACTAGAACAGTGTTTCTCAAACTCGGTCCTCAGGACCTCACATAGCTCACAATTACCAGGTCATCCAGCTGGTGCACAGGTGCATTCATTACTCATTTACACATTTTAAAAGATCCACAGGTGGAGCTAAATATTTCACTTGTGATTCTGTGAGGAGACCTTCAAAACATGCACTGTGTGGGGTCCTGAGGTCCGAGTTTAAGAAAATGTGGACTAGTTGAATGGGTGCGAATTTGGCAATTACAGTTTAACCCAGTGGTTCCCAAACTGTGCGCCTAGGCTCCCTGGGGTGCCTCGGAGCACTTGCAGGGGTACCTCAGGTTGGTGGTCCAGAACCAATTAAAATTATTTATAATTTAATATTTTTTTCTGAAACTCTCAGTAGCAAACTTTTGGCCTAGGGGTGCCTTGAAAAATATGATAAACTAGGGTGCCATGATTCAAAAAGTTTGGGAACCACTGGTTTAACCACTTAACTTACTTTTTTTCCTGCAAAGCTGCTCAGAAATTGTTGAGGTTTTTTCTCCACCCCCATGGTACCCATGGTATATGCAGAGTGAATCATGTATTTAAATTGAAATTGTGTTTCTCTAAATCAGGGCTGGGCAATAGCGGCCCTCCAGATGTTGATGAACTATACATCCCAGCATGCCTTGCATCAGTTTCAGCATGGCCACATAGCAAATCTAATGCAAAGCATCCTGGGATGTGTAGTTCATCAACAGCTGGAGGGCCACTGTTGCCCAGCCCTGCTCTAAATGGTACAAGGAACACAAAGAAATAGGCAGCGCTGTATACAATTACCACATGGGATTGCCTGTATTTTAAATATATATTGAATATTTATTATTACAATGATAATAAAAAAATTTAAATTTAACATTAACATTTAAAAATGTAAATTACACATGTACCCTCCCCTGGCCTCTGCTGTAGTTGGTCCCTATTAGGGAAGGACAGTTCTGGCAACAAAGTGGCAGATTGGGCAGAAATAATTGGCATTTGAGATGTACAGTCAATTTTGAGAGTATAGGGTCTCACAACTTTTAATTCGGGATTTTTCCGGGCTTGGGTCCGTTGTCCTCACTATTTCTGCGGAGATGTTTTCCTTTTGTAGGAGGAATATCAAGGGCCTTGTGGAGCTTCCCTGGTGGTGTCCTTGTTTGTCTCTCTCTTGAGTGGTACTCAGATTTGTTAGCGCCCAATGGATGATCTTTGATAATCGCCAGATAAAATCGCCAGGTGAAAGGGGTAGCAGAGTCCTGAATCCTTTGGGTGTTGGCCAAGCGGGGGGGGGGGGGGGGGGGGGGGGGGGGGGGGGGGGGGGGTGCAATGGCCCACCTCTAAGTGGTGCTAATGCTCAGAAACCCCAAATGCAGCACTTCCGTATTTAAGGCTATACGATAGCCAAAATTTCAATGTGAATGATAGAAGTAAAAATCAATTGCACACAGTCCCTATTTTCACTACTATCAGAGTGGGTCTTGTGTCAGGGGTGATGAACTGATTATCAGGCCACCCTGCTGCACTCGTTTCCCTGGTGCATACACTCCAGAATGCTGGTTACATGGTATTCTGGGGTGAGGTTCCAGAAGTGAGGTCATTCCAGGGGAATGCCGGGAGCCAGTGGAGATCTGTTCTCCATATCTGCAGCATGAGGACACCACTGGGCAGCGAGGTCGCATTGTTGTGCCTTGCTATGTAACATAGTCCTGGCTGTAATCGCATCATATGCGACAGTGCTAGGAAAGGGGCTCATGTAATAAAAACAGTAAAATCCAAAGGCTAAATAGAGTATCAAGGGTACTATAATGGAAACTACTGAGGAGGAGAGAGATAGAGGAACCAGCATTTCAGATGACTTCAAGGCAGGGAAACAATGAGGAAGACAAGTCTGAGGATTAGCTGCAGAAAGAAGTAATAGAGACACCGTATAGGCCATTGGTACGGGATGCAGTCAATTTCCAAGCGGTCGTAATCCCGGCGTTCAGAATCCCGATGCTGGAATCCTGACTGCCGAAATCCCGAAACTTTCTCCCTCCGTGGGTGTCCACAACAACCATAGAGGGAGAATAAATTAGCGTGCCGAGCGTAGCGAGGCACCGGGCCCGCTGCGTGGCAAGCACAGCGAGCCCGCAAGGGGTGGTGCTCCACGTCCACCCCATGTCGGGATTTTGGCGGTCGGGATTCCGGCGTCGGGATTTTTAACGCCGGGATTCCATACCGAATCCATTGGTACAGCCTCATCTAGAATACATTGTCCAGCTCTGGAAGCCATATCTCCAGAAGGATAGAACTGAAAGGAGGTAGGTTCAAAGGAAATATCAGGAAAAATGACTTCACAGACAAGGATAGTGGTTTAGTGGAACAGCCTCCCATCAGAGCTAGTAGAGGCTGAGACAGTAGAACAAATAAAATACACTTGGGATAGGGCTAGGAATATCCTTACAAGATATCAGAAACAAATCTGGCTGATGTTACCAAAACGGTAAATGAGAAATGGGCAGAATAGATGGAAAATTCTATGGGGTAAATTTACTAAGATGGGAGTTCTATTGGACATGGGATGTTGCCCATAGCAACCAATCAGATTCTACTTTTATATGTAGCTCTTTCTAGAAGATAATATATGTAATCTGATTGGTTGCTATGGGCAACATCCCATCAATAGAACTCCCATCAGTAAGTACCTCTATGTTTTTATACATACCATACACTCCAATGTCATATACTCCATGATCTGAGGCTAATCACTGCACATTCTCTCTGACTCACCCTTGCTGTTTCCTATACTCTTAGCAATCTTCTTATCATTGTCCCTACTGTGATTCTGTCCAGCAGATGAGCATGTAGAAGACGTGTCCTTTCCGTGTCAGGAGTCCCATTTATCACAACCAGCAAAAGCTACAACTGTCACTACAGCCGCTGACACCCCTCACTGGCAGCCAGAAGCCGTCATCAGTTTTGCCAGCTCCAGTCACACAGAAACTGGTAAGAATGATAGGATATATGGCAGGTTACAGAGGGGAACACTATACACCATGTATTACAATATGATGACACATTGTGAATGGTGTATTAATGGAATCGGTACATCTGTCAGAATGAACTTAGGTTTACAGTCATTAGGTCGACCCCATTAGGTCGACTGGCTGGAAGGTCGACCTGATTTAAGGTTGACATGGGCCAAGGTCGACATGACTTATGGTCGAATTTGCATAAAGGTCGACATGAGGAAGGTCGACTGGTAATAAGATCGACATGGGTTTTTCACTGTTTTTTGATCCGAATGTCGACACAGTCGACATGGACACAGTTGGCAATGAGAATCGGACATCGGGCACGGTGGCTCGCTTCACTCGCCACAGCTTTAATAACCTCCTCCACGCCCTAGTGGATGGTAGGGCATGAAATACCGCCTGTCGGCTCAAAAAACAGTGAAAAACCTCATGTCGACCTTATGACCAGTCGACCTTCCTCATGTCGACCTTTATGCAAATTCGACCTTAAGTCATGTCGACCTTGGCCCATGTCGACCTTAAATCAGGTTGACCTTCCTGCCAGTCGACCTAGTGGGGTCGACCTAATGACTGTTCATTCTAATAGATGACCGCTTCCCGTATTAATGATGTGATGCACAGTAACAGGAAACGGTGGCTCACAAAACAACTGATATTGTGACTGTCAGCACACACTTGCCAATGCCGGCAGCAATGAGCAATGTCAGCAGAGGTGGAACTAGCGAGTAGTGGGCCCCGGTGCAAAAATATTCTTTGGGTTCCCCCGCCCCACTCAAAATGGGAACAGTGTGCACCAAAGACGGCTGCAGTGTGTGTGTGTGTGTGCGCATAAGATTAGAGTTACAGGCTGTGGGATGTGTGTGTATGGTTAGGGTTATAGTATGTGGGGTGTGTGTAAGGTTAGGGTTATAGGCTGTGTGTATGGTTAGGGTTATAAGCTGTGGGGTGTGTGTATGGTTAGGGTTATAGGCTTTGTTGTGTGTGTATGGTTAGGGTTATAGGCTGCGGTGTGTGTGTATGGTTAGGGTTCTAGGCTGCGGGGTGTGCAGGGGCGGATTGGCCATTTAAACCACCAGGAACTTTCCCGGGAGGCCGGCCGCATGTGAGGCCGAAAGGTACAAAGATAAACATACTGTAAGAGCAGAGCCTGTGTAATACAGCAGAGGCGCAGCGGAGGGTCAGGTGCGCTGCTGGCTGCCTTAGGGCGAGATGTATCAAAAATCGCATTGTTATCGAGTTTTAGCCGCTGCGCAAACTACCTTCGGTCGCCGAGCTGTTTTTCCTATGTATCTCCATACACGGCATCACTGCGCATGCGCCGAGCAGAAACTACAGACTTCAATTCCCATAACGCCGGGAGCCTCGGCGCGCATGCGCAGACAACAGTAAGCCGCTCATCGCGGACAGGACAACGGCCGCCAGGCAGATAAAACATAGGAAAACTGCTCGGCTATCTCCTCCACATACACACACATTAATTATTTATAAAATATATATGTCTATATATATATTTATATATACACACACACATATATATATATATATATATATATATATATATATATATATACACACATATATATATATATATATACACAATCATATATATATATGACAGATAAAAAGATGTAACTGCAGGGGCATATAAGTACCACACACACCTCCAAAGTTTACTGTCTGTGGAGGCAATAATTAAAATCGCGGCTCTGCTGTGGCGAAACAAATATACAAATGCCTCCCCGCGGGTGCTCTTAATACATATGAGCCCGCAATCAGTGCCCTGTTTTTTATGGGCGGGAAGTACCGCCGGACTCATCTCGCGCTATTTGCCGCGCCGAGACTTTGGCGATTTTTTATCAACAAAACTTTATTCATACATTGGCGAACACGCTGCCGCGGCGGAAACAAGCAAACTCCGCCGCGGCATAGGTTAGTACATCTCGCCCTTAGCCTGCGCCTGTCATACTGTATGACAAGCAGGAGCAGCGCCGGCAGCAGGATCCCCGCAACTGCTCTGCCTCCCAGGAAACTCCGCCACTGTATTGTGATTAGCACTACCCCTGGACGGTATGCGGCTGTGTTATCCCAGCTTGAAGCAGCCACCTCGATACAATTCAGCAATCCCTGTCCTTGGCCCAAGGTAAGCTCCGCCCCCTTCTTCACTCTTCTTCAGCACTGACTCACCCATCCACATACACACGGGGCTCAGCTGAAGCTCTGTCCCCGGATAGTGAATAATTTAGTTATAAGATCGGCTTCATTCATACCCCTCTACTCACAGAGTCAGCCCCCCCAGCTGGGTCCGGAAACAAGCAAACTCCGCCGCGGCATAGGTTAGTACATCTCGCCCTTAGCCTGCGCCTGTCATACTGTATGACAAGCAGGAGCAGCGCCGGCAGCAGGATCCCCGCAACTGCTCTGCCTCCCAGGAAACTCCGCCACTGTATTGTGATTAGCACTACCCCTGGACGGTATGCGGCTGTGTTATCCCAGCTTGAAGCAGCCACCTCGATACAATTCAGCAATCCCTGTCCTTGGCCCAAGGTAAGCTCCGCCCCCTTCTTCACTCTTCTTCAGCACTGACTCACCCATCCACATACACACGGGGCTCAGCTGAAGCTCTGTCCCCGGATAGTGAATAATTTAGTTATAAGATCGGCTTCATTCATACCCCTCTACTCACAGAGTCAGCCCCCCCAGCTGGGTCCGTGAAGCTCCTCCTCTTGGATCGAGTTAAGCTCCGCCCCCTTCTTCAGCACTGATCACACATCCACATACACCCGGGGCTCAGCTGAAGTTCTATACCTGGATAGTGATTAGTGTGATACAGTCGGCTTCTTACCCCTCTACTCACACACTGAATCAGTCCCCCCCCCCCCCAAAAAAAAGCTGGGTCCGTGAAGCTCCGCCCCCTGGCCAATCAGAAGCTGTGTCCTCTGACCTTTCTGAAGTCCTGTTGATTTAACTGCTGCCAGTGCTGCCCTTCCAGAGATTTAAATATGCAGCTGCCAACTCTCATTGGCTGCACATGTCTAAAGAGAGAGGGGTACCAATTGGCACAGCTACCAAGCACTGCTAGAGGGGAGCAGAACATTATGACAAGTAAGATCTGCCTTTAATGTGCCACACTTATGGAATGCCATGCCATCTTGGCACCTTGCCCACTTAAAACTCTGAGCCTCTGTGGCAAAACAGTAGCCCCCATCACCTGGCCTGCTCCTGAATCCCGCAGCAGTGTTTTGTGTCACCAGCAGAGCATATATGAGGGTGTTTTGTTTTTGCTGTTTGGTGTTGTTATTGCACATGGGCAGAATGGGCAATTTTCCCTTTATACTAATATACAGTGGACACACACACTAGGCATCATCCTGTAACCGGTTACGATATACATGATAGACAATGTCTAGGTCGCCAGCCACTAGGTCGACCACTTAGGAATGGTCGACATACCCTAGGTCGACTTTGACAGAAGGTAGACACAAGCTTTAAGTCGACATAAACAAGCTCACTTCTATCCCTGCTGTGTCACCGCAGTTTGTCTGCCCCTTCCCTTTAGAATGTAAGCTCTAACGAACAGGACCCGTTCTCCTCATGTTCTTTTCTAAGAATATATCTCTGCCACTGTTATAATTGCCTCAGTGTCTGCTGCCTCTTATTTACCATGTACTTGTCCTAATTTGCATTTGTACTGTAAATCACAATCTTTCTTGTATTGTTCTTTGCTCATCTATGTATTGTCAGGTGCTGCGGATCCCTTGTGGCGCCATTTAAATAACCCATAATAATATACACACATACATATACACCGTAGTATTCACCTCATCTATGTATTGTCAGGCGCTGCAGAGCCCTTGTGGCGCCATATAAATAACCCATAATAATATATACACCGTAGTATTCCCCTCATCTATGTATTGTCAGGTGCTGCAGAACCCTTGTTGTGCCATATAAATAACCCATAATAATATACACATACATATACACCATAGTATTCCGCTTATCTATGTATTGTCAGGTGCTGTGGAACACTTGTGGCACCATTTAAATAACCCATAATAATATATACACATACATATACACTGTAGTATTCCCCTCATCTATGTATTGTCAGGCGCTGCAAAACCCTTGTGGTACCATATAAATAACCCATAATAATATACACATACATATACACCGTAGTATTCCCCTCATCTATGTACTGTCAGGCGCTGCAGAACCCTTGTGGTGCCATATAAAATAACCCATAATAATATACACATACATATACACCGTAGTATTCCCCATATCTATGTATTGTCAGGCGCTGCAGAACCCTTGTGGCGCCATATAAATAACCCATAATAATATACATATACACCGTAGTATTCCCCTCATCTATGTATTGTCAGGCGCTGCAGAACCCTTGTTGTGCCATATAAATAACCCATAATAATATATACACATACATATACACCGTAGTATTCACCTCATCTATGTATTGTCAGGCGCTGCAGAACCCTTGTTGTGCCATATAAATAACCCATAATAATATATACACATACATATACACTGTAGTGTTCCCCTCATCTATGTATTGTCAGGTGCTGCAGAGCCCTTGTTGTGCCATATAAATAACCCATAATAATATATACACATACATATACACTGTAGTATTCCCCTCATCTATGTATTGTCAGGTGCTGCAGAACCCTTGTTGTGCCATATAAATAACCCATAATAATATATACACATACATATACACCGTAGTATTCCCCTTATCTATGTATTGTCAGGTGCTGTGGAACACTTGTGGCGCCATTTAAATAACCCATAATAATATATACACATACATATACACTGTAGTATTCCCCTTATCTATGTATTGTCAGGCGCTGCAAAACCCTTGTGGTACCATATAAATAACCCATAATAATATACACATACATATACACCGTAGAATTCCCCTCATCTATGTACTGTCAGGCGCTGCAGAACCCTTGTGGTGCCATATAAAATAACCCATAATAATATACACATACATATACACCGTAGTATTCCCCTCATCTATGTATTGTCAGGCGCTGCAGAACCCTTGTGGCGCCATATAAATAACCCATAATAATATACATATACACCGTAGTATTCACCTCATCTATGTATTGTCAGGCGCTGCAGAACCCTTGTGGTGCCATATAAAATAACCCATAATAATATACACATACATATACACCGTAGTATTCCCCTCATCTATGTATTGTCAGGCGCTGCAGAACCCTTGTGGCGCCATATAAATAACCCATAATAATATATACACCGTAGTATTCCCCTCATCTATGTATTGTCAGGCGCTGCAGAACCCTTGTTGTGCCATATAAATAACCCATAATAATATATACGCATACATATACACCGTAGTATTCACCTCATCTATGTATTGTCAGGTGCTGCAGAACCCT
The DNA here is from genome assembly GCF_055691185.1 of Crinia signifera. Classification (NCBI taxonomy): domain Eukaryota; kingdom Metazoa; phylum Chordata; class Amphibia; order Anura; family Myobatrachidae; genus Crinia; species Crinia signifera. The sequence goes on from NC_139217.1 coordinate 354,511,725, forward strand.
TGTTGTGCCATATAAATAACCCATAATAATATATACACATACATATACACTGTAGTATTCCCCTCATCTATGTATTGTCAGGTGCTGCAGAACCCTTGTTGTGCCATATAAATAACCCATAATAATATATACACATACATATACACTGTAGTATTCCCCTCATCTATGTATTGTCAGGCGCTGCAAAACCCTTGTGGTACCATATAAATAACCCATAATAATATACACATACATATACACCGTAGTATTCCCCTCATCTATGTACTGTCAGGCGCTGCGGAACCCTTGTGGTGCCATATAAATAACCCATAATAATATATATACACACATACATATACACCGTAGTATTCCCATCATCTATTTATTGTCATGCGCTGGGGAACCCTTGTGGCGCCATATAAATAACCCATAATAATAATAAGTCCAACACGAGTTTTTCACTTTTTTGGTGTCCATTTACCTCTTTTATTTATTTTTGACTGTGTAAAACTGTTTTTTTTTTTTTTTAACTAGATATATTTTTGTAGTGTATGGTTAGTGTATGGTTAGGGTTATAGGCTGCAGGGTGTGTGTGTGTGTGGTTAGGGTTATAGGTTGTGGGGTGTGTGTGTGGTTAGGGATATAGGCTGTGGGGTGTGTGTGTATGATTATGGTTATAGGCTATGGGGTGTGTGTATGGTTAGGGTTATAGGCTGCGGGGTGTGTGTATGGTTAGGGTTATAGGCTATGGGGTGTGTGTAAGGTTAGGGTTATAGGCTGTGGGGTGTGTGTGGTTAGGGATATAGGCTGCGGGGTGTGTGTATGGTTAGGGTTATAGGCTGTGGGGTGTGTATGGTTAGGGTTATAGACTGTGAGGTGTGTGTATGGTTAGGGTTATAGGCTGCGGGGTGTGTGTGTGTGTGGTTAGGGTTATAGGCTGTGGGGTGTGTATGTGTGGTTAGGGTTCTAGGCTGTGGGGTGTGTGTGGTTAGGGATATAGACTGGGGTGTGTGTGGTTAGGGATATAGGCTGTGGGGTGTGTGTGTATGGTTAGGGTTATAGGCTGCGGGGTGTGTGTGTGTGTGGTTAGGGTTATAGGCTGTGGGGTGTGTGTGTGGTTAGGGATATAGGCTGTGGGGTGTGTGTGTATGGTTAGGGTTATAGGCTGTGGGGTGTGTGTGTATGGTTAGGGTTATAGGCTATGGGGTGTGTGTATGGTTAGGGTTATAGGATGCGGTGTGTGTGTATGGTTAGGGATATAGGCTGCGGGGTCTGTGTATGGGTAGGGTTATAGGATGCGGGTGTGTGTATGGTTAGGGTTATAGGCTGTGGGATGTGTGTGTATGGTTAGGGTTATAGGCTGCGGGGTGTGTGTGTGTGGTTAGGGTTATAGGGGGTGTGTGTGTGTTTGGTTAGGGTTATAGGCTGTGGGGTGTGTGTGTTTGGTTAGGGTTATAGGCTGTGGGGTGTGTATGTGTGGTTAGGGTTATAGGCTGTGGAGTGTGTGTGTATGGTTAGGGTTATAGGCTGTGGGGTGTGTGTATGGGTAGGGTTATAGGCTGTGGGGTGTGTGTGTGTGTGTATGGTTAGGGTTATAGGCTGCAGTGTGTATGATTAGGGTTATAGGCTGTGGGTTGTGTATGTGTGGTTAGGGTTATAGGCTGTGGGGTGTGTATGTGTGGTTAGGGTTCTAGGCTGTGGGGTGTGTGTGTGTGTATGGTTAGGGTTATAGGCTGCAGTGTGTATGGTTAGGGTTATAGGCTGCCGTGTGTGTGGTTAGGGTTATAGGCTGCAGGGTGTGTATTTGTGGTTAGGGTTATAGACTGCAGTGTGTGTGTGTGTGTGTGTATGTATGGTTAGGGTTATAGGCTGCAGGGTGTGTGGTTAGGGTTATAGGCTGCAGTGTGTGTGGTTAGGGTTATAGGCTGCAGAGTGGGTGTATGGTTAGGGTTATAGGCTGCAGGGGGTGTGGTTAGGGATATAGGCTGCAGGGTGTGTGGTTAGGGTTATAGGCTGCAGGGTGTGTGCCTGCGTGGTTAGTGCTATAGACTGCTACGGGCATGAGAGTATGGGTAGGTTTAGGCTGTGGGGAGCGGGATGGGTGGCGTTAGGCTGCAGGTGGGTGGTGAATGGTTGGGCATGGAACTCTGTCATTCCGGGCAGGCGGCAGCACCGGGCCCCTTTAACCCCTTGGGCCCCGGTGCACTGCACCGTCTGCTCCGGCGGTAGTTCCGCACCTGAATGGCAGGAACGTGAGAGGGGACCATGCTGCATTCTGCAGTGATATCCGCCATTGTGCTGCATGTATGGGCGACGGAGGAAGGTAATAGCAGAAAGCTGGGAATGCAGATCAGTCCTTTTAGCTTCCAGTCCATGTTTGTGGTTTATACTAATGGTTCCATTCCTAGGCTGGCAATCAGTGCTTCTTTCAGGCCATCTGCAATAGTGGGATTTCATTTTGGGAACAGATAACCTAATAAGCTGGCACCTATATTTCTTTTGCAGGTTAGCAGTTCCACAAGTTATCACATAGAGCAGCGGTTCCCAACCTGTGGTACGCGTACCCCTGGGGGTACGCGTCCACGCGCTTGGGGGTACACCGCGGCCTGGCCTGTAATGGCGGCCACAACAGTCAGACAGGTCGCTGGAGGGGAGGAGAGTGCATTGCGCATCTCTCCTACCCCTCAGTGTGCTTCCCTGTGACTGGCCGCCCCTCCGCCAATCAATCAGAGCTTGCGGGCCGGCAGCCAATCAGGAGCCGGCCCGCGAACTTTGATTGACGGGCAGCCCAGTCACACTGAAGGGAAGGAGAGATACACAGTGTGCAGTGAAGCACTGCAGCGCGGCAGCTACATGGCAGGGGGACACTGGACTGTCCTCTCCCCAGCAGCAGCGTCAATGGTGAGTGTGCTGCTGCTGGGAAATACTATGGGGGCATTGCTGGCACTGTGGGGGCATACTTGTGGCTGGCACTGTGGGGCATTGCTGGCACTGTGGGGCATACTTGTTGCTGGCACTGTGGGGCATTGTTGGCTCTGTGCGGCATACTTGTTACTGGCATTGCTGGCACTGTGGGGCATTGTTGGCACTGTGGGGCATACTTGTTGCTGGCACTGTGGGGCATTGCTGGCACTGTGGGGCATACTTGTTGCTGGCACTGTGGGGCATTGCTGGCACTGTGGGGCATACTTGTTGCTGGCACTGTGGGGCATTGCTGGCACTGTGGGGCATACTTGTTGCTGGCACTGTGGGGCGTTGCTGGCACCGTGGGGCATTGCTGGCACTGTGGGGCATACTTGTTGCTGGCACTGTGAGGCATTGCTGGCACTGTGGGGCGTTGCTGGCACTGTGGGGCGTTGCTGGCACTGTGGGCATTGCTGGCACTGTGGGGCATACTTGTTGCTGGCACTGTGGGGCATTGCTGGCACTGTGGGGCATACTTGTTGCTGGCACTGTGGGGCGTTGCTGGCACTGTGGGGCATACTTGTTGCAGGCACTATGGGGGTATACTTGTTGCTGGCACTGTAGGGGCATTGTTGGCACTGTGGGCACATACCCAGTACCATGGGGTCATACCTGGCACCGTGGTGGCATTCCCGTTTCTGGCAGTCGGATTCCCCACTGGAATTATCTGAGTCCGCAGTCCGACTGTGCCTTCTGCAAATTAATGTCAGGAAGGCCTCCGGTCCAGACGGTATTCCAGGTATTCCTACGTACCTGTGCTGATCAATTAACAGGAATTTTTTCAACAATTTTTAACCTATCATTATTTTATTGTGTTGTTCCACAATGTTTTAAAGTAACTTCAATTGTTCCTATTTCCAAATCCACAGTAGTATCTGGGTTAAATGACTACCGTTCAATCGCCCTTACTTCACTTATTATGAAGTGTTTTGAGAGAGTGGATTTATATCATCTTAAGTTCTTAACTCCTTATGTGGTGGATTTTGCTGGGGCAGGACAAACCTACCAGGGCAGGTTTGTCCTGCCCCAGCAAAACCCACCACAGGAATTTGGAAGCCCCCCCTCCCTCACCTCTGCTCCGGCGTTAGTACGCCAGAGCTTCCCTGCTGCCGCTGCCCCTACCGGCCGCCTGTCACATACAGCAGTGACGTTGGCGGCAGGTGCCTGAGCGCTCCCGAGTCCCACCGAGCCACGCCGACCATACCAGAGCCTGCCGCCGACCTGCCGTACCGATCGCCGGAGAAAAGGTGATGGAGGGGGGGGGGGGGGGGCTCTAGAGGTGCTGCGCCAGTGGTGCATACCTGGACACCACTGGCGCGCACCTATTGTATATTAGTGGTATGCCCGGAAAATTTCAAGGGGTTAAGGGTGTTATCAACCACAGTTTCATGAGTGTTCCCATGGTGAACACTGGCCGATCTCATGCTAATGAGCCGATGAAGCGGGGGGCGAGCAGCTGACATCACCGGATGTCAGCTGCCCGCCCACTTCCAAGCCTCCATGCATATATAAGTGACTTGAAAATCACTTTTATATTTGTCCGCCTCGACCTTCCAATGATGTGGGAGGATCCCCCAAGGCTGCAAATGGATGTTACTGTGTAACATCCATTCCCAGGCCGTGCGAGCAAATCACCCTTGTGAATGGGTGGAAGCCTGCAACACAGGCACAAGTCAATCACGTAAAAGAGATCGCTCAGATGGGCCCGTTGCTTTCCCCAGGTCCCCGCTGCAGCGGATATTGGTGTTGGCGAGGATCGGCTAGTATGAAGGGGCAGCACAGACAGTGTAATGGTTAGCATCCCTATAGATTGTAAACTTGCGAGCAGGGCCCTCCTACCTCTATGTCAGTTTGTTTCTACCCAGTTTGTTTACTCACCGTTGTTTCCAATTGTAAAACAGAATATGCTGCGCTATATAAGAAACTGTAAATAAATAAATTGCTGCCTCACAGCGCTGAGGTCATGGGTTTGACTTCGAGATGTGCAGGTTCGGATTTTCTTATTGGCTGTCACATGTTTTGACTCCAAATCATGTGACAGCTGATAGCCAATAAAATCCCGTTTTGAGTTCTGAGTAAATCCGAACCTGCACATCTCTAGTTTGATTCCCACCATGGCCCTAACTGTGCGGAGTTTGTATATTCTCCCTGTGCTTGTGTGAGTTTACTTCGGTTTCCTCCCACAATTCAAGAATATACTGATAGGGTTAATTTTTTTGTTGGAAGCCAATTAAACTAGAATGAGTGTGTGTGTGTGTGTGTGTGTGTGTACACACACACAAATATGGTAGGGAATATAGACTGTAAGCTCCACTGGGGCAGGGACTGATGTGAATGTTCAAGTATTCTCTATAAAGCGCTGCAGGATATGTGTGCCCTATATAAATAACTGTTAATAAATAAATAAATAAATAAATAATAAAAGTGAATGGAGCATCAGATCACTGGGGGGGGGGGGGGGGGGGGGGGAATGGGAAGCAAAACACGAGTATAATTTGAAAATATGTTTTGTAACAAAATCCACTAAACACAAGCACAACATTGGACAGTTTTATTTTAATAATAAGTTATGTGACTACACATTTCTTCCAATGGTTCCTTCATGGGAATGCAGTGATCCAAGTAAACTTTGGACAAGTCACATGTATGCATAATCTGGTACTGCACTAATATCAGAGAAAGCGGTAATGGTGTGTGTGCAGTATTTGTACAAGAGACAGGAATGTGTTCCAGGAGATGATCACAGTCTGGTCCCCTCTTTAACAGTGATGAGGTGTCACAAAAAGGTCATAACAGTTCCATTCTTCCCAATCTGCCAAGGTTCTACAGGGTGAAAGCGTATCACAATCCTGCAAAACAAAATATCAAGAAACACATGAAAATAAATAAAGGAATTCAGAAATAAATGAAGCCTGCAACTTCTAGTTTTTGTTTTGTTTAAGAATGCTTTCTGCAGTTTTATGAATAAGTTTACATTATTTGAAAGAAAACATCCACTTTTCTGGTTAGAATTTGGAGAAACATACATAAAACAAATTTAATTGCACTTCTATAAGTTCATAGTAAGTTCTGTTACACACTTTACCATTCAGTATACAGCAGGGTTGCCGACCCTCCCGGAATTTGCGGGAGTCTCCCGAAAATCGAGTCCTTCCTCCCGCCCCCGGAAGGGTGGGCAACCCTCCCGGAATCAGGGGGACCCCCAGTGAGCCCCCTGATCGCGGCATTTATATGCCGCAATCCGCGGGTCTCAGGGGAGGGGGCGGAGCTAAAACGGCACAATCGTGTCATTTTAGCCCCGCCCTCTCCATGGATATCACTTCTTTCGGCTATTTGCTGTAATGGGGGTGGGGCTTAATGATGTCACAGTTAAGCCCCGCCCCCAAAACTCGTAATGAAAGATTCCTCTCCGGGCTTCTCCCGGAGAGGATTTTTTGAAAGTCGGCAACCCTGGTATACAGATATATAAAGATTCTAACCAAGTTATTAAATTCGGCAGGGCAGCATTTCAGCACTCCATAAGCAGCGAATTTCACTGCTTACCAAGGCAACCAGAATTAGGCCCATGGTGTATAGTATACAATCCTGCCACCCGAACAGTGTCGGGGAGTTCAAGGGATTTTGTATGAGACTTCAAGGCTCTAAAAAGTTGCACTAGTGTATGGGGCCTTACAATGTATTGCTCATTTAGCTCTTATGCTGCACACAGATCCAGGTATTGACTTTAGACACCCTTCATTAGCTAAACGCACTTCTTTGATATTTTATTCACACCATCCTGGAAGTAGTATGCAGCTTTCAGCAATCTGCAAAGTCCAGACTCATTTTATTTATGCAATCTGCAGATGCCCCGGCTGACCAATATTATATCAACAAGTCTGAACGGTTGGAACTTCCCCCCTGTGAGGTTAAAATTAATACCAGGGGTTTTATTATGCATTCCTTAAATTTTGTGCATGTAGAATTTAACACAATGAATCACTTTAATTATTCATTCCTACTATGTAGCGTGATGCTGGGTACACACTGGTAGATATATCTGCAGATAAATCTAAAGACGGATCAGGCAGTATGTTCTCCATAGACACTGCACGATCCGTCGGAACCGACATCACAAGTGGGCAGGCACATTTGCATGCCCCCACCCACTGAGCTGGCAATCAACGGCGGCTCCCAGGAATGGCTGTAAGGGAGGTCGGTGGATCGCCTGTACACACAGCACAATGCCCCGATATTCATCGGGCATTGGCTGTATAGCAGAGCCAACGTGATATATCTGATCGACCTTGTTCACAGATATATCGTTTGTAGACACTGGTCGATGGTTCGTTGATATATCGGCAGTTTAATTGAATGGACAATATATCGGACAGTGTGTATGCACCTTAAGAAGGCTATTGCATTAGATTGCAAATTAAGACTATGCCTGCTGACAGTCATAAATTGAAGGCTTTGCTTATACCAGTTCATCTCAAGCCAGACTAAAAGGGTGTACACACGCTTTGATTTTGCCAGATTTTCTATTAGATTTTGCTTTATAGAAGCAAAATCGAATTCAAATGGTTTTAAGATGCTTTTGATCTGCATTCAATTCAATGCGCGCTCCTGTTTTTCTCTATATCGAAAAGAAAAATAGCCTGTGCAGGCAAGGAAATATCGAATTCTATATCGAATGCAAAAGTGCAGATTGAATCTGAAAGCAAAGGCCAAATCGAAAGGGGGTGGAATATGGGAAATGGAAAGCAAATTGATACGTGTGTACACACCTTAACAGTCCAGGTTTTAAAGGATATTCTTTCAGGAGGTGCTAAATAAGTCACCTTTGCTCAGGTATGCATTTTCTTAAAACCTTGACTGTCAGGTTGTATTTGAGATAGAGTATAATGGTGTGTACACATGGGCCGATATGGCTTCCAATGTTGACGATATAGTCAACATCGGAAGCCATATCGCATGCAAATCGTGTGAGTGTAAATCGGCAGCCAGATAGAGAGGGCAGCCAAGACTATATAGTGCAGATCTGCACTATATAGTCTAAATTGTGCCCCTTCATGCATGCCGTGCGATGCGAGTCCCGATGCGATCTGATCGCATCGTGACTCGCATAGCACGGCAATTGCCCTGTGTGTATACACCATAATAGGCTGTGCTTTGACATAAACAGCACAATAAGGGGTATATTTAACCCTTTGAGTGTCAACATCTGTGAGATGTGCAAAATATCAACTAAAAATGGCAGCATTGCTCACATTTGTTATATAAATTCAAATAAAAAATGTTGTTTATAAAAAAGGTAAACATTACAGGTCATTATGATGAATAAAAATGTTTACTTGGCAATTTTTACAGCTATATTGACCAAATCTCCTGGAACGCAAAAGGTTAAACCCTGGGGCTAATTACCATACCAAAAAGCAGAGGTGAACAGCGAAAACACTGATTCTATGTAAACTGTGGAATAAATTAGGTTTCCTGGGACGTAAGCCCCCGATGGTGCCTTTTTCAATCGGGGGATGAAATTAAATCTGCATGGCTAGGTAATTAAATGTGGGGTAAACACGCTGCTAGTTTACCCCATTGTCTCTTCACTTCAGGTTAGTCAGCTATACTATACCTGTCCTGTCCAAACTTCAGTTCTTTTGTCAGGAATTCAAAGAATTTTGAACTGTGCTCCTTGTTCTGCTCCGCCGTCCCCACTACCGCAATGGAGGAGATTATCAGCTGGGCACATGGACTTGCGGAGCCACTCACCAGCATTGAGAGCCCACTCCTCACTGTCACATTCACCTTCTATGGAGGGGAAAAAGAAACAACATGGTAGGATATACCTGGAGGACAGAAACTTACAATGACTTCAAACTATAATAATCCTGAAAAAAGTAAATATAACTGTAAACCATGATCAAGATAGATTTATTTTCACTACATTGCTTGCAAATACATTGGAAAGGATTACCATTATATGGAGGTGTATTAGAGCAGCACAATATGTCATTCAGTATTAAATCTGTATTTAGGCTAGACCCAGAGGGAGTACTCTGGTGTGTCTGTACTGCACTGACAAGATCTGACATTTTAAATTGAATACATGGCTGTTCAGGTCCGATTTATATCCCTTTCAGACATGCGACCTGGCATTTGGAGTGCTGGGTGATTTTGCCAGATGCAGTCTGACTCCTTTTCACACATTTTGGTAATTTGCTGACAGTGGTCATTTATGTAGTGTGAAAGGGTCAACAACCCTGGTAAAAAGCAGGTTTGGTGACCCGGGATTTAAGACTCGGGATGACCCTTTCACACTACACAAATTACCAGGTAGAACTATGTTATGTCTGAAAGGGGTATTAGTGAACTAGTTGGCCAAACTAAGAAGCCCGATTACACCCTTTCTGATTCTATAGGGTATTGTGCAAATTAAGATCATTTGAGTTTAATAGATATTTACAAGGATATAATATAAGCCATGAGAGACATAATATTTCACACTACTCAACAACTAAACAGCTGAAGCACCATATAAAATCTAACAATGTCCTCTCAGTGAGTGAGCAGGAATAGGGTTTATTGGTGCCCGCACACGGTGAAATGTGGAGCTTTACAATTTGGACTGTATACTGGGTGCGATTTAAACTACATCTGATATTTGACTAGACTACAATAGTCACAGGGTACAAGCAATCTAGTTATAATTTTTTTTTTTTTTTTTAATTATGCCTGCACATACTGTTTTTCCCTTGCGATATGGACTACGTGGGCACCTGCATCACAAGGCAAAATAAAAACAGTGTGATTTGAACTAGATGCGATTTGAACTAAAAAGTTGAAATCACACGGGATAATCAAACTGTGTGTGGCACCTTTAGATCCTAAACCCCCATACACTGTGGTGACTTTCTCCTCAGAAAAGTCGCCAGCAATCCCCCCTTGATCGGGACCTTCAAGCAATTGCAACTCCATGCTTCTAACATTGACAAAAAAGATTAAAAATGTTTTATAGGGCAGAATACGTGTCAGATGGATATACACAATGCAAACCCTTCCATGTTACTGGGCCACTGCCTATTTGTCTACTCACTTCCTTTGGCTTTCCCAGAATGGATGCAGCAGCACTGCAGAGCTTTTCAGCAAAGTCCTCTGGAATACTTTGTTGGGAAAGACTGGTATCAAAATCCAGGAAAGGCATGATTCAGAGTCTGTGGCTCACAAGAAGATGACTGCAGCTGATTCTTCTTGTAGCAAAGGACAGACTGGAAGTCTCTGATTGGCCGAGTCCTGAAACGCCTCTCAAACTTTGCACATTTCCTTTAAAGGGGCAGACACACTGGAGCAGAACAGTTTTTTTTTTTTTTCTTGCTTTGCAATTGTTTTCCTCTTTCAGCAGAAGTCTACACCTTTATGCATTTGTATGGAAGAAAGAAACGTAACAGTCAGGGGCTGGCTGGCAACTTTTATCCCTGGGGCAAATGCAATCAAATGGCCCAGCTTTTATACCAGCACAAGGGCAACAGCAATGTGGATAGATTAATGCCCACAGTAGTAGCACCTCTTACACATACACATGGGCAGGGTCACATAGGCACATGCATAAATACAGGGACTGTCAGGACCAAGACAGACTGAGTGAGGCACCTGTTATTTCAGTAATGTGCAGCTCCCTCCTATTTCACGGGCAGCTAGGAGTGAGGATGGACAGGCGCCCAAAGCCCCCTCCCTTGGATCAGAGGAACATGTCCTGCCCTGGGTCCACTAGTCCAGGCTAGGAGTGAGGATGGACAGGCGCCCAAAGCCCCCTCCCTTGGATCAGAGGAACATGTCCTGCCCTGGGTGCACTAGTCCTGTAACCCCACTGTCTCGTTATTACCAGAGCAGCAGCAGTTAGGAGGGACTCGGGAGGCTCTGCTGCTGCGTGTAGCACTGTCCGCCTCTGAGTGGAGAGACCTGGCTGGCCTTGCTTACAACAACCTGTCCGTCCTCCTTGCTACCAGCAATCACACCTTTAGGGCCAGATGTATCAAGCTTCAAAAAGTGATTAAGTGGAGAGTGATAAACAGCCAGCCAATCATCTCCTACCTCTAATTTTTCAAACTCAGCCTAACGTGGCAGTCAGGAGCTGATTGGCTGGCTGTTTATCACTCTCCATTTTATCACTTTTTGAAGCTTGATACATCTGGCCCTTACTGCAGATGGCCTCACAGCAACAGCTTTCTCTTCCACAGCGCTGTGGCTACTCAGCCACATGTCCTGCCATTACATACTGTAGATTCATCTGTGTGAGGGAGAAGCTCGTAGAGTCGGAGCAAGAAGCTGCAGACTCCAATTTGATTGAAGCACAGACTGAGCGTCCGGCTCTGTACCTTTCATCACTGTCTGCCACTTATGCTGCTTTCACACCGCAAAACCTGCTCAGACCAGGTATTTAAAACGGTTTTTGAAACGGGTCAGAACAAGTTTAACCCCTTTCACACCGCAATACAGTGAAAATCGGTAAAGCCCCCCCTTCCAATGCTCGGAGAGACAGTCCGACCTTCTCTAATATCAGGAAAAATATTAAGTGAGGTCCCCCTATATGCAAGAAATGAGCACCGGGCTCGAGTCGGCCCTGTTTCCCAAAATACGGGGGACAAAATGAGTGAGGGTTCCACATATTTTGGTGACCAGCACCAGGCTCCACTAGCAGGAGGTGTAATGCCATAGCCAGGGGACACGCCAAAACATTACCCACCCTAACTAGTCTGCCCAGGCCGGGAGTTTTGGGGGAGGTAGGGTCCCCCTCTCCAGGGCACCCCAGACCCACGCTGAAGCCCTGTACTATCCCCCCGCACCCCTGGGTGGTGGGTGCAGGGTTGTTAGCTGGTTTAAACAGTAATATTGTCCCTTAAAGTAGAACTACAGGTCCCAGCAAGCCTGCCCCACATGCTGGTACTTGGGAGAACCACAGGTACCAGCATGTGAGGCATTAAAGACTCACTGGTATCTATCAAGGAAATATTCAAATAAAAACACAAACACAGGCTTTAAAATATATTTTTAAATTAGTTATTTTTTCACCCATTGGGCTTCTGCATCATCTTTTGCATGGACAGCACCTGCCAGGGCTTCATCAGCTTAATCTGTTTTCTTCACCTGGGGCAGCAGCCTTTTGAATGTGCACCACCTTCCAAGACTTTGTATTCATGAGCTCTTCTCTGCTCCTCTACCCTGTCTCGAGGTGGCTAATATAGCCAGCTCTAGGGGGAGGGGTGCTGTCGTGGCAAGCAGTGATTGGCTGGCCATGGCCATTGTGAATTTTGATTTATTTTCCCGCTGCCACCAATTGATGACGAGGGCCCGGGCCGCTGTCCCTGGGGATCAGGACCACTGCAGAGACCTGGGGTGAGTGCAGATTCACATTCTGCAGATGGGGGGAGAGGGTGTTCCAGGAGGCATGGCAGTATTGCATCGTCCGCTACAAGAACATGCATGCAATGTGCAGGGGCTTCTGAGCGAGTACTCTGAATTTAACAACAGGGCCGTTTTTGATCGCTGTCAGATTCAGAGCAGCACTTTTGTATCACACAGTACAGATATCGATTGCTGTGCAATGTACGAGACAGGGGAGACACGGGGTACATATGGCTGAGTGGCACAGTTCCTAGGCAGCCATTTGCAGCACCATCTTGATCATACTGCTCACAGGGCAGCAGTGGAAGGGCTCAACAGATCTTCTCCCCTACAGCACCCACAGGAGTCAGCCAGCACGGATGGACCCTGAGGCTGTCCTGCTGTCCTGGCCATCCCGGGGCAGCATGTCAGGGGCCCTGGTTGGAGGGGTGGAGAGTCAGTGAGGCCTAGGGCCGGAGTTGGGCCTTCTATGGATCGAGGTCCACCTACACTAGGGGAGCAGCATGTAGTGTCCACCTACACAGGGGGAGTGGCATGTTAGTGTCTACCTACACAGGGTGAGCGGCATGTAGTTTCCACCTACACAGGGGGAGCGGCATCTAGTGTCCTACTACAAAGGGGGAGCGGCACGTAGTGTCCTACTACAAAGGGGGAGCGGCAAGTAGTGTCCTACTGCACAGGGGGAGCGGCAAGTAGTGTCCTACTACACAGGGGGAGCGGCATGCAGTGTCCTACTAGACAGATGAGGGGCATGTAGTGTCCTACTACACAGGGGGAGCGGCATGTAGTGTCCTACTACACAGGAGGAGCAACATGTAGTGTCCCACTACACAGAAGGAGCAACATGTAGTGTCCCACTACACAGGAGGAGCAACATGTAGTGTCCCACTACAGGGGGGGGGGGGTTGCAATATATACTGTCCTACTATACAGGGACAGCAACAGTTACTGCCCTACTATACAGAGGGAGCAGAATTTACTGTCATATTATACATGGGGAGCAGCATGTATGGTCCTATTATACAGGGGGAGCAGCATGTACTGTCCTATTATACAGGGGCAGGGGCATGTTGTGCCCTACTACACAGGGAGAGTGGCATGTAATGGCCCATTACATAGGGGGAGCAGCCTGTACCATGTACTATACAGTGGAAGCAGTATAATTATACAGGGGGAGCAGCATGTAGTGTCCTACTACACGGGAGCAGCAAGTAGTGTCCCACTATGCAGGGGTAGCTAGCTGCTGTGTCCTGCTATACAGGAAAAGTGGTATGTGGTGTCCTACTATACACAGGGTGCAGCCTGTGGTGTGTCTTGAGCAGCATGTACTATACAGGGGGAGCAGCATCTAGGGTCCTATACAGGATGAGCAGCATGTAGTGTCATATACAGGGGGAGCAGCCTGTGGTGTGTCCTCCTGTACAGGAGGAGCAGCATGTACTATACAGGGAGAGCAGCACCTAGGGTCCTATACAGGATGAGCACGATGTAGTGTCATATACTGGGGGAACGGCCTGTGTCGTTTCCTACTGTATAAGGGGAGCAGCATGTAGTGTCCTATTATACAGGGTATAGTGTAGTGTCCTATTATACTGTGCCGCCGGGTGTGTGGGGGGAGGGTACACTGCCACCTGGTATGGGTGGAGGGTACACTGCCACCGCCCACCGAGTGTGTAGGGAGGAGGTGGGAGAAGGGTGCCCTGGGGTCGTTTGGTCTACAGCATTATGGTCGACAGTCATTAGGTCGACACCATTATGCCGACATGGGAAAAGTTCGACATATGTATAGGTCAACATAGGAAAAGGTCGACATGGTTCTAGGTCAAAAGGTCATTAGTCCGACAGGTCGTTATTTCGACAGGTCATTAGTTCAACAATGTTTAGGTCGACAGTCAAAAGGTCGACATGGGTTTTTTAACAGTTTTTTGAGCCAACATGTGCCGACAGGTGGTATTTGATGCCCTACCATCCACTAGGGCGTGGTAGGAGAATAAAATAGTGTTGCGAGAGCAGCGAGGCACTGTGCCCGACGCATAGCGAGCGCAGCGAGCGATGCTGTGCACTTGAAACTGTGTCCATGTTGACATTCAGGTAAAAAAAACAGTGAAAAACCCCATGTCGACCTTTTGACTGTCGACAGTCATTATCGAACTAATGACCTTTCGACCTAGAACCATGTCAACCTTTTCTCATGTTGACCTACACCCATGTCGACCTAATGACTGTCAACCATCATGCTGTAGACCAGTGGTTCCCAACTCTGGTTCTCAAGTACCCCCAACAGTGCACGTTTTCCAGGTCACCCGGCAGGTGCACTCATTATTCAGGCACATTTGAAAAGATCCACAGGTGGAGCTAATTATAGTACTTGTGATTCTGTGTGGAGACCTGCGTGCACTGAGGGGGTACTTGGGGACCAGGGTTGGGATGGAACCGTGTAGACCACATGATCCCTTCCCAACCCGGAAGCAGTAGGAAAACTACGGTCCGTGCTGACTCCTCCCCCTGATGAGGACAGCGGGTCACATGGGTGGTGACATCATCAAAGATCCTCCTTTCCATGAAGGGAAACAGCCGCTACCTGTTAATAATACACGCCCGGCTGCCACCTAATAATATAGAAGGGAGGGAGTATTTCTTCAAGTCACTTTGCAAACTCCGTCTCAGCCCGATGTTTGTGCTACCTGCACCGCTGACTATACCTCGGGAGAGCCCGCTGTGGTCTAAGGCCTGAGAGGCTTCCCTCCACCGGAGAGCAGCGATGCTGTGGGCCGGGGGCAGCATGGCTGTCTCCCTCACTTCCATCTTCGTGCTACTGCTGCTGTTCACCCGCAGCCCAAGGCTCTCCTGCCTCCTGATCTGCGGCCTTTACGTCCTGCTCGTCACCTCCAGGTTTCAGCCTCTGCCAGAATTCCGGGTCTTGCAGGTGCTGAGACCCCGGGGTGAGGTCTCCGTCATCGCCCACAGAGGAGGGGCACACGACGCACCCGAGAACACCCTTGCTGCTATTCGCATGGTCCGTCACCTTCCTTTTGCAACTTTATACATACACTGCCTACATTATCACCTCGCTTCCTAATACACACACAAATACTGCCTGCACATATATAATCTCGCCTATACACATTTTATCATATTTCTACTGCACATACCTATATATACAGTGCCTACACACCTATAACCATTTTATCACCTATACACATACTTGCATACATACGTGGCCTGCATCTATGTTATATAATGTTCTCTCTTCCTAATGCATTTACATGCACTGCCTGCACATATGTAGTTGTCTCTCTTCCTAATACACTGCCTACACCCATATAATCATTGCCTGCACATATGTAATAACCTCTCTTCCTAATACGCATATGCTGTGTATATACACACACACACACACACACACACACACTATATACACACCGCCTGCTTACATATAATCACAATCTCAGTTTGAGGTCACTGTGTATGAGAAAGGATTGCATATTGAAATGAGATCTTGGCCGGTAAATCGAGTCAAGATCTCATTGCATGTGTGATCCAGTAGTAAATGGGCCCCCTGTACACATATATTCATGGCCTGCATCTACAGTAGATAATCTCCCTACATACATACATAGCCTGCACTTATACAAACACCCTTCTCTTCTTAATAAGCATGCATGCACTACCTTTTTCTCTATAAAATGACTAACGTCTTGGACAAAATGTAATTTAGGGAGGTGGGCTTTCTTACTGTAGTCACCATGTACTTTTTCAGCATATCCACATTTATGCAAATGTAGCCCCATCTCTCACTAGTTTAGATACTCGAATCATGCTTTCACACAAACAATGATGCCACATTGGGCAGTATCCTACAAGCCGGGGTACATTACACTATGGCTAATACTGTGCACAGGTCTTTCCTAGGTTTATCATGCTATACCTTTTTAACCAGAACACAACTGGATTACACAGGATCTGTGTGTGAGTAAACCGGGTGGAAAGAAAGGCTTCAATTCAGCAAGGCATAAAACCAGTCCAATTTATTTTCAATTTAGGTTGAACAGAATAGTATAGTAAACCTGGTCTAACCAATTAGCACCAATGCAGATCATTCACATCTTGCAGATTTTTTGCCGCTAATCTGTAACTCACACAGTCACTTTCACAATTTTATGCATTGAGCTTCTACCACATGCTTGACTGATTAAATATTTAGCATTATTGAGCAAGTTTACCTAATAAAGTGGTCAATGGGTGTGTGTGCCTTGGAAGCCCATTTGTTTTCTATCTCAGTAACGGGGCATTTCTGTGTGAAGTTTCTTGTCTGTATTTCTATGGATTTCATCTAGGCCAAGTCGTTACCAAATGCAGTTCTCAAGGCACCTCAACAGTCCAGGTTTTAAGGGTTTAGGTGAGTAAGGGTCCAATTCAGCATTATACGCTACAGTTCTTGATGTCACTATACTGCAATTTCTGCGCATTTGTTAGCCCTGAAACTGCAACTGTTGCATTTTGTGGGAGCAGTCCAGACAAAGCAGGCATGTCCGTACCGCTCGTGGGGAGGGCTGCAGTGGCTGTGTGATGTCACACACAGCTGCTGCAACCCTACACATGGCTGGCCTGCATCTGGTTTAGCAGCAAGGCTGGGTAGCTGGTGATGTGCGAGTGTTTCCCTGTATGGCAAATTGCTCGCACTTTAACGATGTGTCAGCAGAATTTTGCAACCACATCACAAAAGTACAACCCAAGCTGAATTAGACCCTTAATTAGTACCTCAGACAGTTATATTATACCATCTGTGCACAAGCAGAGATATCGCTAAAACTTGGACTGTTGATATACTTCGAGAACCACTTTTGGCAAGCACTGCCTTAGGCACTTTGACCTTCTCACATTATCCATAAAAATACTGGTTGGTTAATGGGTTTCTGAAAAATTCTCCCAAATCCTAATTGCCCGAGCATAGCACCCTTTGCATTCACTATAGTAATGTCCCTGGAATTAAAGCTAAACTAAAATGTGATACATGGTCCCTCCTCCAACTTACTTGGAGCCCAGGGACAACTCTGTGCAATTGTTTTTCCATTAACTCTACTGTCCTCCCAACATCCATTGAAATTGGAGATCAGTCTAATTCTACAGCATTTTAAGTTGCCTATCTAAATTGAATTTGCATTTCATTTCTGGATCTTCGGGGTGCCCTGCACTTATCACCTTTTATTAGTTGTAAGTTACTATGGGGCAGATGTACAATGCAATGCATGGTCCCGCGGGTCGTAAAGCCTATCATGTGATCTTATGTGCTGCATGTAAGATCTGTAGATGCTGCTGACGACCAGCATGCTAGGAGTTGCAGATCTTACAATAGATCTTATATAAAATTACACGCACATTGTATGTCTGGGAAGCTGCCGGGAAATTGTGAGATGGATCAGATGCTGGTCGTCCTGCTGTATGGCCAGCTATAGCTTTGGGGAGTGATCAAGTGGAGAGAGATAAAGTACCAGTCAACAAGCTACTGTCATTTTTAAAATAGAGCCTGTAAAATATCAGTTAGGAGCTGTTACTTTGGGCCTGATTTAGGTTTTTGATAGTTGGTTGCTTCACTGACAGAGTGAAATCCCTCCCCTGTGCACTCCTGCGAATGGCATCCCAACCAGGAGGAGGAAATCCATTCAAAATCATTTGACCCCACCCCGTGCACAGCGCCGTGTAAGCCAAGACTTACTCAGTGCTCTGCGTTGGCCGTGGGGAGATTGGGCCTGCTGCTGAAGTCAGCGGCCCTCCCAACAGCCACATCCGCCTGCATTTTTTTTGTCAGCACTCCCAGAAATTGCCTACAAACTCTTGCCGTCTGTCAATCATCTTGTGAACGGCCAGAGAATGCAGGCCATCACTGGCTTCGTTCACAGGGGGACCTCACGCATGTGCACAGCATACCATGCACACGCGTGGTCTCAAGATAATCGGCAGGGCTGCAAATTTGCAGCCCTGCAACAGGGTCTAGCCACTTGATTATTTTCCATGGCTTAGTATATCTCCTTCAATATTGTTTAAAGTAATTTGACAGCCAGAAATTTCAAACTATGATATCTGTTCTGTTATGCCAGGCTGCACAGAACGGGGCAACTGGTGTGGAGCTGGATCTTGAGTTCACTAAAGATGGTGTTCCTATTCTCATGCATGATGACACCGTGGAAAGGACAACGGATGGTTTTGGAAAATTAAGTGACTTTACCTTTGCTGAAATCAGAAAGCTCAATCCTGCAGCTAAACATCGCTTGGGGTGAGTGGGCAGGTGTAAGAGTCTTTGCATCTGGGGTGGTGTGCCTAGGCTGTTATCTGCCCTCACTGATTCACAAAAATACTATTGTACTGCAGGCTGAGTCTCCCTTAAAACTAAAAATTCAGAAAACCGTGTTTTCCCTAATATTTCGGGGGTTTTTGTTTGTCGCCGTCCCCCCCCCTCTTCAGTCATACTTACCTCGTCCCCCGGTGCCCATGGCGGCCATCGGAATCCTCTTCAGCGGCATCCCCGGTCCCAAGGATGCATTTCACGGGTGCATTGGCGATGTCACCAGCGAAGAGGATTCCGAAGGCCACCATGGAACCATCGGGGCACTGCCGGGGGACCAGGTAAGTATAAAAAAAAATATTCCAAAATTCTCAAAAAAAAACCTTATCCATAATGCTTTTGGTCCCGATCATTTTGGATAATGGATACTCAACCTGTACTATAATTATATGGAATCAGACTATTAGAAATGGGTAGACTCTCTTTTCCATACCATCACAGTTCCTAAATTCAGAAGGATTTTACAACATTAAAGAGGTCAGTTACTATAGTCCTCTAAAGTCATTTATTTGTATGCAAATGTTTTTGATACAGGGGTTTTGTACTCCAATTCTCAGGTACCCACAAAAGGTAATGTTTTCAAAAAGAAGCAGAAAAAAACAATTATTCCCCCAGAGAAAAAAACATTGTAATTTCTACATAAAAATATCCAGAAAATATGACCTGTTTCGGGTTACTTGAAAACTTTGTGCTTTGCCAGGTATAAACCTGCTTCCTGATAATAAAATCTTTAATTGTGTTTCTGGCTAGAAATTGTGACAAAGTTGCATCAGTATCCGACCTCTGCCCAATTTTGGTTTATCATCTTTATTACTGGAGATTTTTTCCCTTTTTTTTCTTTTTCCTCATATCCTGCTAGGTTTAGCCCCTTTATATGATGTCTTAAAGTATGGCAATCCTGAAGAGACATGTTGTGGTTTTTATTATTATTGCAGTGTTTGTAGTTTATATAGAAATAAGTTGTTTCTCTAAAATCACAACTCACAGACACACCAACTGATACAATAGAAAGATAGGTTCACATATAACAATAACTCTAGAACTTTATGCACACAGATAAATAGTTGCTGGACCGATCTAGTTATTTTTGTAAAGTTAAATTTAAGTAAAAATTCTAAGTTAAATGAAAAAGTTTTTGCTATTTGTTACAAATTCGGTACTTGTGTATTAGCCGGGCGCCCAATGAGCATACGTGCGCAGGCTGTCTGCATAGTCCAACGGCTGCCTAGCGTAGTGGCTCAACGGCTGCCTAGCGTAGTTAGCGTAGTGACTCCGCGGCAGCCTGGCTCTGTCCCCGGCATCCATGGCTCTGTCCC
This sequence comes from Crinia signifera, assembly GCF_055691185.1. Lineage (NCBI taxonomy): Eukaryota > Metazoa > Chordata > Amphibia > Anura > Myobatrachidae > Crinia > Crinia signifera. The sequence continues at coordinate 354,531,708 of NC_139217.1, forward strand.
TGGAGTCCATGCCAAGCCTAGTGAGCGCCTCTCACACAGCGCCGGTAACCTCCAGATCCGCTGCGCTGGTGGAGATGTGCTTCAGCTGTCTGAGACGCAGGTGCATCTCAGACGCTTCTCTTCTGCGTCTCAGTAATTATTAGCATGTGCACCTCATGCATAAAGGGGGTATGCTGGCACAAGTGCGTCCTAAGCACAATAAAGGAGGCATTTTCAAACCCTCACTATCCACGCCAGCCCGAAGCGTGGCGAGCAGATGCGTTATGCGTCCTTCCAACCTGTTCATACCCCCACTATCCACGTCGGCGTGGAGTTGATATTATAAAGTGTGGCGAGCGCAGCGAGGGGACATGGAACACATATGAAGTAATCCGGGTCCGCACGACACGCTTCAGGCTCGGCGGCTTGCTGCGCTCGCCACACTCTTTAAGATCAACTCCATGCTGATGTGGATAGTGGGGGTATGAAAAGGTTGGGAGGACACGTAAGGCGTCCGCTCGCTACGCTTTGGGCTGCCGTGGATAGTGGGGGTGTTTCAGGAACACATTCACACCTGCCATATCATACATCTGAGACAGTAATAACGACATGTGTTAACTTGTAACTGGATTTTAGTTAATAATAAAGGAGAAAAGATCACATTAACAAATAACAATAAAATCTATTAATCATGAGATTATAGTGGGGGTACTGTCTGTCTGACTATGCTGATTCTGACGGGGACGCTCACGGGAACACTACGCTACTTTTGACTGACTACGCAAGAACTACGCTAACTATGTACCGGGGCCCGGCTAATACACAAGTACCACAAATTCTTACTAATACCCCGTTCTCACTGCTAGGCAAATGCATGTCGACCCAGTAATTTGCCTTTAACACATTTTTTTTTTTCCAGTGTGAACGGGTCAACCTGTGTCGAAATTCCCGAGTCTCCAACCCTGCTTTTTACCCGGCTTTGAGACCCGGGTATGCAGACACACAGGTGATATTGCACATTTATAAACGCCATTTACCTGCATAGTGGTTCATCCTACAAATGAACTGCCTGTGTTTAATAAATGGTAATGTGTATTGAAAATTTGAATGAATTGATAGGGTATATTCATTTAGAAGTGATGTGCTGATGTTTGAATGCCAGCACCGATTCCCGTTAGCGTGTAAAGTAGTACAATTCCATGTGATTTTATTTGCAGGCACTTGCATACTGCAGAAAAAGTTCCAACTTTAGTGGAGGCGGTAAAAGAATGTATGCAGCACAATCTGATTATATACTTTGATGTTAAAGGCCATGCTTCCCAGGTAATTCTGCCAGTCCGCGCCAGCAGAGGTCCTGTCTGCAGCACTACCCTGGTCACCATTTATCTCCCACATAGGGGTATTAGCCCCGTGTACATAAATAGGGGACGCAGTGGTGTGTTATCTGCTACTCTGTATGATTATGGAAGTTACTGGGTGCTGCTTGATTTTTCTTTTCACAAATAATTTCAGAGGTATGCACCCTGTGGACTATATGTACTTGCAGTGTAATACATACACAATGCGGTATATTCAGTGCGGGAGGCGAGCCCCTGACCGCTATAGGACGAGCAGTGCCAATAACTCGCTGTCAGAGTACTCAACCGCCTCCCCTTCACTCGCCATTTCCACCTTGCCTGTTTCCTGAGGCGAGGTGGAAACGGCAAGTGTGGCCATCAAAACAGCAGTTAGTACCGTACTAAATCTGTGAGTGTGCAGCAAAGCCCATAAAGGTATATTTAAATTCATAGGTATCTTACTGCAGCTCATGGGAAAATAGATGATAGAATGCACATAAAGGTTTCTTTCAATGGTCACACTCAATGGAGATAAATTGTACCCCAATTCACTGTGAATGCTGTTGATGGACTCTCATAAAGGTCTCTTTCAATCATACTCCAGCAATGGCCAGCCAAACAAAAAAGGTTTATTGGAGAAAACTCCCGACATACAAAGAAAAAAACATGGACCATAAAATACGGGTAAGTCCTTCATTGGTGCTACCTAAAGACAAGGCCAAGATGGATGGGTTCCAGACAGTCCTCCACAAAGGACTCCTCTCTGCTCAATTGTTTATGTGTTTTGATCTTAGGCTCTTTATCAAGGTGTGCAGAGATGAACGCCACATGGCTATTTATACCATGCCATGATTGAAAGAAACCTGTATGTGCATTATATCATCAATTTCCTGTAAGTAGCATTTTAGTAGGCTTTTACTCCCATCCATGCACACAGCCATTTGTATGTGTGTGTAGTTACTACTGCATTATGATTATAGATTATGTAATACAGAAAATCTAAAGTGTTTTTATTTCTTAGGCTGCCGAAGCCCTCAGGAAAATATATGCTGACTTTCCCAGTCTCTATAACAGCAGCATTGTCTGTTCTTTTGAGCCAAGTGTTGTCTACAAAGTAAGTAAAAACGTAACTCATTTTTACTATGTATTCAAATCTTGGCCTACTTTAAGTTACATTTATTATGTTATGCGTCTTATTGTATTTACATGTATAGCTAGTTCAATGCATTATAGTAAAACTCTGATTACAGGTGAGGTGCCAGTAGCAAAGGTTTCAATAATGCCTCCTGCTGTAAGCATACTGTGTGAGGCACATGAGCTACTTTCTACATCCGCCTAAACTGAAGTTCATGTTTGCAGATGAGACAAGCAGATGCGAATGTAGTAACTGCTCTGACACACAGACCTTGGAGCCTCAGCCACCTCGGGGATGGTGAACCTCGTTTTAACTCCATGATGAAACATTATTTCTACATCTCAATGGATGTCTTACTGGACTGGGCATTGCACAACATCCTGTGGAATCTGTGTGGAGTATCGGCCTTTTTGATGCAAAAGAATTATGTCTCAAAGTAAGTTCATGTTGCAGTTGGTAGGGCTGCCTGTGGCAGGAACATGGACTCATGGGGACAGAGGGCCTTATTCTAGTTCACTCTTTCTGACAGAATCCTTCTTAGATGGACAAAACCATGTGCACTGCAGGTGAGGCAGATGTTACTTGTGCAGAGAGAATTAGATTTGGGTGAGGTTTTACTTCAAAGTGAGATCTATATTGCAGTGTAAAAATTAAGCAGTCAGTATTTTCCCTGCACAGAAACAAAATAACTCGCCCAAATCTAATTCTCTCTGCACGTTACATCTGCCCCCGCCCCCCTGCAGTGCACATGGTTTTGTCCACCTAAGAAGGATTTTGTTGGAAAGAGTGAACTAGAATAAGGCCCAGAATGCTTACAAAAGCCCTAGCAGAATTAATTTATACAGTTCAGATGTAAGCAAATATTTTGCATCATTATTTCAGATGCAGAATTAGCTTTAAACCCAATTGTGCATTATACGGTGTTCACTTAACATGTGTTTTATAGAAGAAATAGGATCATGGGACAGTGGGTAAATGATCAAATAAGTAAAAACAGAAATTGTTTGTAAAGACTGCCATTAGAAATAGTCCTCTGGACACCAGTATCATAGTGGAGAGGGATATGTCCATGGCTAGGGGTCAATGAGGATGTTATATTGTAATTTATAAATGGAAATGTGCCCTCACACATACAAGATCTGCATGGAAGACTAGAATGTAATTTGTTTCTCTATTCCACAGACATTATGTGAACATGTGGAAAGAAAGAGGCATTGAAGTTGTGTCCTGGACAGTTAATACCGCCTCTGAGAAGCTTTATAATGAACACATCTTGCACAGTAACTATATCACCGATAGCCTGGTGGAAGACTGCAACCCCCATTACTGACCTGTCCAGGAGGGAGCGGTCTACAGCCATGCTTTCAGATTGCTGGGAATCTAAAACAGGCACGTCCAAACTATGGCCCTCCAGATGTTGTTAAACTACAAGTCCCATCATACCTTGCCACATTTTTCCTATTAGGGAATGCTAAAACGATTGCAAGGCATGCTGGGATGTGTAGTTTCACAATAGCTGGAGGGCCATAGTTTGGACATGCCTAATCTAAAGGGTGCTAGGAAACTTCTTTCGCTTTATTTATTTTGTTGGCCTTCAGATTCTATTTTCCAAGATCTTTTCAGGATCTATATTTGGATAGTTTTTATGTCTTATTTTGCTGGAGAGACCAAATATAGCACAACATCCATTCAGGGCCTGTCTAGAATACCAATAGTATAGAGATAACTTAATTTCCCTTAGGGATTGAAAGATCACTATTTTAAGGCCCCAGATAAATTGTGGCGGACACAGTACTTCTTGTATAGTAACTGGGTGATCACTTTGTGTTTCTAGTGTTAGCAGCTGTTAGATATTGTAGTGGTGACTGAATCTCACTGGCTGGCCATTGGTGTTGGGTCTAATTCTCACTAAGCACAGAACAACTATTAACAACATGGTGTAAGCTACATGCCACAACCTCTGTAGACACCGTGCACAGAATATTTACATATAACATGTGTGTTTGCCATAGCACTGGACATAAATGACTAGTTTTCAGCATGAGTAGCACAAGAAATTTCACATCTCCCCAGGAAATGGATGTCTTATGTACAGGATTAAAGGTTAGCAATTATACATGTACAGTATCTGGGAGATATAGCCTGTTTCCTAGTCATTCTGGGGAATAACTGCCAGAGAGTGTCTATAACGTACATCACACTCTTTTATATGCATTGAGGTTGAACGTATCTGTGCTATTTTTATGTACATCATCTGTGCTATTTTTATGTACATCATCTGTGCTATTTTTATGTACATCATCTGTGCTATTTTTATGTAAAAAAAAAAAGCCCCTATTTATATATTATAAGGAATAAAATCCCAGGTGTGAGATGTTCGTAGTCCCTGCAAGTACAGAACCCTGTGTGTTGAACATGGTGGTGGAACACCTCAGACTTGTAATATTCTGTATTACATGTAAAATATATATTACTTCTATTCATCATCTGGAATAACCAATATGTACTGTACAATTAAAGCTTTCCCAAAAATAACATGGCTGTCAGGTTAAACTGTTACTTATGAGCTGATAATACCACTATTCACATATGTGCACTAACTATGCTGGTAATGCTGTTTGACAGATGATTAATAAAGGAAAAATAAAATCTGTCTATTAATTGTGTTTTAGCAATCTTCTATTTCCCACTATTGCAACATCATTTTCTTCTACATATGACAAACCCACACAAGTTAAATTATATTATTGTACTCACAACGTTGTGGGCCTGATGCTCCATTTGAAGAACATTTCTTGTATGTTCTGACTCTTCATGTGGTACGGAACCAAGTAGATGCAACTACAGGCCATGCTGAGAACGTGTACACCAGGGGTCTGGGAACTTTTTTACCTTTTACCCCAAAATATATTTATATACATCAATATTAGCCCCTTGATTTGAAAGCAAGGAAATCATATAATTGTAATACATACTGGTGGTTATTCTGATTCACTTGGAAAAGCACAATCACTCTCTAAAAGACAAAACCATATGCACTGCAGGTGGGGCTGATGTAACATGTGCAGAGAGTTTGATTTGGGTGGAGGGTGTACTTAAAACCGATATCTATATTGCAGTGTAAAAATAAAGCAGCCAGTATTTACCCTGCACAGAAACAATAAAACACCGAAATCTAAGTCTCTATGCACGTCACATCAGTCCCACATGCAGTGCATATAGATTTGTCCATTTGAAAAGGAATTTGCCTTTGCGAGTGAACCAGAATAAACCCCAGAAACTAATGATATATCCTGCTAGTACGGTACACAGCCTGGCAGCCCTTGATGATGACAACTTTTGTATCACACACAGCCACACATGGTAATCATCATCATCAACGCTACCCCCCTTCCCTTTCATTCTCATTAATGTTCAGGTGATATTTGGCTGGAGTATTATTCCAAATAAATTAGGAAATTAGACTGTTCATTTTACTGAAAAGGGAAATTGGTAAATAAGTTGGTGCCTGTTGTAAGATATATAGGAATTTTGGCAATGCTATAATTTTTAACAAATTGACATGGCCAGTTACTAGAAGTGGCAATTTACCCCACGTTTTAAAATATTTTTTCCCCAAATATCCCATCCATTGCTGCACATTCAGCTGAATAAATTTGAATGGATCACTTGAGATCCAGATCCCCAGATATTTGAATGACTCAGCTCACTTCACTGGAAATGCCATTAAAGAAGAGGTCCCGGATATAGTTTTAAGAGAAAAAATATTTTATTTATTCAAATTCACACTAAACCCCAAAAACCAACCAAATACTTCTATTATATTTAGTACTATTGGAACAGACTTCACATAATTGGAGACAAAAATTAACAGGTCACCTGCATAAAGCGCGACAGTATCATTGACCTGCCCAGTCATTTGTTAATCACTGGATCTGCAAAACCGCACATCAGTGATGAACTCTGAATAAGGCCCTCAAGCCCTAGGACACCTCAAAAAGTTGCGTCCAAGGGAAACCTACTGTCTGACAGTGCTGAGCTCCCTGAGTAATGTGTTTATATGAATGCTAATACTTTATTCATTATACTTTAGTAATGGTTAAAAAGAATACTCAAAATCCAATCAGATGATGTTAAGAGTGTTCCCTCATTTTAAATGGTAGAAAAGTTTGATTGCAGGGCTAGCATATCATTCTCAAACCTTTTAAATGGAGACACCAAAAATATTAGCCCATCAAGTGGTAAAAAAAAAAAAATCACATTTGCAATTTGTTTGCCTTCAAGAAAGTCCAGTAGGAAAAAAATCTTACTTTTAGCTACAACTAGATGTAATTGTATTTGTGCACATGCACAGTATGCATCTCTACATGATGTTAAGTACTGTATATCTATGCTAAGAAACTGCATACAAGAACGCTCAGAAAGGCAATAATTCTGGTTGGCTTGTAAAGCAGCGTTAGTTCGCTGCTTCGTGAGCCTTGTAGCGCCACCTGCTGTGTGGCCGAACGGCCGCCCTTTGCTATTTTCCTGCAGCGCTGAGGATGGATGTTTTGCATAAACATCCATTCGCAGCCTTGCGTGGGTGCCTGAAATCATTTGGTGGTTGCTGACCATCAAATGATTTTTTGAAGTGCTTGCTAATCTAAGTCGCTCTCTGGTGCCATAGATTAATGGTGTCCTGCTCCATGAACGGGGCGGGCAGCTGACATCTGGTGAGGTTAGCCGCCCTTGATTGCACGGGGATGCCCAGCGTTTTCGTGGGTACGCCCAGGAAACGCAGCGCACCCTACCTACTGTGCAAGTCTGAGGGAGCCCACAGTGAAGACCTGCACATGTGCAAAAGTGATTATGCCCAGGCAGTAAAAATTGGTCGCCGTTGTTTATCATTTGCACCAAATCAGAATGGGTTTGCTTATACCAACACAAGGTGTCATTCAGGTTTCAGCACAACAAGATGGCTGCACTGTCAAAGAAATGCAGAGGCTTGCTGATCACACAGTGCAAGTTGGCGGTCTCTCCATAATGTTACACAATAGACTGGCTGGTGGGAATCTACAGCTGTATAAAATTAATAAATAAATAATAAACATCTTCTTTAGCTTAATCTCTCAGTCTACTGCACATATAGGATACTTAAGAAAGCTACACAGGTAGACATTTTGGCCTATTTTCTAACCAATCTGATTAGATTTCACTAGATCACTTAGACAATACATGGCCCTGCGCGTCATTGTCACTGGGAGATGTAGAGACTGCATGCAGTATAAATCTAGTCAGAGACTGCACATAGAGATCGGTATACCTTGACAGGAGCCTAAAACCAGGCAAATAAACTAACACCAGATACTGGTCAATATAGTGGTTACTTGTGACAGTAGGCTTCCACCAAGTGACAGACACTTCCCATATGCTCTGGGAACATCTCTTAGAAAACACTGACAGCGTTTTTATGCTTAATGGAGAAGTGGAAACTGTAGCAGCTGCGCTAGGACTAGTTGCATTCTGCATAATGGATCGCATGGCAGCAGATTGGAGCTTCTGGGGAGAGCTGGCTGTGTCTGTCCTATGCGCAGAGGATGGTTTGGCCACATTAGCCATGGCCATGACAACATCCATCTGGGTGGCCTATGCTGGCTATATTGCATTTAAGATATCCTACATGATCAGCAACACAATAATAATGATGAACATCGCTGTGACGGTCACTAAGAGCAGATTCGCTTTTTTATGATATTTCGTATATAAGTAATTGTATTTTGGGATGTCTGCACAGACCACTATATTTCCTATTTGGTTATTAGTCCTTTCCTATTGTTATACTGTTCTAGTGAATAAAGTTACATTCAACAAAAATCTTGGAGGTGCTGGGGTGTTCAATAAGTGGCCCTCCAGCCATTGAGGAACTACACATACTAGCATGCCTTGCCTTAGATTTACTATATGGCTATGCTGAAACTGATGCAAGGCATGTTGGGATGTTTAGTTCATCAACTACTTGAAGGCCGCTTATTGCCCACCCCTGCCCTAGTGGATGGTAGGGCATGAAATACCGCCTGTTTTGAACCCCACAATACATCTCATTCCTTGCTGGAAACACTCCATTCCCTTATCTGATGACAAGACACAGGGCAGATTTATTGGGGCAGATGTATTAAGCCTGGAGAAGAGATAAAGTGGAGATAACTTGGAAGAGTTAATGCACCAGCCAATCAGCTGTGTTTGAAATATGACAGTTGGGATCTGATTGGCTGGTGCGTTATCTCCTTCCACTTTATCTCCAGTTTATCTCTTCACCAGGCTTAATACATCTGCCCCATTAAACCTGGTGAAATGATAAAGTGGCCGGTGATAATACACCAGCCAGTCAGCTTTTAACTGTTAAGTTGCAGGCTGGGTTTGATAAATGACAGTTAAGTCATTATTGGCCACTTTATCACGTCACAAGGCTTAATACATAAGGTGGTCTGTTTTGTCTATAAGGATGATCAGAGTTCCATGTAGGGCAGAATTACAGCATTCATGGGCTGATGTACTAAATTGGAGAGTAGGTGGTATAAAGTACCGTTTAATCAGCTATTAACTGCCTTGCTACAGGCTTTGCTTAAAAAATGAAAGTTAAGAACTGGTTGACTGGTACTTTAGCTGTGCAGCTCGGCAGGTAGGTGTTCCCGGTGTGATCAACTGTAGTGTCCCTGCTTATATTGTTGCCTACAGTACCTGGCTGCTGCAATGACTAGTAGGGCCGCTGATGGCTGCCTAGGCGCTGTGCAGCTCGGCAGGTATGTGTTCCCTGTGTGATCAACTGTAGTGTCCCTGCTTATATTGTTACCTACAGTACCTGGCTGCTGCAATGACTAGTAGGGCCGCTGATGGCTGCCTAGGCGCTGTGCAGCTCGGCGGGCATGTGTTCCGCGCATGTAATGTACTTAATGTCTCCTCCCCCCCTTCATCCCTGCTTGATGCTGCACTAATACACAAAAAAATCCTAGTGTGCGGAAGCATAAATGGCCAATAAAGTTGATTCTATTCTATTCACTGTATTCTAATGTTTGTGTTTTTTCTTGAAAACCCAACTTTTAAAGTTGTACCTTTTACGAGGTGTCAGATTGTATCACAGTGGCCCTTATTCTGGTTGGTGCGGTAATATCCGCGTGCGTTCGTGCCGCCGATGTTTTGTGTCTGCGTATGTGCAGAGGCGTCTCTGCGCATGTGTGAGCGGAATGCACGTCCAAATTCCGCATGAAATGTGTACACTACGAACAGGGGGTGGAGAGGGGAGTGAAGGGCTGTTTGGGCTCATTACCATATGCATACGCCCCGCGTTTCATGGGCTTTCCCATGAAAACGCTGGGCGTACGTATGGTAATGCGGCCGTGACGCAGGTGTAGGGGGCGGATATATGACATTGCCGGATATCAGCTGCCCGCCCAGATCCGTTCGGACAGCTTCTTACCGCTTTCGGATGGAGTTGGCGATCCGTATGGAAGGCGGGGTTTAGGACGCACGGTCCTGGCCGCATATTCGGATCCGGCCGTACCGATCAGAATAAGGGCCAGTGTGCTTGCGACAAAGGAAAGAAAACTTTACAGAAGACGAAGAAACCTGTGTCAGCTGGTTCACAATCATGTAGCTAATTGTGAGGTAGAATAAACCCATTGCATATGCTGCTAGATTATCCTAGCTGTTAGATAAAGTTACTTCTTATGGAATACAAAATACTAGAAGACATGCAGGATAACCAGACTTTACATAGACAGGTTTATTTCAAAAAGGTCAGTTACTATTGTGATCCTTTGAGACATGTGGCTCATCTAGAGATGATGGTTTATTGCAGACAGGTTGCAAATGCCAACATATGCCAAAGGCAATTTCTTAATTACAGCTCTGTAGCCCTCGTCCTTCAGAATTTCGCCATCAGGAAGAGAACGATTTTAGCTTGGCTAAAAGCCCCTCCTTAAGTTCTGCGGGAAGGGGCTGATTCCGCATATCTTTGGCATGCATTGAACGATCATGTGCTTCTTTCAAGAGTTCTGCCCCAACTGCCTCCTCCACTCTGTGCTTCCAGGCTGCCAACTTTGGTTTGTCTTCAAAAACATCAATTCCAGCTGCAAATGGCTGCAAAGACAGATCGGTTATACTGAGTACCAGATGCATGGCTAACAATTTTTTATATTTTATTTTGAAAGATGGTCTGGATCCAATGGAGTTTAGAACACTATAGAAAACAGTAGTACGCACTCTATTCTGTGTGTATTCCTACAGATGTAGCGGGATTCATTTTTGCAATGGATCGCCAGCAAGGATGAGGACAGATACATCTGTACATCTCAATTCTTCTGTATGCGAACACTTCTGGCTATAACTTCTGTAACCAGACTAGTCAATTCCAGCTACTATAGACCCTTACCTGGCCACAGGATCTTCAGCAGCTTTGGGGAATACCAATATCTTTTCAAAAAGCATAGTTCCACCTTAATGATTTTAGGCCTATTGGATTGACCCCAATAATTATTTTACCAAGAGGTTGGAATTGACGCATATTAAAGGTCATCTGCCAACTGGCTTTTATAGCCATCAAATGGTCTATGGATAGAATAGGTCAACTGATGATGCACATCAAATGGTCTATGGATAGAATAGGTCAACTGATGATGCATTGATCTCTCTGATCGATTCTTCTCTTAGGGCAATGTCCTATTACCCGCAATAAATAATCACAGGTTATAGTCTTGCCCAGAAGCCAGCAACAGCAGAAACTTATCTGGCATTTGCTTCCTCTGCCTCAGGCAGTTGACTCCTAGGGGGAAATTTACTAAAGGAAATTTGTAAAAAATAGGTGTATTTGTATCCAGAAATACACTTATATTGGACATTTACTATCCCGAAAATACGGAAATTCGTATTGATGTGCTATCAATACGAATTGCCGTATTTTCGGGATAGTAAATGTCCAATATAAGTGTATTTCTGGATACAAATACACCTATTTTTTACAAATTTCCTTTAGTAAATTTCCCCCCTATTATTGAATCAATCTGGGATTATGCAATAGGACCCCAACAAGACAGACTGGGTAATATGAGGTCACCAGTTTAGGGTTAGTACAGGTACAGGGGTGTGTTCCGTGCACTTTTAGTCTCTCTCTAATGATCATAGAACCATGTGCACTGAAAGGAGGTGGGGTGTGCTCAATCTGCTTTATTTTTACTGTAATTTGGATTTCAGACAGTTTTTATCCTACACACAAATAAAATAGCTTACCCACAGCCAACTCTCCCATTAGAGCAAGATTTAGCTTTTGTGAGCTGTGCTGAATCGGGCCCTCACATGATTCTAATCCTATTGTGATATTTGCAGACAATACAATAGTGGGTCTCATCTCTGATGAGGATGAGAAAGAGTATCATGATTAGCTGGGGCACTTGGTCAAATGGAGGGAGATTTTTTTTTTTTAGTTTAAAAATAAACAACCTAAATAATTACTTTAGGATGACAAATAGGCCTATGCTTTTGACATTATTTGGAGGTTGAGAGAGTACATGATTTTAAAGTTACTGTAGACCAGGGCCAGAGCTACCACTAGGCAGCTGCCTAGGGCGCTGTTACATCTGTACATTCCAAAAAAAATAAGAAAGTCATCCATCTTTAACTTGTGCAAGCCAGTGAGGGGTCTAAATATGTTTAGAGCTGTGGGGGCACAGCCATCTGCTTGCAGCCACTGCCACACATGCTGCAGACACTGTGCTGAGGCTGCTGTTGAAAGCAGCATGATTCTGCTGGAACTTGAGAGCTGCACTGGGCGGTATTCAATGAGGCAGAATCGCCAAGTTTTATGGCGATTCTGTGTTTTTTTCGTGTGTGCCGGCGATTTTTGGAGCTGTAAAAGCGAAATCACCCTATTCAACGACCTCTATTCGCCGATGACGACCGGCGAATGAAGCACCAATCGCCAAATGTTATTCTCTACAAATCGCCGGTTTTTGTCTATAGGAATTTTCATGGGGAGTCGACGGGAATCGCCAAAAGTGTATTCAATGAGAAGTTGGCGATTCTTATTTCTTGTTTCATATCGCCGTTCCTCACCGAGTGTCCCTCGTCATCTTTTTATGGTGAACTTTGTTATGAACCTGTGAAATAATTGGTTTTAAGTGTTTAATTTCACTCTGCAAGTGTAATCTAATATTATTTGCTGCCCTTGTGTGATTTGATGGTTGTAGAAGTGCTATACAAATATATATTTAATTTTTTCTGGTATTTTTTTTTTCTCCCACAATGCACTGTTCTTACCCATGGTGCACCTCACTTACCCATGATTCTCCTCCCCACCTTACTCCTTCGTTTGGCCTTTGAGGAGATTACACAGCTTTTGCAGTCTGCTGTATTGGAATCGTTTTTTTCAGGGTAATGTGCATTTTTCTTGCATTTCACTCCAATTTCTTACAGTACTGAAGCTGTTTAGGGAAACGCCGGATTGGCTGAGAATCGCCGTTGGGGGCGGCGATTCTCAGCCACGTTGAATAGGGTGACACAGCTAGTCCCGGCGACTTCCGACGAATCCCTACGCGTGGCGAATCGCCGTCAAAAAACCGGCGATTGGCTGGCGAATGTAAAATCTGAATCGCTGTGACCAACGATTCAGGTCATTGAATACCGCCCGATGAGTCATAGGGCGGTATTCAATGACCTGAATCGTTGGTCACAGCGATTCAGATTTTACATTCGCCAGCCAATCGCCGTTTTTTTGACGGCGATTCGCCACGCGTAGGGATTCGTCGGAAGTCGCCGGGACTAGCTGTGTCACCCTATTCAACGTGGCTGAGAATCGCCGCCCCCAACGGCGATTCTCAGCCAATCCGGCGTTTCCCTAAACAGCTTCAGTACTGTAAGAAATTGGAGTGAAATGCAAGAAAAATGCACATTACCCTGAAAAAAACGATTCCAATACAGCAGACTGCAAAAGCTGTGTAATCTCCTCAAAGGCCAAACGAAGGAGTAAGGTGGGGAGGAGAATCATGGGTAAGTGAGGTGCACCATGGGTAAGAACAGTGCATTGTGGGAGAAAAAAAAATACCAGAAAAAATTAAATATATATTTGTATAGCACTTCTACAACCATCAAATCACACAAGGGCAGCAAATAATATTAGATTACACTTGCAGAGTGAAATTAAACACTTAAAACCAATTATTTCACAGGTTCATAACAAAGTTCACCATAAAAAGATGACGAGGGACACTCTGTGAGGAACGGCGATATGAAACCAGAAATAAGAATCGCCAACTTCTCATTGAATACACTTTTGGCGATTCCCGTCGACTACCGGCGAATCCCCATGAAAATTCCTATAGACAAAAACCGGCGATTTGTAGAGAATAACATTTGGCGATTGGTGCTTCATTCGCCGGTCGTCATCGGCGAATAGAGGTCGTTGAATAGGGTGATTCGCTTTTACAGCTCCAAAAATCGCCGGCACACACGAAAAAAACACAGAATCGCCATAAAACTTGGCGATTCTGCCTCATTGAATACCGCCCATAGGCTCTCTCAACCTCAGGAGGAGCCGTCTGTTAGCAAGCTGTGAGTAATGAAGACAGAACACAACTCTCTGTGCCTTCACTTTTCCAGCTGCTATTGTTGTAGGCAAGTGCATGGATGGTGACTGGGAGTGACAGGGAGCACAGTGGGGTCAGATACAGTGTGTGGGAAGATGGGGTCAGGTCACTGTACAGTGTGGGGGGAGGGGATGAGGTGTACAGTGTTGTGGGATGGGATCAGGTGTACAGTGTGGGGATAGGCTGCACAGTGTGGGGGGAGGGGATCATGTGTACAGTGTGGGGGGAGGGGATGAGGTGTACAGTGTGGGGGGAGGGGATGAGGTGTACAGTGTGGGGGGAGGGGATGAGGTGTACAGTGTGGGGGGAGGGGATGAGGTGTACAGTGTGGGGGGAGGGGATGAGGTGTACAGTGTGGGGGGAGGGGATGAGGTGTACAGTGTGGGGGGAGGGGATGAGGTGTACAGTGTGTAGAATGGGGTCATATGCACAGTGTGGGGGGATGGGGTCAGGTATACAGTGTGGGATGGTATGCACACGTGTGTATATATATATATATATATATATATATATATATATATATATATATATATATATATATATATATATATATATATATATATATATATACACATATACATATACACACACATACACACTTTCATCTTACTGTCTGGGAAGGGGATAACTGGGGTCAATAGGCTGACATTTTGCCTAGGGCGCCACTAATCCTTGCACCAGCCCTGCTGTAGACTGAACCAGGCTGAAGAACCTTAATCAATATGCTTTACCAAATTGTGATGTGTATGTAGTTGACCTGGTTTGCAAGATCATTGTTTTGTGCACAGACAAATATGATTTATGCTTCAGGAGTTATTCTCTCACCTGCATAATCTCCACAATAGCCACCAGGTCAGCAATGGAGATCTCATCACCGGCCAGAAAGGGTTTGTCCTGTAAAAAGTATTCTTCTATATTCTTCAAGACATTATTGTACTCTGCCACCGCAGGATCCAGCTTGTCAGGTGCGGCTTCATGACCAAGAAGAACAGGAGTCATTGCCTGGTGGGAATTAAAATACACAAAGAATTTACGTAATCAATAAGGCTGCATAGCTGTTGCAGTGCATAACATTGTGACAAAACATTTTTGCACTTATTCCTGCTAGAAGGTTATCCGTGGGATCAGCCTGGTGCTGGATATTATGAAAGATAGGAGGAGCCCTACGCCATATTTTACAATTAGAGGTCCAGGCTAGTCATTGATATTTTTCACTTTTAAACTGCGAGAGATTACAGGGGCTATTTAATCCCCACCGATATTTCCATCCTTCCTGACAGCATTGAAGAGGCAGCTCGGCAGAAAGGACCCTACTTTAAAAGCAGTCCAGCAGTTTTTCCAAAAACGGCTGTGGAATGTCAAGATCCTGGCCGGATCTCAACAATCCACAGCCATTTTTTGAAGATACGCCCCCTTTTCAACGATCGGCGGTACATTGAATCCCACCTGCTGATAAACTGGCGAGTAGGCCGAAAAACAGGCTAGGGTCCTGACTTTCGGGATATGCCGACAGTCAGGACCCGGGATTTAATACCCCCTAAACCTAGATCTATATATGTGTGTGTTGCTTTTTGCAGCTCTGTAGAGCTGTTCCAGGCACTTTCCATGGCCTAATCACAGCATCAGTCTCTCTTTCTCCTCCTTTCAATGTCTATATGTTAACAATTGCCTTACTTTATCCCGTGTTTGCATAGCTCGAAACGGGATGGCTCCAGAACCCCCCACATTTCCTGCTTGAGTGGCATTGGTTAAGTTAAATCATGATATCTTTATTCCATGCAGTGAAACTTAGTGGTCACCGGAACTTTTTAGGGCAGACTTCTGCCTATGGAGAGGGCGCACCCCCCGAGTGGGAAAAGCGAGCGGGCCATACCCCCCTCAGATTAGATGCTGTAATGGGGAGCACCAGGAAGGGCTGACACACCGCTCTCAGCAGAGAAGATGAACTGAGTGTTAGCGTGGCAGCATCTCGAAGAACCAACAAGTTGTTTTCAACAGGGGAGTTGAGTGGCATGTCAGCACAGCAGAGGGGGGGGATCTGGTAGAGCAGACAGAATGCTCTGAGTTGAGCATCGTGTTAGCTATTCCTGCCGGCTGTGATATTCCCTGTGGAATATTTGTATAAACTTAATCCATTAATTGTTTATGTATTCATTATGATCTCGAATATGAATTTATGGATATATAATAATAAAAAAATAAAAACTAAAGTGAACACTAGAAACTTCAGGGGAGTTTCAAGAATAAGTTTTCAGAGGGACCCACACATCTGCAATTAATTGCAACAACTCCACATTTAGAAGATGAGGAAGTCGGGTCATCAGCAAAATCTAACAGGATGGCAATCCTTGATTCACCAATTTGGACCCAAAAATTATCGTAAACAAAATAATCCGGGATCCTTAACATCTGATCGCTCAACAAATCATTCGAACTTGAAGATCGTAGGATCACAATCAAGAAATTGGCAAGTAGATGCCCCATATTACCACCTACTAAAAGCTAGTGCATAACTGTTGAACATTTATTTGCATATGAAATTTGCAGAGCCTTGCGATCAGGTAATAGCCGCCCAGCCAGAGTGAAATCCCCCTCTGTACAAGCCTGGGAATTGATGTGCAAGGCAGCTAATGGCTTGCAAAAATGACACCAATAAGCAATCAGCAGCAAAGCCATACGCAAGACACTCACTATCAAATTAGTTTTCCAGTGTGTGCTGTGCATAGCCCAGGACTTACTCAGAAGCTATGATCTGAACAGGCTGATCAAGGCCACATGTCTGCGTTTCCCTGACACTCCCAGAAAACAGCCGATTACCACTCACAAACGCCGGCTTTCTGTCAATCAACTTTTGTATGGCCAGCGATTTAAAAAAATTGCTGGATTTCATCACAGGATGGCCTTGTGCATGCGTACTACAAGCCATACGCATGCGATGTTGTTTGATTACACTAATTCCTAGCTGTGCAATCTGGTCTGAATAACCCCGAATGTTGGGATTTAAAAAACAAAAACTAACTGGGCTCATTGGGATCGGCAAATGCACAGTATCAGTGGTGGCAGTGGGGACCAATGGCGGCAACGGAGGTAGAAGCCACCTATGAGGATTAGTATTATACAGGCTGAGTATCCCGTATCCAAAATGCTCGGGACCAGGAGAATTTTGGATAACAGATTATTCCGTATTTCGGAATATTTTAATTATGTACAGGTTGAGTATCCCGTATCCGTGCATCCCGTATCCGAATTATTCCAAAAACCGTGGTTTTTGGAATAATTCTGATTTTTTTTTTTTTTACCCCCCCCTAACCCTCTTTTCATACTTACCAAGTCCCCGGGCGTCCACAGCAGGCCTCCGGCATCTTCTCCAGGCTCTCCAGCGGTCCCAGGAATGCATTGCGCGAGTGTGTGCGTGCGCCGGTGACGTAACCGGTGCGCGCGCACACTCGCGCAATGCATTCCTGGGACCGCTGGAGAGCCTGGAGAAGATGCCGGAGGCCTGCTGTGGACGCCCGGGGACTGCGTGGAGGCCGAAGGACCACCGGACACCATCAGGGGACAGGTAAGTATGCTAAAAAAAAAAAAAAATTATTCCAAAAACCGTAAAATTCCCCTATCCGAAATACTCGTGGTCCCGAGCATTTCGGATAGGGGATACTCAACCTGTATTTTGAAGTATCTTGCTGTATAAACACAAACAAATGAAATGCACACAAATATATTTTATTTGTTCAAAAAACATGAAACAATTTGTGTACTATCTCAGATATTGAATGTGAATGCCAAGCAATCATCTTGTACATATATAGTGCCAGTTACATATCATGTTCTCAGTAGTGCTGTTACAGATGTCCCCAGTGACTTTTTTAGCAAAAAAAAAAAAATAATTATATTTTTTCCCTTTCTGGAATGTATGGTGTTCGGAATAATTCTGATAACGGATATTCGGATACGGGATACTCAACCTGTACCTAGTTATCTTTTTTTCCCCAAGTTCAATGTATTTGACTGATGTCCCCAACAAATATTGCGGATTTTGAGCTTCTGAACAAAGAACATTACAAGGTTTACTGCACACCACAGGTAACATGGGTCACACAGTAGCAGGAGTCTCTTTAGTTTAAATACATACATATAAGCAAGCATAAAAAAGGAATAATGCAAAAACAAACCCGATATTCTTACCTTGATCCAAAAAAGCTTTGATCCAGCTGGACGTGTATTTGTGTGCTGCCAAGCAAGATATTCATCAACCCGGGCGCGCTTCTTAATGTCAGATGGATACCAGTGATCAGGGGTCTTGTACTGGTTTGCCATATAAAGAAGTATTGCAGTGCTGGTAAAGGAAGGAGACCGGAAACAATTTGATTACCATAAAAATGTGACGTCACTGTTAGTGTTATGAGATGCACGTATATAATTTGACTATTCATCTAACTACATTCTAGCCAAATGTATTTTACTTTTAGGATTTGATCATCACAGATCAAGATATGTTCTGCATGTACAAGACCTGAACTACAGCATCAAATAAATGCATATTTTAAATGTTATTTACTGTGTTGGCACGTTACTGTAATGGATCTCTATTGGTGGTTAGGCAACTCATGTCAGTTGATGGTCCTGCCTACCTTACTGTCTGTGGGTCAAATTCAGACATATACACAAACCAGATGGCTTACATGTTGGCAGAGTATATATCGGTGCTTGTGGTGTTGTTAGGGGACAGACGTTTTAGTAGCTTAACCAGGAATATGGTTTATTTGAGTGAACACAGAGTTAACAGTAGTACGGAAATGGTTACCTTGCAGTAATGCAGTCAGATGTACAATACAGATGTAGCAGGTATACATCGGTATATGGTACAAATGTATGGTGCAGGTACTTATTGTATCCTTGTAGCTGCAGGGGATACTGGAGGTCTCCCTTTGTAGTAGAAGTCTGCACAGCTCCTCACTGAGGTAAAGATTTGCTCGCTCTGTCCTCCTCACACTGTGATAAGCAGTGCGCTGACTGGACACAAAAGGCACGCTGCCTGCTGATGGGCTGAGTGTGCGGTCATTTTGAGATGTGACAGCGCACGTGGACACCGGGGACAAACAGTGGTAGGACACCTACCACTGATAAGGGTGGCCTCAAGGGGATAAACAGCCTGCGGGCTGTAGCTGCTGCTGGGGTTGCCATGGGGACAGGTGCAGAGCGCACCTTACTAACATTACATACACCTCCAATTTCAGGTGACCTGCTCATGTGTGGTATCTGTACTGTGCATGTGTAGCTCTACCGGTGGTCAGTTATATATTCTGCAGCCTTTTCGGGTGGTGATGGCCAGCATTGCAAAAAAGAGAAGCTGGTCAGAAAAGCTGGAAGGAGGCATCGGTTTAGACTTTTTAGGTCATTAGCATATGATCTCTGAATCAGGCCTGGCCTTAATGCCCAGTCCCATTTTGCAATTGGGAACAAATACATAGGCGGTATGCATCACATGCCGAGCCCTCGAGATGATACAGTGTAGCCTTGTCTAAAGGTCTTACAGCTGTTTTTCTCACTCTCTCTTTTTTTTTTTTTACCTTTCAGACAATGTAAAGTCTCCGTCCTTGAGAGCTGGCACCTTATGAAGCGGATTCACCTTCAAGAAATCACCACTCATATGGTCCCCTGCAGACAGAACACAAAAGAGAACACATTTGATATTCACTAACAGCAGTAGAAAAACGGTCCAAAAACTGGTGTCCAGCTATTGTCAATTTATCCTCAGTAGAAAGTAATAGGAACAAGGAAGGAATGGATTACTCTTTGTTCAACACACTACCTAGTAGTATGGATGTCGTAATTGATGCACTGAGTAGGCCGGAACGCTGACGCCAAGGAGAACGGGTGGGGGGGGGGGGGGTTTGTGAGGGTAAAGTTTAGGAGCAAACCATTGAAGGAGAGAGGGTGTGTGTGTGGAGAGGGGGGGGGGGGGGGTTTCGAGGAGGGAAGTAGAGTAAGTATACCTCTCAGCACTGAGGTCATGGGTTAAATTACCATGGCCCTGTATGGTATTTGTATATGCAGTCTCAATCCATACTCCAAAAATGTATTTTGTAAAAGGTTAATTGTCTCTTGACAAAAATGATCACCCCTTTTACACCAAAACGCCGGGTCACACACACACAGGTTTTTGGACCCAGATTCAACCCGGGTGCGACCTGGTGTTTGGTCCCTTATACACCCGCAGCTGCCCCTCCTGCACGCCCGTCCCCCCGGCAGAATCGGTTGCCACGGCGATTGGAGATGACATCTCCAAGAACCGGGACTGCTGAACACTGTGCCGGGGCCTGGATCGTCACGTTGGGGGCAAGCCCAGCACCAAGGTATGCTGCTTGGCTGCCCCCAGCCCTCGTCTGAGAGGTGAATGGGTGTCGCACACAGGCATTCATTCACCTCCTCCCTGTCTGCAGAGTACAGCAGCGGAGGCTATGTGTGCCGTACCCATTTACACTGCAGGCTTATAGGAAAGGGCCAGGCTTATAGACATCAGAGTCAGTCCCAGCTCCTTAAAGCGCACCCAAAGAGGCGTAAAGAAAGGTAAGTAACCATGCTACAGTATGTACTAAGCCTTTGAGAGAGAAAGTGGAGGGGTGTGGTATGGGACCCTGTCAGTCGGGATCACGACAGTCATTATCCCGACTGGCCAGAGTCAGACAGCATGGCGAGTGCAAAAAAGCCCCATGCGGGTGGCCGTCGGGCACCCGGCTGTCGGCGTTTTGACAGTCGGGATCCCGACATCGGGTAAATGATTGTCGGGATCCCGACTGTCGGGAACCCGTCCGGCACCCAAAGTGGAGGGAGATAAAAAAAAAAAAAAAAAGGAACAAATTGCCAGTTAGGAGCAGATTGACTAATATTTCTCTCCAAGGCTTAGTACACACAATATATATATATATATATATATATATATATATATATATATATATATATATATATATATATATATATATATATATATATATATATATATATATATATATATATATATATATATATATATATATACACACACACATATATACACACACACATATATACACACATACATACATATATCTCTATCTCTCTTCATATAATACAGTTTACCAGTATCATAGCCAGTGGTGGCAAGAGGGGGGCAGGTACTCTTTATCTGGGCCTGTAAATTTGGGTGGGGTGTGTTGAAACTGCATTATTTTTACACTGCAAATGAGATTTCAGCCAGTATTTACTCTGTACAGAAACAAATTAACTCACACAAATCTAACTCTCTCTATACATGTTACATCTGCCCCACCTGCAGTGCACATGGTTTTGCCCATTTTGAGAACTAATTTCTACTGCGGTCAGATCTCAATAAGGGCCAACAATCGGGGGAAGAAGAGAATTTTAAATCATATGGCATCTAACTATATATGTCAAAGGCGGTGATCACCACGAATGGAGATCTGCTAAAAACAAAATTATATTATATTAACGGAGGGTAATTGACTGAGTGCAAGGGAGCTGGGTCAATTGGTATTGTGAGACCCAAATATAGCAAAGATCTGTCTGCCCATAGAAGTGAGAACCCAGCATGCCAACCCAATGATGCTCCTTTGTGTAATGCCAATGCTTTAGTCTTTAATTTATTAATCAAGAAATCTGATTCAATTTCAAATTCTGATAATGTATTTAAGAAGCCTGGGAATGCTTCTCGTGGATTAGTAAAATAAAGGAGAAGATCATCGGCATAAGAAGAGACCTTTAACTCAGTCGTTCCATGTTGTATCCCATGCCAAGTAGATTGTGGATGAAATAGTCTAATTAGTGGGTCTATGGCCAAATCAAACAATAAAGGGAGAAAGTGGGCAGCCCTGCCTTGTACCACGGGGCAATTTAAAGCAAGAGGTATTTAGACCATTAACAGAGAGAATAGCAGTGGGGCTATCCTAGAGCATGCAAAAAAAAAAAAAAGAGTAATGAATCCTACCCCAAATTGTTGGATGTAGAACACTACTAATAAATGAGACCAAGAGACTCGGTCGAAGGCCTCGTCAGTGTCACAGCCAGGGGCGGATTGGCCCACCGGGAAACCGGGCCATTTCCCGGTGGGCCGGACCATTTTAGACATAAAGTGGCCGCTCAGCCCCCTAGCTGGGCCGCAGACCGCATAAACCGCCATCTCCGCGGTTACCGGCCGCGGCCACAGCACTTTACCCAAAACAAAGATGGCCGCGGCCGGCCTCAGCTCTCTCCAAACTAAAAATGGCCGCGGGAGCGCTGGTGCGCATGCGCAGCTGCATGCGCTGCTCCCGCGGTCCTGTGTGTGCCGACTGCCGAGGATGACTTGCGGCTGCTCGGATGGTCTGATCCGAGCAGCAGGCACAGGCAGTGGCGCGTAGGAGCTGTGCACGCGCTGGGGATCCTGGGAAGAGGGTGGGAGCAGAGGCAGGTCCGTCTGAGTCAGCATGAGCAAGGTACCTAAAAATAACGTTAACATTAATAATAGCCTTAGCCTATATTTATATGCAATATATATATATATATATATATATATATATATATATATATATATATATATATATATATATATATATATATATATATATACAAATACAGGGACTCAACACTCTCCATAATGAACTAACTCACCTTAGTATACAATCAATCAAATAAATAATGGGGTTTTAGTTCATGAATTGATCAATGCATTTAAGCTTGCAGCCCATCGCCAAGGGACCCCATTTCACTGCAAGTCCTACACTAGCATTTGTTTCTCAAGAGCCTGCCAACACATCATAGCTAAAGTTGACATGTGTATTTTCCTGGTTTAAAGCTCACCTGCCAAGTGCCTTATGGCTTTTAAAGATGAGGCAGTCACCTAACACAACACCTGACTTAGAATTAAAGGGGCAGCTGTAACAGGTTACAGATAAATTAGCTCATCTGGGGTGAAAGAGAAAGCTATGATCACAGTAACAAAGGTTAATAAAAATTAACCCACATATATACACACATACAGAGTACCACAACACTCGCCATCCCTGTGAATGGGGTGCAAACAGCACTCGCCATTCCCAGGTTGGGGTGAAAGTGGCCTGTGACCACATGCTCTAATAAATACAAATACAGGGACTCAACACTCTCCATAATGAACTAACTCACCTTAGTATACAATCAATCAAATAAATAATGGGGTTTTAGTTCATGAATTGATCAATGCATTTAAGCTTGCAGCCCATCGCCAAGGGACCCCATTTCACTGCAAGTCCTACACTAGCATTTGTTTCTCAAGAGCCTGCCAACTGCCGACACATCATAGCTAAAGTTGACATGTGTATTTTCCTGGTTTAAAGCTCACCTGCCAAGTGCCTTATGGCTTTTAAAGATGAGGCAGTCACCTAACACAACACCTGACTTAGAATTAAAGGGGCAGCTGTAACAGGTTACAGATAAATTAGCTCATCTGGGGTGAAAGAGAAAGCTATGATCACAGTAACAAAGGTTAATAAAAATTAACCCACATATATACACACATACAGAGTACCACAACACTCGCCATCCCTGTGAATGGGGTGCAAACAGCACTCGCCATTCCCAGGTTGGGGTGAAAGTGGCCTGTGACCACATGCTCTAATAAATACAAATACAGGGACTCAACACTCTCCATAATGAACTAACTCACCTTAGTATACAATCAATCAAATAAATAATGGGGTTTTAGTTCATGAATTGATCAATGCATTTAAGCTTGCAGCCCATCGCCAAGGGACCCCATTTCACTGCAAGTCCTACACTAGCATTTGTTTCTCAAGAGCCTGCCAACTGCCGACACATCATAGCTAAAGTTGACATGTGTATTTTCCTGGTTTAAAGCTCACCTGCCAAGTGCCTTATGGCTTTTAAAGATGAGGCAGTCACCTAACACAACACCTGACTTAGAATTAAAGGGGCAGCTGTAACAGGTTACAGATAAATTAGCTCATCTGGGGTGAAAGAGAAAGCTATGATCACAGTAACAAAGGTTAATAAAAATTAACCCACATATATACACACATACAGAGTACCACAACACTCGCCATCCCTGTGAATGGGGTGCAAACAGCACTCGCCATTCCCAGGTTTGCACCCCATTCACAGGGATGGCGAGTGTTGTGGTACTCTGTATGTGTGTATATATGTGGGTTAATTTTTATTAACCTTTGTTACTGTGATCATAGCTTTCTCTTTCACCCCAGATGAGCTAATTTATCTGTAACCTGTTACAGCTGCCCCTTTAATTCTAAGTCAGGTGTTGTGTTAGGTGACTGCCTCATCTTTAAAAGCCATAAGGCACTTGGCAGGTGAGCTTTAAACCAGGAAAATACACATGTCAACTTTAGCTATGATGTGTCGGCAGTTGGCAGGCTCTTGAGAAACAAATGCTAGTGTAGGACTTGCAGTGAAATGGGGTCCCTTGGCGATGGGCTGCAAGCTTAAATGCATTGATCAATTCATGAACTAAAACCCCATTATTTATTTGATTGATTGTATACTAAGGTGAGTTAGTTCATTATGGAGAGTGTTGAGTCCCTGTATTTGTATTTATTAGAGCATGTGGTCACAGGCCACTTTCACCCCAACCTGGGAATGGCGAGTGCTGTTTGCACCCCATTCACAGGGATGGCGAGTGTTGTGGTACTCTGTATGTGTGTATATATGTGGGTTAATTTTTATTAACCTTTGTTACTGTGATCATAGCTTTCTCTTTCACCCCAGATGAGCTAATTTATCTGTAACCTGTTACAGCTGCCCCTTTAATTCTAAGTCAGGTGTTGTGTTAGGTGACTGCCTCATCTTTAAAAGCCATAAGGCACTTGGCAGGTGAGCTTTAAACCAGGAAAATACACATGTCAACTTTAGCTATGATGTGTCGGCAGTTGGCAGGCTCTTGAGAAACAAATGCTAGTGTAGGACTTGCAGTGAAATGGGGTCCCTTGGCGATGGGCTGCAAGCTTAAATGCATTGATCAATTCATGAACTAAAACCCCATTATTTATTTGATTGATTGTATACTAAGGTGAGTTAGTTCATTATGGAGAGTGTTGAGTCCCTGTATTTGTATTTATTAGAGCATGTGGTCACAGGCCACTTTCACCCCAACCTGGGAATGGCGAGTGCTGTTTGCACCCCATTCACAGGGATGGCGAGTGTTGTGGTACTCTGTATGTGTGTATATATATATATATATATATATATATATATATATATATATATATATATATATATATATATATATATATATATATATATATATATATATATATATATATATATATATACATACACATACTAGGTGATTCATCGCGCCCTACGGGCGCTCTTCACACCGTCGTAAGGGGCTGCGCCCCCTTAATTTGTGAACGTTTGTATATGAGAAATATGGTTAGAATTGTATGAAAGATGCCCTGTATTGCAACTTAGGTGTCCGCGAATCGCGGGAGGGGGGGTCGCGGAGGGTCGCGGAGGGTGCCGCGAATTGCAGGAGGGGGGGTCGCGGGGGGTGCCGCGAATTACAGGAGGGGGGGTTGTGGGGGGGTGGATGCTGCGAATCGCGGGAGGGGAGGGATTGCAGAGAATCGCGGGAGGGGGGGTCACGGGGTGGGGTGCCGAGAATCGCGGGGGGGTGTGTGTGTGCCGTGAATCGCGGGAGTGGGGGTTGCGGGGGGGGTGGGGGGGGTGTGACGCGAATCGCCACAAGAAAAAATCAACACAGAAAGGTCAACACATGTAAATGTTGACATAAGTGTGGCACTTCATTGGTGTCCATGTCGACACATGAGAATGAATATGAAAACATTCAAAAAATGAAAAAAAAAAAAACTTCAAAAACTCATGTCAACCTTTTTCATTGTCGACCATAGCCATGTCAGTGTTTTCCATGTGCAATTTAATTCTGGAGCTGCCGCGAATTGCGGGAGGGGGGGGGTCGCGTGGGTGCCGCGAATCGTGGGAGGGGGGGTTACGGGGCGGGGGTTGCGGCGAATCATGGGAGGGGGGGTCGCGGGGGTGTGCCGTGAATCACGGGAGGGGGGGTCACGGGGTGGGGTGCCGAGAATCGCGGGGGAGGTGTGTGTGCCGTGAATCGCGGGAGTGGGGGTTGTGGGGGGGGGGTGTGACGCGAATCGCCACAGAAAAAATCAACACAGAAAGGTCAACACATGTAAATGTTGACATAAGTGTGCCACTTCATTGGTGTCCATGTTGACACATGACAATGAATATGAAAACATTAAAAAAATGAAATAAATCTTCAAAAACTCATGTCAACCTTTTTTATTGTCGACCATAGCCATGCCAGTGTTTTGCATGTGCCATTTAATCCTGGGGCTGCCGCGAATCGCGGGGGGTGCCGCGATTTGCGGGAGGGGGGGGGTTGCGGGGGGTGGGTGCCGCGAATCGCGGGAGAGCAGGGTTCATGGGGGTTCCGGTGGGGGGTTGCCGCGAATTGCGGGAGGGGGGTCGCCGCGAATCGCCGGAGGGGGGGTTGCGGGGGGTGTGACGCGAATCGCCACAAGAAAAAAATCAACACAGAAAGGTCAACACATGTAAATGTTGACATAAGTGTGCCACTTCATTGGTGTCCATGTCGACACATGAGAATGAATATGAAAATATTCAAAAAATGACAAAAAAAATTCAAAAACTCATGTCAACCTTTTTCATTGTCGACCATAGCCATGTCAGTGTTTTCCATGTGCAATTTAATTCTGGAGCTGCCGCGAATCACGGGGTGGTGCCGCGAATTGCGGGAGGGGGGGTCGCGGGGGTGGGTGCCGCGAATCGCGGGAGGGCGGGGTTCACAGGGGTTCCGGTGGGGGGTTGCCGCGAATTGCGGGAGGTGGGGGGTCACGGGGGGTGCCGCGAATCGCCACAAGAAAAAAATCAACACAGAAAGGTCAACACATGTAAATGTTGACATAAGTGTGCCACTTCATTGGTGTCCATGTCGACACATGACAATGAATATGAAAAAATTAAAAAAATTAAAAATAAATCTTCAAAAACTCATGTCAACCTTTTTCATTGTCGACCATAGCCATGTCAGTGTTTTGCATGTGCCATTTAATCCTGGGGCTGCTGCAAATTGCGGGGGGGGGGGGGTGCCGCGAATCGCGGGAGGGGGGTCGCAGGGCGGGTGCCGCCAATCGTGCAAGGGGGGGTCGCGGGGGGGTTCTTTTTGCAGCGAATCGCGGGAGGGAGGTCGCGGGGGGGGGGGTGTTTTTTCCGCGAATCGGGGGGGTCGGTCACGGGGGAGGGTTTGCCGCGATTCGCGGGAGGGGGGGGGGTCGCGGGGTGGTGGTTATGCCGCGAATTGCGGGAGGGGTCGTGGGGGGGTTCTTTTTGCAGCGAATCGCGGGAGGGGGGGTCGCGGGGGTGTTTTTGCTGTGAATCGCGGTAGGGGGGGTTGCGGGGGAGCGGGTGTTTTTGCCGCGAATCGCGGGAGGGGGGGGGGCGCGCGGGGGGGGGGGGGGGGGAGGTTTTGCCGCAAATCGCGGGAGGGGGGCGCTCACCTGGTGGCTGTGGAGTAGCAGTGCTGGGCAACATGGGAAGGCAGTGGGTGTCTGGCACTGTCTGTGGGCTCACTGGGCTGGTTTTCTGTCACATACCTCCCAACATGACCCTCTCCAGGAGGGACACAATGCTCTGTTTCTAGACTTCCCCTTAATGTATGATTGCCATCACCTGTTTTAAACAGGTTAATTTCTCAGAAAGGTGTTCAGCACAGATGAAGGCAATCACACATTAAGAGGAAAGTCCAGGAACAGAGCGTTATAGACACAGACACCCACTTTGAGTGACAGATGTAGCCAAATATATAGGAGATATATATATATATATATATATATACACATATATATACTGCTGCACTTCGGTCTCAAGTGTGTAAGAAGAGAGCATCCTTCCCTGTCAGCAGACGCCGCCTCTCAGTAGACCCCGCCCCCTAATAGGGCTGCTTACAAAATTTTCCAGGGCTGGTTTCCTAGCCCAATCCGCCCCTGGTCACAGCTTACTAAAAACGGATTTTCCATCTGGCACGGACAAGGACTTAGTTATGGCTGCCACCACCTGTCTTATTTTGTATACTGAGGATCTATGCCTGACAAAACCTGTTTGGGAGGAGTGAAGTAGTTTTGGCAGCACGAATTGTAATCTATGAGCCATGACAGTAGTTAGCAGCTTAATGTCCTGATACAACAAAGATATTGGGCGGTAATAAATAACCAAGTGCAGATGTTTACCTGGCTTTGGCAATACTATGATTCTGGTTAAAGTCAGGAGGGGATTTGTCACCAGATAGGATGGAATTATACAAGGTCAGGAGGTGTGGTATGAGATGATGTACTAATATTTTATAGTAGTCAGCCCCTAGCCAGTCTGGCCCCAAGGATTTTCCCTTAGGTAAGCCCTTTATAGCTAATTCAAGCTCTTGTTCAGTGACAGGTGCAACCAAGGCGTCCCCTTTAGACCGGGTTAGTGTGGAAAGCGTAGCTCATCTAAGGAAGTTCATACCTAATGCTGGGTGGTCGGGAGGTGAGGAATAAATGTCTGTAATAATCTAAAAAGGAATTTGTGATATCTGGCATGATCGTGTGTTGCCCCTGTTCAGTAAGGATTTTAGAGATATTGGTTTGTGGGCGCTGAGGCTAGTAATTTGCCGGATTTATTCCCCCAGCTAAAATATTGTTGTTTTTGAAAGTCTAGAGAACTTTGTGCGTTTTCTGTAAACATATAATATAATATATCATACATAGGCGAATTTAGAATTATGGAAATGTGTGGTCCCAAATCCAAATTTATAAGGAGGGCAGACGATTGCGTGGTGAAAAGGGGGCGTGGCCTCATGGGACGGAGGCGTGGCATCACAAAATGGGGCGTGGTATTACACTTTAGACCACACACAGTAATGCCCATTACACCTAACTTCCTAAGACCGCTTACCTACGTGCTCATTGCTAGGGGGTTCTTGCTCGATGCCAAAGGGTGGATGGTGGGGATGGGGGATGTGGTGTTACTCTGTGGTGGGGCAAAAACACAGGTAAAAGTGAACACGGACAAGCTGGTGCAGGGATGGAATAAAGTCTCTGCGGTCTTAGTAAGTGGACAACTGACTGCACTCCTATCCAACTTCATCCACCTACAAGCCTCCTCCCATGCCATGGGAGTCAAGCAAACACAGCTCCGGCAGCACCTGAACTCTGGGCACACGATCACCATCGGAACCCGGAAGTGACGGCGCCAGCCGTCAGAGCAGTGCACACACAGCGGCCGGTGGCACGCAGCCGGTGAAGATCTTCAGAGACTTGGCAACGAGGGACGTCTGACCGCACCACAGAAGGACTGGTATCGGGTAAGTGTTGGGATGCACCACCGGGCGGTTAGGGACGCCAGCCACCGGTGACATACACACTTACTACGACCGCAGAGACTTTAGTCCATCCCTGCACCAGCTTGTCCGTGTTCACTTTTACCTGTGTTTTTGCCCCACCACAGAGTAACGCCACATCCCCCATCCCCACCACCCACTGTGCTGTCCAGGTCACCCAGCCCCAGTACGTGCTTTTTGCTATTAGCACCAGCCCAGACTGGGACACCCGGACTTACCATCTACCTGAGACTACTCAGTGCATTTTCATTCTCACCAAATAAACTCCTTGTTTATTGCACTATACCAATTGTGTCTTGTACGTTCATACAGGGTCACACAGATAACAGCCTGTATTCTTAGAGGGTGAGCAATAAGAAATATCAGTGTTTATCACACATTGGTGCATAGGCACGCACCATTCTTATACATGCCACGGGACCCTTGATTTTGATAATATCACATCAAGGTTCCAAGAAGGTGAGCGCAGTACCACTCCCGTATTCTACTGCATTACTCCAGAGCCTGGACCACTCAGGTCCTGCAGCCCCTTCATACATAGATATCCTTAGCGCTAACCTACCCCCTTTTTTTTAAAGAAATGACAGCCGGGCAGAGAGCTGTGTGCTGCCCGGCTGTTTAGTCTAAGGAATTTCTTGTTGCCTGGGGGGGGGGGGGGGGGGGGATGTTACACGCCGATAGACTCACCTAATTGAAATAAACGACAGCCGGGCAGAGCGAGTGATGTGCGCTGCCTGGCTGTAGTCTCTGCAGGCGCATCAGTATTTTTAGATCTCGTGCTGGGGTCCGGCAGTCAATCAGGAGCGGCTTTCAATACCACCAATGCCGCTCCTGATTTGCTGCCGGCTGTCCAAAGGGAAAACTGAAAATATCAATGCCACTGCTTAGAGACTACAGCTGGGCAGCGCACATCACTCTCCCCCCGGCTGTCATTTCTTTCAATTAGGTGCGACCAGTGGCGTGAGACATCCCCCTTGGCAACGAGCAATTCCTTAGACTAAACATCCGGGCAGCACACAGCTCTCTGCCCAGCTGTCATTTCTTTAAATTTTAAGTGGCTGGTGGTCTAATGGGTGGTCTGGTGCACCACCGGACCACCCCTTAGATTCGCCTATGATATCATATAATACCTTAGTGTCTAGATAGTGTTGTCTGGAGGTTGGGGCCATATACTGCAGCATAGCCAACCCAATCTTACCTAAAATCTGTAACCTCTCTTTCTCTACTGGTTTCTTTCCTTCATTGTTCAAACACGCAGTTATTACTCAGATTCTGAAAAAAATGAATTCTGATCCAAGCGCTCTCTCAAACTACCGTCCGATTTCTCAACTTCCATGCACCTCCAAACTACTTGAAAGACTTGCCTACACTCGCCTCACACGCTTTCTTTCCTCCACAGAGACAGCACTGACTTAAGTTGTGAATGATCTGGTCACTGCCAAGTCTAAAGGCCAACATTCACTACTAATTCTTGTAGATCTCTTTGCTGCTTTTGACACTGTTGACCACACACACACACACACTTCACATACAAACACTTCAATCCCTAGGTCTTAAAGACACAGTCCTCTCTTGGTTCTCATCCTACCTATCTAACTGCTCCTTTAGTGTTAGTTTCTCTGATTCTACCTCCTCTTCGCTACCTCTTTCAGTTGGAGTACCTCAGGGTTCAGTTTTAGGTCCTCTGCTTTTCTCAATCTCTTGGCAAACTAATCAGCTCTTTTGGATTTCAGTATCATCAGTATGTGGACGATACCCAGCTCTACCTATCCTCCCGTACCTGTCCCCATCTGTATTGAGCCATGTCTCTGAATGCCTTTCTGCTGTTTCATCCTGGATGTCATCTCGCCACCTCAAACTTAATATCTCAAAAACAGAATTAATTATATTTCCGCCATAGTAGTTACCAACCTGATATCTCTATTGCTGTTGAGAAGATGAAAATTACTCCTACCTCTCAAGCTCGCTGACTAGGTGTTATCCTTGACTCTGAACTTTCCTTTGTACCAGACATTCAATCCGTCTCAAAATCATGCCACATGCACCTAAATCAAAACATTCAAAATTCGCCCTTACCTTACACAAGACACTGCAAAAACTCTAATCCAGGGGTCCTCAAACTTTTTAACTGTTCACTGTCACTCAGACCGTTGGAGGGCCGGACTATAGTAAAAACTATGAACAAATTCCTATGCACACTGCATATATCTTATTATCTGCCTATACAGGGTGTTTACATGCTTGTACCCCAAGGGTTAAATGCTCATTGCATTCCCAGCAGAAACAGCACTGCTGCCTCCTTCAGTCTCCCACCCCAGCGCTTGCTCATGTCTAGGATCACAAGCGGTGGCCGGGAGCTGCGTGTCCTATCTCTAGTTAGTTACACAACTCCCTCGCCGCAGCTGCAGACCTTTCTGCCTCACCTGCCCACAGCACGGAGGAATACACGCCAGCACATACTACCAGCCTGGCGCTGTTCTGCCAAGGCTACCCAGGCCAGCAGCAGCCAGTGGCCACCGGAAAACATGAGGGAGGGGTTGCTCCGATGCACTGAGGAAGTGGTGTGTGTTTTTTTTTTATGTGGCCACGCACCATTCCTCAACTTCTTTAGATCAGCGCATATTCATGTTGGGGGGGGGGTTTCAGGGAGCTTTCTCCCTTCTTACCTCCTGCTGCAGCCTACCAGACATTCAGCCCAGCGTCGGGGCTGCTTGGCCGTGGAGCCTGGTGTATGGCAGGAACGGAAGCAGGAGCCGTTTCCCTGCCTCCTGATGCAGCCCGACACACCGCACGTAGGTGGGCAGTCCTGCCCATGGAGAGAAAAGGTCCATGGGAGGAGCTGCGTGCAGTCGGGCATGCGCGCAGCCCTCCCGTTGCCATCTTTTTGGTGGAATAAAAACGGGCAGCGGCTGTGTTTGTATTTAAAGGCGCAGGAAGCCTGGCGGGCCATATAAATGTCCTCAGCGGGCCGCATGTGGCCCGTAGTTTGAGGACCGCTGTTCTAATCCATGCTGACCTACGTCACCAGCCGCCATGCCTACACCGCCACACTCAGCTGCGCCCAACTCTCTGTCTCCACGGCCAGTTCACACAGGCCGGCGGAACGTCCCACCCCCGGCACATCGTCCCGGCTCACTGCAATGCTCCACGGAGCATATACAAGCCACTGGCCACCAATGTCAATTTTAAGCAAGTAATATATAGATTGCATATCTTTAAGCCAGTAATATATACATTGCTGGTACATGCCAGAAATGTATATATTACTGGCACATGCCAGCAATGTATTTATTACTAGCACCACTGCCCAACAATGCATATTTATAAGCCAGGAATATATAGATTGCTGACACATGCCATCAATCTATATATTGCTGGAACCACTGGGCACCAATATTTATTTATAAGCCAGTAATATATACAATGCTTGTACATGCCAGCAATGTATATATTACTGGCACCACTGCCCACCAATGTATAATTTTTATGGTGGCAACGTATACATTGCTGGCACAGGCCAGCAATGTATACATTATCACTGCCACTGGACACCAATGAAGATTTTATTATGGCGGCAATGAATACATGGCTGGCACAGGCCAGCCATGTATACGTTACCGCCAACACTGGCCACCATTGTATATTTTATTTAGATTTACTAAGGGGTATATATATATTAAGCTTGGTGAAGTGATAAACGGTCTGGTTTTTATCACGATCAATAAGTTCATACCTGTCATTTTTCAAACCAAGCCTGTAACTTCACATGTACGAACGGATTGGCTGGTGATAAAGAACAGACACTATCACTTCACCGAGCTTGATAAATCTATTAGAATTCTGTGAACCAATTATCCCTTAAAGTGTTGGGATCACTCCCCCCTCCAATGTGTTTCCTGCAACATCCGGTTTCAATCTTTTCAAATACTGCAAAACCTTCCTCTTCTTAAGTGGAGAACTTAGGCCCTGTATGTGCCATGTCAAAAATTGAATGTATTTACGTGTAACGAGTGTATCAGTCGGTAGCGTACTTATATCAACCTAATACCAGACTTTGAAAACATGTAAAACAAAGTAAATAACTGGTTTGTGGAGTCCCCACTCCAAGCGAGCTGAGGCACAGCCACAAGTATTTCTAGGCAAACAATCAACCAATGAGACCAGCTATACAGTAATAGGATCTTAATCTTGTAATTTTTTAAACAATGGGGTGGATGTATTATACCCTCTGATGTACATTCACCTTGGCCCACTCCTCAGGTTATGCGCCAGATCTTGCTCTTATCCTGAGATCTCCTGTGCATACCAAAGCGGTCTGTGCTGTGGAGATAGGCAATGACACCTGCAGCTGTCAGAAAGGTCAATACTATTAACCAGTCATACATTGCCCCCTTATATCGGTGAGGTATCTTGTAGGTAACAGTCCCGATAATGTAGTATTCATTCTAGCACACTGCACTTTTTTTAAACTCTGTGTGGTCCGCTTTGGCTGCACAGTAGATTTTTCTGTTTGATTTTGAGAAAACGGGAGCGCGAATCGAATGCAGATATGGATTATATTTTGCTTCTATAAGCAAAATAGAATCGAAAATAGCCAAAAATGTATGCATGTGTACACAGCTTAAGGGGGGTATTCAATCTTGGCAGCTATTTCCGACAGGGGAAATAAATGCCACCACCTATTCAATGCTACCGTTTATGACAGCATTGACGGTGGATTCCAACAAAACAGATCCACCTTTAAAACAAGTCTGATCTGTTTTTCCGGAAATGCCAGAATTCACTGACATTTTTCATCAATCTGCGGCCATTTTCACAGACCAGCCCAATTTCCGACACTCAACAGATGGATCATCAACATCTGCCTAATTCCAATAGCAGGAATCCCGGACTGAATACCTCCCAAAGGGGCACATGCTTATCGCGCCGCTATAATACTGTGTAACCTGATGCGCTATCTCCAGGAGGGGACATTGCAGGAGGGGGGAGTTAGCGCTCCCCTGCTTCGGCAGACAAGATGTTAATACATCTTGTCGATGTCTCTTCCTGCTTCGCCTCGCTAACGAGGCGAAGCAGGAAGGGACAGCTCCCCCCTCCTGCAATGTCCCTCCCCCCTCCTGCAATGTCCCTTCCTGGAGATAGCGCATCAGGTTACACTCCTGTCCCTGGCCGGCTCGACTGGGCATGCGGGGACAGCGCTGTCCATGCTGTTTAGATAGGGCTCCACTAGCCTGCTGCTGGCGAAGCCAAAACCGGCATCGGGCGGAACGGTCAGCGATACTGACCGTTCATACATTCGGCCTACTATCATTTAGGTCAGGCATTCCCAACCACGGTCCTCAAGGCACACCAACAGTGCAGGTTTTAGTGATATCCAGGCTTCAGCACAGATGGTTTAATCAGAATCCCTCAGATACTAATTAAGTCACCTGTGCTCAAGCCTGGATATCGACAAAACCTGCACTGTTTGTGTGCCTTGAGGACCGTGGTTGAGAATGCCTGATATAGATAGCAGTGCCGCATAGCGCCCCTGTCCTTTTCCGCATCCCGGCTCCTTCATACATGGGGGAGAAGCGGTATCAGTGCACATAACGTGCGCGGATACCCCTTCTCCCCATAACGAACGTTCATACATCTGCCCCAAAGGCACAAATCTACATTGAATTTTTTCTCTTTATGTATATCAAATACCTTTTTTAAGCATGCACCTGACCATTGTTTTCTTATCTAACCTACAAGCCATTGTCTACATTTCCTAATTTCTCCGGGTGGCAGATACAAAGATCAGTCTGCCACACAGGATCTTGGCATATTTTGTTATGCAGGCGAAAGGGAGGAAGTCACAGTGCTAACAGAGCACAGAGCCAAGGGTGTTCCAAACTGTTGAGAACATAATAATTTGTGTTTTTATGGTATCTAGTAAAAAAAACCTGTCATGCAGCCTGAAGGGAGGGATAGGTGAGAATTGTAAACAATATTATTATAGTCCTGGATTATTTTATGTTTGTCTATCAGACTGCACCTTTATCTACATTTTTAGATGGGTTTCTCACATTTTTAAGAAACCTACGAGTGTGGCAGATGTTCGGAGAATACACAAATACCTGTATACTGTATGTACTTACAGAATCACTCACACACAGGTTTCAGCAGTGTCCACTTACCATGAATGTAGCCCTTACCCTGATACGCTATCAATTTATACCTCTTTTACACCACTGACAAATCAGGAACAGTGGCGGTGTAAATGGGGTCAACCCGTGTCCATTTACACAGGACCTCTACCCAGGTCCTGACCTGGGTGAAACACGGCTAGGACCCATGTAGAGGCCAATGTAAATTGTGCCAGCACGGGTTGTGGCAGTGCTGCAGGGGGTCCATGCACGTCGTGCAGCGCTGGATCCCTGCGGCGGATGGGCAGTAAGTGGCGGATGGAAACTAGTAGCGCTTCCCATCTGCTGCAAGGACCCCGCCGCTGCAGGGTCCGGAGGCTCCCCCTTGACAATGAGCAATCCCTACCCCCCTTGGCAACGAGCAATCCCCCCACCTTGGCAATGACCAATCCTTGGCAACAAGCAATTTCACTCCCTGTTCAGATGTTTGAGGGTACACGTATCCCCCTCCCACCTCCTTGCCATAGCTTGCGGTGCCCATCCCAATATCACCTAGCCGCGCTCCCTCCGAGTCCTGCCCTGAGGTTACTCCCCACTATAATTGAACCAGGATCCCCCTTTATTTATTACTGGCCACGGCTGCTGTAACTCCCCTCTGCAGCCGCAGGGTCCCTGCGGCGGATGGGGGGAGAGGGAAGAGTGAGTGACACACACACACACACACACACACACACACCCCATTTCACCCTCCTTGGCAACGAGCAAGCATCTTTAATGACATACACACGAAAAAGCAGGGCTGACCACGGTTCAATGTAAATGATGCAGACCTAGGTGCTGTGTAAATGGGGTGTAAAGCAGGGTCAGATCCTGGAAACTCCAGCGTTCAAAGACCAAGGTCCGACCAGGGTTTTTGGTGTAAAATGGGTATTAGATGACTACTGACAGATAAAGCCAAGACAACGGGTATGGGTGAAAACCGGACCAGGACAAAACCCCCGGACCAGACATCAAACTCTGAATTTTGGAGCTTGTAGCCTCCGGTCCGGGGGGTGTCCTGTTCGGGGGTGTCCTGTCCGGGGGGCTGCATGTGACACCTGTCACCAAGTAGAGGAGGAGGGGGTAGAATAAAGCCTCCCTGTATGGTCCGGGCATGTAGCAAAAACCGGACCGTCCGGACCACACGGGGAGGCTGTAATCTCCCCTCCACCATGTCCCTGGTGATAGCTATAACAGGGACCCCCGGACAAGACACCCCCCGGACAGGACACCCCCCGGACCGGACCCTACAAGCTCCGGACTGCAGATTTTGATGTCCTGTCCGGCGGTCCGGAGTTTAGTCCGGGTCCGGTTTTTACATAGTCCCCAAGACAACTGCATAATGTATGTGAAGTGACAGGTCATCAGACCCTCCAACATGACCGATTCCATGAATTAGAAAATGTTCTGCTCCTGGACTCGCCTCTGCATGATTTGTGATTGCGTTGAAATCGTTGATACAAAGAAATAATAGTTGAACATGGCAAGCACATGAGGGAAGCCCAGGAGCAGCGGAATGGGTGCCTGGCGGAGGGGGTCAGTCTGTTATCTCCTGCACTGATACTGGGTTACATTAGCAAATAGAGGTAAACATTCCCAGGCACACTGTTATAATATAATGAATACACCAACTCCTAATCTGTGGCTGGTTGGAACTACAAGTCCCAGCACACCCTATTAGTTGAATGCACAACTACAATCACTTCACCTCACTGACTGGGGTAATAGCAGCCTCTGACTGACTGACTCCTGTACATGTGCAGACGCCCCGATGTCACGCAGCTGACCTTTGAATAGCAGTACATGGCTATGGATGAACGGGATGGCGTTAACCTTGGCGAAGATGTAGACGGAGCGGCAGGGCGGGGACAGCAGGTCCAGGTACAGCGTCAACTCTGCCATAGTGCTGCTCAGTGAGGACCGGATTCTAGCAGCCCGCAACACAAGTAGTTACTGCAACTTCTTAAAAAAAAAAAGGCTGTTACCGGCTGTCTATAACCCACACTGACGGGCCACCCCTCCCCAATGCACGCCCGCGGCCCGCCCACTTACGCCTGGCCCAGATAAATAACCTCACGTGCAGGTGCAACTTCAGTCAGGTGACTCAGGTCAGGGGCTCCAGTCCAAAGCCTCCAAGAGACAGAGAGGAAACGTGATACTTACGTCAATTATCCGCTCACAGTGCACGAATAGCGTATTTGTGCCCCTCCTTAGTGCATGAGGTTCTGTTGTTTCCCCACGGGATGATATATACTTGTTGCTCATCATAATGAAAGGTTCAGTGACAGATTGAACATATGACTGGGTGAAGTTGTCCCTCATAATATAGTTCCATTCTTGTTCTTATTTTGTATAATGTACACTTTTGATTATTGGACATACGGGATACGGTCATATTGTCG
The DNA here is from genome assembly GCF_055691185.1 of Crinia signifera. NCBI lineage: Eukaryota > Metazoa > Chordata > Amphibia > Anura > Myobatrachidae > Crinia > Crinia signifera. The sequence continues at coordinate 354,569,746 of NC_139217.1, forward strand.
GCCCGACTTAGGTCGACAGTCATTAGGTCGACAGCGTTGGGTCGACAGGCAACCAGGTCGACAGGGTTCTAGGTTGACATGGATGAAGGTCGACAGGTGTCTAGGTAAACATGGAACAAGGTTGACATGGTTTAGTTCGACAAATGCGTTAGGTCGACATGGGTTTTTTCACAATTTTTTGAGCCGACGTGCCGATAGGCGGTATTTCATGCCCTACCATCCACTAGGGCGTGGTTGGAGAATAAAATTGTGTGCGGAGCGCAGCGAGGCACCATGCCTGAAGCATCGCGAGCGCAGCCAGGGGCTGCGGTTGATGTCCAACTGTGTCCATGTTGACTGTGTCGACATTCGGTAAAAAAAACCCAGAAAAAAACCATGCCGACCTCGCGACCTGTGGACCTAACTCATTTGTCGACCTAAACCCATGTCGACCTAGACACCTGTCGACCTAACACATTTGTCGACCTAAACCCATGTCGACCTAGACACCTGTCGACCTAGAACCCTGTCCTTGCTGCCTGTTGACCCAACAGTGTCGACCTAATGACTGTCGACCTAAGTCGGATCGACAATACGATCCACACCTGGACATACACAGTATAGAATTATTAAGTTAATTTATGATCCTTCCTGTTAATGGTCATGAAGTGTGACCACACACAGTGCTATTTGTGCTAGGTGCATTTGTACTATATCACAGCGCATCTAGTTAAAATTACATGCAATACACTACAATAGCATGCGATTTGCACTAGATACGATGCGATCTTGAACAAAAACTGCTGCCTGCACATACTGTTTTGACTTGCTATAGGAACTACGCGGGAGCACCAGTCAGGATTTTTAGAGGGGGTCTTCAAATGTAATCCAAAGTCTCCCACTCTGCAGCACATTGAAGCAGGGCTGCCATCAAAAGTTGACGGGACTGACAATATAGGCAGGCCTCCCACCCCCCGCACCATAAGATAAGATCGGATGCGATGGGACATCGCATTTTGATGTTGCATCATATCCGATCGCACAAGCGTATGGGGTACATTAGAATTCTTGGTACTTGTTTCCTAGCACGGCCACATATCTTATGGATCGTGTACCTTTAGTTAAGGTACACGATCCATACGATGGACCCGATTTCCTTTGAAATCAGGTCCATTTGGCCGGCTAGGACAAAATATCGGGGGCATCGCGTCGGTCGGGACCGTTAACAATGGTCCCGACGCGACCGACGCGATGCCCGCGATTTCCCCATAGGCTTCAATGTTAAAAAATATTTTAACATTGAAATCGTGTCGGGAAAGGTAAAATATCGGGGGCATCGCGTCGGTCGGGACCATTAACATAGGTCCCGACGCGATGCCCCCGATTTTTACATAGGCTTCAATGTTAAAAGATTTTTTAACATTGAAATCATGAAAAAATGTGAAAAATGTGAAATGGGCCAATATGACCCATTTCACATTTTAGATGTCCCCGTCGTCACCCCACGATAGACGCCAACCCGAAGCGTGGCGAGCGCAGCGAGCCCGCGAGGGGCGGCGGTGCGCGTCCTCCGACCTTTTCATTCCCCTACTATCCACGTCGGCGTGGAGTTGAGAATAGAATAGTGTGGCGAGCGCAGCGAGCCACCGAGCCCGAAGCGTGGCGAGCGCAGTGTGCCCCGCGAGGGGACGCGGATACCTTCACAGTTATACGCGTCCCCTCGCGGGCTTCACAGGTGTCCGTGGCGACGCGGACACCTGTGAAGTCCGCGAAGCGACGCGTTTACCTGTGAAGGTATCCGCGTCCCCTCGCGGGGCTCGCTGCGCTCGCCACGCTTCGGGCTCGGTGGCTCGCTGCGCTCGCCACACTATTCTATTCTCAACTCCACGCCGACGTGGATAGTAGGGGAATGAAAAGGTCGGAGGACGCGCACCGCCGCCCCTCGCGGGCTCGCTGCGCTCGCCACGCTTCGGGTTGGCGTCTATCGTGGGGTGGGGTGTACGCCGTGACATTTGGGGGGGTTGGAAATATTTTACATTGAATCCAATGTAAAATCGGGTCCCAGGGACCCGATTTACATTTAATTCAAAAAAAAAAAATCGGGTCCAAAATCGGTCGGTCGCGACGATCGCATCGCATGCGACCAAATCGCATGCGATGCGATCGACCCGATTTTTCCGACACGACCACCCCGATGTAAATCGGTGTGGCCGTGCTAGGAAACAAGTACCGAATTCTTTCAATGGCATGAACGGCGGTAAACAGGGTCATGTTTGAATCTGCATAGACAAAGCTACAGTACAAGCAAACAAAGAGGCATTTCACTAAACAATACCAGTACAGTAATAATAACTTAATATTACTGTACTGGTATTGTTTAGGGAAATGCCTCTTTTTTCTGGAAGATTATAAGATATCGTGACATGCTGCAGCCTGCTCAGAGACTCCAGTCCCCTTCCCTTAGATCAGGCTTTCCCAATCACGGTCCTCAAGGCACACCAACAGTGCAGGTTTTAGTGATATCCAGGCTTCAGCACAGATGGTTTAATCAGAATCACTCAGGTACTAATTAAGTCACCTGTGCTCAAGCATGGATACCACTAAAACCTGCACTGTTGGTGTGCCTTGAGGACCGTGGTTGGGAAAGCCTGCCTTAGATGGTGGGGCAGAGGGCTAGAGACAGGGGGTAATTGGTTAAATTGTGGGGCACTGGGATGGGTGATGGCTGGGTAGATGGGGGCACTGGGCTGGGGATGAGGGATGGCAGCACTAACCTGGTGATTGCTTGCATGGTCCACGCGCATTACAGTTCCTCATGTTCGGCTGCTGCATCTACTTGATGCCCCCAGTCTGGTCCAGCACATGATCAGTGCTGGCATAAAGGGAGGGGATCTGAAAAGTCATTCCCCCCCACTTGTCTCTCAAGCAGCACGGTAGCCGGTGCCGGAAGGTAGCCACAAAAGTCATTTCCCTCACTGGTACAGTCAGCGCCAGAGTAGTGACTGTGACCGGCGCAGGCGGGAGCTGCCAAGTCTTTCCCACCGCTGTTGTTGCATTCAGCACTGAAGCCAGAGCTGGGGATGGTGCCGGGTGGGAGCCGCCAAGTTATACCCACCCCCCTGCTGTACTCGCATTCAGCAATGGAGCCGGAGCTGGGGACGTCGCCGGACAGCAGCCGCCAAGTTATACCCACCCCCTTGCTGGACTCATTCAGGGCTGGAGCCGGAGCTAGGGTAGAAGCTGCCAAGATCGCCGCGGGGTCTCACAATCACTGCTTGTGCTGGGAGGTTGCATAGCAGTGGATTGGAGACAGACGTGGAGCAGGCGGCCGGATGCTGTGGGCAGCTGCCCGGTCCCCTCTAGAGCCCGGGACAGCTGTACCCAGGGCACCCCCCTGTCGGCGGCCCTGCATTGAAGTACAGGAGTCTGCAACAGCCCTGAAAATTAGACTTTTTATACCCTAGATACAGTATGGAATGCAGTATTAATATTTAACAGCACAGATGGTCTATAGAAGGGGTAGCCAACTCCAGTCCTCGAGAGCTACCAACACTTCACATTTTCTTGTACAGAGGTGCACTCATTACCGACTAATACATTTTAACATTTTAAAAGATCCACAGAATTTACTTGTGATTCTGTGAGGAGACCTGCAAAACATTAACTTTTGGTAGCTCTTGAGGACTGGAGTTGGCTACCCCTGGTCTATAGTATAGGCTGTTTCAAACATTGTCTGACTGTACCTGTACCGGTCGGCACTGGAGAAAGTCCTGTGATTGGCGTAGTGCATTGTAAACTGCCCGCAGCTCCAGAATATTGATTGATGGATAACTGAGCTTCTTCCCAAGTCCATTTTCCATGTAAGGTTCGGAAGACACTTTCTCATCTTTGTGGCCACCGCTACACAAGTTACGTTAGCTCGCCATTCCGAAAACCACACCACCTTCCTATGTCCACGTCACCATCTATTACCTTTAGTAAAGTTGTGGCGGGCGAGCGAGCCACTGAGATCGAAGCGCGGTGAGTGAAGCAGGATTCTACTACGGCACCCCAGCCTCGCTGGTTTGAGTCCATAGTCCCATTCGTCCATGTCGAACATCAACACCATCAGAAACACAATAAATAGCCAATCTGTGATATTGCAAACGTGTGATATATTTAGACACACAATGCAGATCACAGATGTGGCAAAATCAGGCGCACAATAACCCACAGTTAATGACACTTTCTAAAAACTGGAACCACAAGAAAAAAAATACATTAAATTAAGAAATCTTTTTATAACAATTTTTGCAACTCCTAAGAGTGAATCTGTATCACTCAAGTTTAGAACACAAATATTTCTTAAAAAAAAGGAGCGCAATTGTCATAAAAAAAAACAATAAATTTATTAATACAGTATAAAATATACACAATATAAACTTCTAAATAGAGATAATGGTTGTCACAAAGACATCTGTGGGACACTTTATGCTAATTCACACATTATTGATTCAGGCAGTAATTTGATCCATAAATTGGAGTACTGTCAATAGGAATACATGTGGGGGTTTATCTTCCCAATTTGCATATAAGCGGATTCATCCCACACAGTTCCAATGTAATAATATGCCAACTGTGCCGATTGGTTGTTTGTTATTATCAGAACAGATGGGAGCAGATTTTAGTGTCAGTGCTCCAAGTCGACAGGTTTTTGTCCAGACTGTTAACGCGGCACTATGGTCAAGTAGTTGTTGGAGAAAAGTGTATGCTCACCACTTGTAGAAACATCTGCTCTGGAAGATAATTTCCGAACTCCAAGATTTAGGGAGACCGCACTGCGGCGGTTTTGCAGGCTCTTATTCCGCTGTATGGATCCAGGACCTGAAGCGTCCACACACCTCGTGAACGCAGTATGGGATGTATGTGGATGATACACAGATGCAAAGGCTGCTTTCAATCAGCCTGCGTACCACAGCACCGCTGCCACTTGTATGCACTCGGGTGAGAGAGTAGGATTAGCTGCACGGGTGTAGCGTCACCCTAGAAAGCCGGTGAACTGCCTTTGACGTTTTTCAGTGCTTTAGCAAAGTGTCCCACACTCGTCACTTGAAACACCGGGGGTCTTGACGGGTTTCATCAGAAGAAAAATACAAGCACAAGGCAAGTGGAGCAGCGCTACTATTAAAAAAACAATGACAATGATACCAGATGATTGGAGTTTATATATTATCCTTTACTGAGATAAATTAGGACCTGATCACAATTTAATACAATACAATGCAATAAAAAATGGTGTAAAAACACAACAAGTTCCAGACCACTGTGGAGGGTGATTCAGTGTGAAATAAATGTGGGGAAGTTACCACATGAGTATTTGGGGTAAGTGCACATTACCAGATCCTTCTTTTGATGGTATACAGATGGTGTCCTCACAATATATGCGGTGCAGGCAGACCTTTGATAAAGCTGCCGGACGCAGTGAAACGCCTCCAGACCCTGGACACCACTTGTGGACCATTCACTGTTGTGGATCAGTGTTCCGTTACCACTACCAGGATCCTCAATTCTTTAATATTGGCGGATACCGAGCACATTACCCCCAGGTGACCAAACATCATCATCATCATCTGTCGCCTGACCTAGTGGGTTGTGAACCCTGCTCGGAAGCCTCTCCTCAATACTTACCTATCGTTGTCTTATTGGCGGACACCGCTCCAAGGAAACCTCTGGTGATTTCAACTACCACCATTCACCCTAATAAGAGGACCTATCATCTGGTGAGCGGAAGCCCTTATCCTCCAGCAGTTGCTGCCTGCACCGCAAATATTGCGAGGACACCATCTGTATACCATCAAAAGAAGGATCCGGTAATGTGCACTGGTACTCTTTACCTAGAAGGGCGCCCATCGCGGGCATTGCACTAAAAAATCGGGTGCGATGCGACCGACGCGATGCCTGCGATTTCCCATAGGGAACAATGTTAAATGTCTCAATTGACCCGATTTTCCTGTTCAATGCCTCAATTGACATGATTTTTCCATAGGAAACAATGTTAAATGGGCCACAGAGGCCAAATAGGCACCCTGAAGTGTGAAATGGCCACCCCAATTGTTAATGCCACCCCACGATCAACGTGAACCCGAAGCGTGGTGAGCGCAGCGAGCCCACGAGGGGCGGCGGTACGCGTCCTACGACCTTTTCATACCCCCACTATCCACGTTGGCGTGGAGTTGAGAATAGAAAGTGTGGCGAGCGCATCGAGCCACCGAGCCCGAAGCGTGGCGAGCCCCACGAGGGGACGCGGATATGCTGCACATAATCACAACTACACACACACACCCATCCATGCGTCCAATGCTCACAACTACATGCCACAGGCTTTACACTACTTACCCTATATCTCTATTAACTCCTGCACCCTACACCACTCACAAAACACACAACCTCACCTTTTACACTCACATCTGCAATACACACTTTAGCACACATTTGGTTGAAGGTCCCTTGGGTAGCTGCTGGCCTCAAAACTCACGGTGTACCACAGTACACTTTACTGTGTTAGCCCACTGATGGACAAAATGGATTGTAAAACACACACACATCCATGCCTCCAATACTCACAACTACACACACACACACACACCCATCCATGCATCTCACGGAAAACCAATCTTCATAACACTATCACAGACTACACCCCCATTACAATTATATGCACTTTGATTTAAAAAAATGTCTGCTTTTACTCAAATGCACTTCAAGCACATCATTCAGCAAATAAAAAAAAAATAAAAAATATCTCACACACATATATTTCTACTTTTAATGGGGCGCGATGAATCACCTAGTAGTATATGAATAATATATTTGAAAACCACAAACCTTAGTAAATATAAAAATAGATTGAGGACGTAGGGCCTTCCTTGTTCCTATCACATTACCCTTCATAAAGGCCACAGGGATATCACAAATACTGGGATGATATAAGTATTCTTAAAAGTATGAATCTTTATTAAGACAGATCTGAACAGATAACGTATACACTTGAGTGGCCAAATTATGATGACCGCTTGACACGTATACGCAGATTGGCCATAACTTCACGTTGTTGCTGCTAGAGGGCGAGATAGCTATAAAAATTAAATGCAGGACAAGTGAAGCATCAATGGCACTGTGTTTCTTGCAAAGAAATTGACAAAAAACGTGATTAAACAGAGTTTGAACGCATTGTAGGTGCTCGAACCGTCGGTACCAGTATCAGCAAAACGGCTGCACTTGTGAAGTACTCGAGAGCAGCGGTTATTAATGTTTATAGAGAGTGGACTACCAAGTGGAAAACCAGGTCTCAACTTCAGGCTTGTTATCGTCACAGGCTGCTGAATGCTCGATCTGAAAAGAGTGTTTCCAAAGTTGTCCAGTCCAACAGAAGAGCAACAGTACATCAAATTGCGGGCAATCTCAATCAAGGAGCAACTGCGAAGGTCTCTGAATGGACTGTTCACCGCACATTACACTGTACAGGCTATGGAAGCCGACAACCTGTTAGAAAACCTCTACTGTCTGCCTTTAACAAGAGCAGATGTCTCCAGTTCGCGAAGAAGCACAAGGATTGGACAGTAGATGACTGGAAATGGGTCATGTGGTCCAATGAATCGCGTTTTCAATTACACCATGCAGATGGCAGGGTGCGAATATGGAGCAAACAGCACGAAAGCATGGACCCCAACTGCATTGCCAACAATATTGCCTCCACAGCTGGTGGAGGCAATATTATGGTTTGGGGGATGTTTCCTTGGCATTGTATGGGTCCTTTGATTTCTGTGGACCGTCATCTGAATGGCTAAGGGTATTTGAGTGTTATCACAGCTCAAGTACATCCTGTTATGTTAATGTGTACCATGCCAGCGATGGATACTTCCAGCAGGACAATGCTCCCTGTCATTAGGCTGGCATTGTCCTCATATGGTTCGAAGAGTATGACAAAGACTTTGCCTTGCTAAGTTGGCCTGCACAATCACCAGATCTCAATCAAATTGAGAATCTGTGGGATGAGATCGAATGGGTCATCAGCAGAGCCGGCGCCACCACTAGGCAGGACTAGGCATTTGCCTAGGACGCCGGCCGCTGGAGGGCGGTACTGAGCCGCTGAGGTACCATAAAGAGGTACCCGAAAGCGGGGAGCAGGTAAGTCTGTGTGATCCCCTCTCATATCCCACCCGTAGCATGGTCCTCCCTGCTCCCCCCGCGCCGCCCGCTCCCCGCTGGGGGGATTTCAGCGCGGCACCACCTATGCTCCGGGGGGGGAGGGGGGGTAGTATCGCCCGCCGCAGTATCGCCCACCGCACACACCCCCCCCCCGTGCCGCAGTATCGTCCACACCCGTGCCCCCCCCCGGCGGGCGTTTTTTTTTGCCTGGGGCGGGCGGGGGGCTAGCACCAGCTGGATCCAGTACCATCAAATCTTAAGGAATTGGAAAGTGCAGTTCATCGGATATGGTCTCATATTCCTCATACCACCTACCAACATCTCAGAGTCCATGCCAAGAAGAATCCATGCAGTATTAAGGGCAAAAGATGGTCCAACATTGTATTGAGGGGGTGGGCATAATAATTTGGCCACTCAGTGTATAGCGAATATAGATGAAAGAAAATGGTGGAACACATATGCATTCCACCCAGCAGTCCCTGAACTCCTTCCCCCGTGTTACCGGAAGGAATAGGAGAGCGGCGTTGAATGGTGGAAAATGATCACGTGCCGAATCCCAATAGAGATATTTATAGTGGAGCACTTAATGCGCTTCAGCCCCGCTGGAAGTCGAAAGATGGGGAATAATTGGCCTCTGGAGCCTTTACTGTATCCGGCACGATCATATCACCTCTATGCAGATGACACCCAAATCTACCTCTCCTCTCCTGATCTGTCCCCCACTGTTTTCTCTCAAGTTTCCAACTGCCTCGCTGCCATCTCTACCTGGATGTCTGAGCGATTTCTGAGGCTGAATATGGACAAAACCGAACTTATTATCTTTCCCCCACCCAGAGCTATGCCCCCTACTAATATCTCTATCACTGTTAACAACACCATCATCTCCCCTGTTCCCCAACTCCGCTGCCTGGGTGTCACTCTTGACTCCTCCCTCTCCTTTGCACCCCACATCCAAGCCCTGGCCCATTCTTGCCGGTTCCAGTTACGCAACATTGCTCGCATCAGGCCCTTTCTCTCACAGAGTGCAACTAAGCTGATCATCCACTCATTAGTCATCTCACGGCTTGACTACTGTAATGCTCTTCTCACTGGCCTCGCTCAATCCCAACTAGCTCCTCTCCAATCTGTCCTCAATGCTGCAGCCAGGCTTATCTTCCTCTCCCACCGCTCTAACTCTGCTACTCCCCTTCAACAAAATCTGCACTGGCTTCCATTCCCCTACAGAATCCTCTTCAAACACCTCACACTCACATACAGGGCCATCTCTAATTCCATTGCTCCATATATCTCTAACCTTATCTCCATTCATACACCCTCCCGCCCTCTACGGTCAGCTGACGACTGTCGTCTCTCCTCCACCCTGATCACTGCTTCCCATGCTAGAGTACAGGACTTTGCCCGTGCTGCACCCCTTCAGTGGAACGCACTCCCTCGCTCCATTAGACTCTCCCCGACCTTGCAAAGCTTCAAACGGGCACTGAAAACTCACCTATTCATCAAAGCGTACCCTTCCACTGCATAAACCAGCTGATTCTCCGACCCCTTGCCTGTTTACATCCTGCTATCTAACCACCACCCCCTCGCTTGCACCTCTTGTAATCTGTCTGTCTCCCCTTCCTACTAGATTGTAAGCTCCTCCGAGTAGGGCCCTCTTCCCTCCTGTTGTCAAAGCCCACTTCTCTTCACATTTCACTCACAGCTCTCCTTTACTCCAACACTCAGTGACCATCTTCATACGCATCTCCATCATTGGCCTCAAGCCTCTAGTTGTATGTTGATTGAGTCCTCACTACTTACATTTAAGCTGTAATGTGTATTGAACTGTGGTGCTCTTTATTTGTACTGTATTTTTGTTATTTATTCAATGTTATGCCAAGTTTTGTCTCCCTGTATTGTTCCTTTGTACGGCGCTGCGAAACACTTGTGGCGCCTTATAAATAAAATTATAATAATAATAATAATAATAATAATAATTATAATAGTTCATTAGATGGGTCATGTATAGAAGGATAAATACCAAGGTGGAATGCATATGCCTTCCACATAGCTAAAATAAGATATATATAATGAAAAATGTTATATATACTACTGTACAGAGGGCATTTTCTCTTTAGATGGGACATGATAATAAAACACTAAGATTTCTTGTATAATGAAAACATTATTGTGCCCAAAATAGAAAAAAATTAAGAATTGTCAATTAGAGAGAAATACATCAGGAAAAACTAAATAGACATATCAAATATGTTAATCAATAACAAATAATAATATACGTTTGTTAGGAGAAAAATAAATACATACATACATACATATATATATATATATATATATATATATATATATATATATATATATATATATATATATATGAATTGCTTCACAGGTTGGCACTCCAATTTGGGCTGTTCCAGCGGGCCGGTGCCTGGCACATAATAAATGAAATGGAAAGCACTTACCCCCCACTTGGAGAAGGATGGAGCCGGCACACAGCAATAGGTGAAAAAAAACTGACAGCCCTTTCACCTCTGATGAAAACTGCCTGCGTGCAGTTGAAACGGCTGTCAGGTCAACAGCCACTGGTCTGCAACTATGCTTTTGCATTAAAACCTTCTTCATATTTTTTCACCTATTGCTGTGTGCCGGCTCCATCCTTCTCCAAGTGGGGGTATATACAGTCCAGTTTGTGGACCCCTGCTGTACACATCCGTTTACTGTGGAGTTTTTATGGCCTGTGATTGTTGAGTCATCATAGTTATTGTGACCGGATCTTTTCGATATTAAGAAATCTGCTATTCGACCATCAGTGGGTAGATAATTCTGCATAGTGATTGGCCAGTGATTATTGAATTTATATCGTGATCTGGACTGTTCTGATATTAAGACGCTTGTAACCCTGCCCCCTGTGGCTTGTCTAATACAACCTGGTGTTTCAGAATTGTCATCTTTCTGATATCTGTGTAAGATTTACCTCTTTTCAAAGGAGACCCTATCCAGTAAACTCTGATGTATGAAGTATAACTTCCATCGCCCCTGAGGAAGTCAATTTATATGACGAAACGCATTGGGAATTTCATCCGATATTGGAAATCTCCACTTCAGTGACACTATTTCATCCTACTTGTTAGATGAAGTGTATTATCCATATACTGTGATGTCAATTCTTGGCCCAAAGGGCATTTTCTATTGTTATTAATAAATTGTCATTTTATTCAGTGGTTGTAATTACATATATTAGCGCACCCTGCATTTCCCTTCTTTTTTCATCTCTAAAACCCTGGGTCCTGTCTAACAGGGGATCCCGCAGTGGTGCTGCTTTCACTCTGTATTGAGCGCAAGTTTGGGGTATTGTTGTGTTTGTTTTTATATATATATATATATATATATATACATACATACACAGACATTCCTCACTTAGCGCTGCGACTGCTTGGACTTACGACCCCGCCCGCTCGGATTTATGACCTGCGCGCCTACACACTCGCAGTTACGACCTGCCCAGACTGTTTAGCAACCCGCTGCGTACAGCGTCTCAGCGTCAATTTGTCATGGCAGAGAAAAGGAATAATATGACAGGAGAAAGTGGCAAGAAAGGGAGGGCTATTGATCTTCAGCTGAAAATGAGGATCATAAACGATCATGAAGCTGGAATTTTTTTTAAAGAGATTGCAAGTGAGTTGGAGCTTGCACATTCAACCATTTCAACAATCTTGAAGGATAAGGAAAGAGTGAAGGAGGCAGTGAAAGCATCAACAGGCTTTAAAGCCATAATAACTAGGCAGCGGAAAGGCCTCATTCATGAAATGGAGAAATTACTGGCAATCTGGTTTGATGACCACATACAAAAAAGAATGCCTCTGAGCCTTTCAATAATTTAAGCCAAGGCACGCAGTATCTTCCAGACTTTGAAGGTGCGTGAAGGGGAAGAATCAACAGGTACATTTACAGCAAGCAATGGATGGTTTCAAAGGTTTCATCGCAGATTCAACCTTCATAATCGCAATATCAGCAGTGAGGCTGCGAGTGCTGATGTAGAAGCAGCAGAAAAATGTGTGGGTGAATTTGATGAAATCATCATGGCAAGCAGCTACTGTCCGGAACAAATCTTCAATGTGGATGAAACTGGCTTTTTCTGGAAAAAAATGCCTGAAAGGTCCTACATACACACAGAAGCTAAATCAATGCCCGGCTTCAAGGCTTTTAAGGACAGAGTCACTTTATTGTTGGGAGGAAATGTCGCTGGTTTCAAATGAAAGCCTTTGATCCCTGAACCCACTTGCATTGAAGCAAATTAGTAAGCACATGCTGCCCGTTTACGATCGTGCAAATAGCAAGGCATGGATAACACAAGCTTTATTTGAAGATTGGTTCATCAACTGCTTCATACCCCAGATCAAGCGTTATTGTCTGCAACAGGGCATTCCCTTTCATATTATCCTCCTGCTTGATAATTGCCCAGGACACCCTCAACATCTTGATGATGTAAACCAGGATATAAAGGTTATGTTTCTGCCAAAAAAACACAACTTCTATCCTACAGCCAATGGACCAACAGGCTATAGCCACGTTCAAGGCATACTATTTGCACACCACTTTTTCCAAACTTGTATCAGCAACAGAAAATTATGAAGTAACCCTTCATGACTTTTGGATGGCCTACAACATTTTAGACTGCATAAAGAACATTGCAACAGCTTGGGAAGAAATGACAGAAAATTGTATGCAAGGCATATGGAAAAAATGTCTAAAACGTTTTGTGAATGATGTTGAAGGGTTGGACACAGATGAACTTATCGATGTCATAAATCAAAACACTGTGGAGCTGGCTAACAAGCTTAATTTAGATGTGGAAGTGGAAGATATTGAAGAATGAGTGGAATATGTTGAGGGAGAGTTAACTAACGAAGATCTAATAGAATTGGAAGCACAGCAGCACTTGGAAGAGAAAGAAGGAGAAGAAAAGGAAAGAGCAGAAGAAGTAGAAAAGAAGTTCACTGTAAAGGGTGTGCTGGTGTGTTCTCAAAAGTGAATGCGGCTATGTTACAGCTTGAGGGTATGGACCCTAATGTTGAAAGGTTCACGAAAGTGAAACCCCAAATGAACAAACTTTTACAATGCTATCGTGAAATTTATGAAGAAAAGAAGACAAAGAAAAAGCAGACCACACTGACGGGATTCTTCTCAAAAGCTACACCCAGTAGTACTCCCAATACAAGTTCTGTAATTTCCTTGCCATCATCTCCCCTACCTGGGCCCTCAATAACTGTGGGTAACCCTGCTGATGACTCCAATGATGATGGTATTGTAGTCTGATTTTTTTGTGTGTTTTCCCTTTGTTTCGATTTATGTTCTCTATGCAAGTTATGCAAAGTAAAGTTATGTGAAGTAAAAAAGCATGCAAATTAAAGCAAGTTATGTTATGCAAAGTAAAATAAACTTGCAAAATAAAACATGCAAATGAAACAAATTTATGTTAACAAGTAAAGTAAAGCAAGTTATGTTTCGAAAAATGCATACTGTACTGTTTGCAAAAACAAAAAAATGCAAAGTAAAAGAAGAATTATTCTTCTATATTTATTTAGAAGTGTATTTCTTTATTTAGAAGTGTAGTTCTTTATTTAAAAGTGTACTTTACTCTTATTAAGGGGTTTTATATAGGCTTGTTTAACGACCAATTCGCTTAACGACCGGGTCGTAAGAACGGAACCCGGTCGTTAAACGAGGAATGTAATATATATATATATAAATTAGAGTATATAGAGAGTATAGTATTTCACAAGAGGAGAGACTTAAAGTACAATATTTAGTTCCATTGCTTCATTGAGACCATTGGGAAACAAACAATCCAACTTAAAAGTCCACGGAACCTATCGTCACCACGATTAGTGGGTGGTACATATTCAAGACCAGTGAGACAGAGGCAATTGGGGTCACTTTGATAGTATTCAGCATAGTGACATGAAACACTATGTAAAAGATCCCCCCTTCGATGTTCAAGGAAACAAATTTTCAGAGTTCTTTTAGTCCAACCCACATATTTTAGATCGCTACATGTCAACATATATACAATAAAAGGTAGTATTACAATTAATGAAGCCCCCAATTTTGATATTATCAGATGGCAGATTAATAGTAGTAATCTTATTTTCAATGCGGTTACAGGTAACACACTTATTATTTCCACATTTGTAACAACCAATTGGTTTTATGGGTAGCCATCCTGGTGTCATTGTTGTTTTAGTTTCTAAAGTACCTAGGAGCTGTTGAAAAATAGCCCAAGGAGGCTCCTGTACAACTACCGGAGGCTGACCAGAAGGAATGTAACAGTTTATAGACAAACCATCCTGAACACCATCCTGTTCAGACAGAGCTGCAGCACAACACCTACATGATAGTAGCTTGGGAGATTTTCTCTGAATGAGATTAGAAGTCTTGGTGCACACATACACACAATAGAAGTATGCCTTTAAAGGAAACCCAGTGTGGTATATAGTACGGAACTTAGGAGGACCCAACCTCTAACCTGTAAACAGAGTAGACAACAGTAGACAGTAAGGTATACCTAGAGCAGTCAAACAACAAAGTTAGCACAAGTCACATACAATGCAGAATATATAAGTCCAATACTGGTACAAATAATTTCAAATGCACTCCGGTACTTGTGGATTATCACGGCTCCCATCGCATGCCATATATAGTGGCATGCGATGGCATGCGATGCGATTTTTGCAGTTTTTGTCAAATTTTTTTTGTTGATTTTTCACTGAAAAGCATCCAAATGCATTGGAATTAGTATGAAACATGTTCAATGGCCCCCAAATGGCATTTTTGAGGATGTACCACCCCCACTATCAACGCGGCGGTACGCGTCCTACGACCTCTTCATACCCCCACTATCCATGTCGGCGTGGAGTTGAGAATAGAAAGTGTGGCGCGCGCAGCGAGCCACCGCTCCTGAAGCGTGGCGAGCGCAGCGCGCCCCGCGAGGGGACGCGGACACCTGTGAAGCCCGTGAGGGGACGCGGATACCTGTGAAGGTATCCACATCCCCTCGCGGGGCTCGCTGCACTCGCCACGCTTCGGGCTCGCTGCGCTCGCCACACTTTCTATTCTCAACTCCACGCCGACGTGGATAGTGGGGGTATGAAAAGGTCGTAGAACGCGTACCGCCGCCCCTCGCGGGCTCGCCACGCTTCGGGTTCGCGTTGATAGTGGGGGTGGTACAGCCTCAAAAATGCCATTTGGGGGCCATTGAACATGTTTCATACTAATTCCAATGCATTTGGATGCTTTTCATTGAAAAATCGCATGCGACCGCATGCGATCAAATCGCATGCGATTTTTTCATGTACGATGGCCATCGTGGGAGCCGTGATAATCCACAAGTACCTGCACTCCAATCAACTACTGTGCTACTTAATGAGCAAGTAGGATATGAATGCTGTAAAAAACAATCAGTAGAAGACGTTTTTACAGGGGAGACCAACCCATACTCCAGGAGATGTGCTGCTACATGCTGAATCTCTGCATGTCTCTCTCAGCTGGGTACAGATGTAGCGAAATTCATCTTTGCAGGGGATGGCGATGGCGTCGCCATCGCCATCCCCTGCCCCGCCGCCATCTGTATGCCGGAAGGGGACGCGCGCGCACGAGGTGCGCGCGCGTCCCCTTCCGACGGTGCTGCCCTCTGTCTGCTATTAGGGGGCAGCCATTTTGTCGTGACATTTTTCATTACTGCAGGAGACGGAGCCCGGAGGCTATCTGCGGTGCCGGACAGAATGCGGTGGCGGCGGCATGCGGAGGGGTAAGGGGGGTCTGACCAGAGTTCCCGGGCACCGGGGGTGCCCCGCTGGCGCTTGCTCCCCCAAGCAGCCGCGGTGGCTGCCTTATGGTAGCTATGCCTCTGCTTTGTTACAAAAATAGAAAAAGCTTGTGGGATTGCTCCAGGCTTTGCTGATTGGTGACACAGTCCTCTGGATCCACCTATAACCCCGATGTTATCCCTGTGGGACCATGCATCCCGAAGAAGAAAAAAGATTTTACAGGTAAAAACAAAAAATCCACTTACTGTACATGGGTTCTTTTTCCACCTGAGACCCTCTACACAGAGTACATGACTGGGCCTACCAAGCACTTCAGTATGAGAGAGGTCACGGATCAGCTCCCCCAAATATGGACATACAGCCTGCTGCTTCTCCAGCTGCCAGCTCTCCTCTTTATTGACCTCTGCAGATACAAACCAGTCATCATGTATCAGGGCCTGTGCTAAGTCATCACCTACAGACTACTGTGGTTTGCGTCCAGTTTCCAGGCCATGCAGTGCCTTCAGGTTACCTCAGCTATGGTCACTGCATGTGACATTGCCATCTTTTCTTATGTATATAGTGTGGTGACAGCTGACAAGTATGACAAGGCCTTTATATGTTGTAGAACATATAACTTGCTGGGATACGCCATAGGAGCTCTGAGTGGTCAGCTCATGGTGACATATGGCCATTTCTCGTACTACCACCTGAACATTATTTCCTTGGGAAGTGCGTCAGTTGCTTTTATCATCTCCATTTTCTTGCCCACGCCCAGCATGAATGTTTAAATGACCAGATCAAGCATAAAGACAGGAATGCTGTGCACTGCTCCTGCAAGGCGGTGGGCAGGTTCCTCAAGCTGAAGAAGATGTTTATTATATGTTTATTATTCATTTGATTACTTCATACAGATGTAGATTCCCACCAGCCAGTCTATTGTGTGACATTATGGAGAGACAGACAACTTGCACAAATTTCTATATGGTAGACATCCCAGGAGAATTTAGACCTGGTAAAAGAAGGATGAGAAAACCAGTATCAACCCTCTGTAGTAGCCATGAAAACCTAGATTGTCAGGTTCCCATAAAAATTACTTGGAGTCCCAGCCAGACACAAGAAGTCATAGGGCAGTATTCAATGCCTTGACAGCGAGTTAGGATGATAAGTAGTGCCAATAACTCACCGTCCGGGTATTCAACCACATTCCCCCCCCCATCTCATCCCATGGCAAACCTTGCCATGTAAGGTAATCCTCACCAGTCTCTCACAGCGAGGATTTCCTTAAATTAATGCATACGGCGAGGGAGTTTGACGGTGAGGACGGCTTTTTTGGGGGGCGAGGAGGGGGGGGATAAAATAGAGACCATGGGCCTTATTCTAGTTGGTACTTATATGTTAATTGGGCGCCCACTATAGTAAGTACGCTCATACCCCCACTATCCATGTCGACATGGAGTTGATTTTATATAGTGTGGCGAGCCCCGCGGGGAGACGCGTTAAACTAAGCAAATAGCTTAGTGGGTGCCCAACTCACATATAAGTACCTTCTAGTTCACTCTTTCCGACAAAACCCTTCTTAGATGGTCAAAACCATGTGCACTGCAGGGGGGGCAGATGTAAAATGTGCAGAGAGAATTAGATTTGGGCGAGTTATTTTGTTTCTGTGCAGGGTAAATACTGGCTGCTTTATTTTTACACTGCAATATAGATCTCACTCTGAAGTACAACCCTACCCAAATCTAATTCTCTCTGCACAAGTAACATCTGCCCCACCTGCAGTGCACATGGTTTTGTCCATCTACTGTAAGAAGGATTTTGTCAGAAAGAGTAATCTAGAATAAGGCCCCATGTCCTATACCTGAGGCAAAAAGGGCAGCCGTTAAACGGGACGTCAAGGAGATGCTGTGTCTAGGGGTCATAGAGAAGTTAAACAGCAAATGGAATAATCCTATTGTGTTAGTGTCCAAGCTTTCAGGAGCCTCAAGGTTCCGCAATTACTTCTGAAGGTTGAATAAAGTTTCTCAGTTTGACTCCAATGCTATCATTATATACCCTGTGTTGAGGAGCTAGTGGAAAGTTTAGCAAAACGTCAGTATCTCACTACTCTTGACTTAACAAAAATGGTATTTGCAAATTCCTTTGACTAAAGCTGCCATGGCAAAGATGGCCTTTTCCACTCCAGAGGGTCTTTTCCATTATAAAGTATAATGGTTTATGTGGGACCCCTGTTACTTTTCAAAGGGCCATGAACAAGTTGCTCCAGGCTCAGAGACTATGTTGCAGTGTATTTAGAGGACTTAGTTGTGCCTGGGATTCACCTTCCAAAGGTGGAGGCAGTATTAATGTCTCTAAGGAAACTCATTGCTTTTTGGACTTGCAGCCATTTAAGCTTGAAGTGCATCATCGCACTGAGAAACATCCCTTGAATGCAGATGCCCTTTCCAGGAAGGTGGTGTGTCCTGATCTTCCTCACAATGCTGTGTTGATGCTAGGGGAATGTGAATGCCCAAACTGCTGCTGGAAGAATAAAATGTACTGTTTTGAACTTTTTACCCGGTCTATGTGATCCATTGTCACAGAAGTGTTCTAGATGTACAGCGTTGCATACCACTTGTGGAGCCTAATGAATAAAAATTATAATAGTTGTTTTTGGCCCATAATAATACAAACCAAATGAACTGTATTCCCTTGAACATGTGTACATTACTTCCACGGAATACCTCCAACCTACATTTCTCAGCAATAGTATGCAACTGCTTTTCCGGTTAGCGTCTGATAAATGACGGCTTTATTTATAAGCTAACCTGTGTGGAATTTCCAAAGTAAAAGAAGAAAAAGTACTCTCTTTTGTTTGGGGGCACTCTTTAAATTGTCAAAAAGATAGTGTTTCAAAGAATAGTTATAAAATGTAACTTTTAATGATCATTTAAAATAGGGATTTGCAGACAGACAGACACACAACACCAAACATATATGTCATAGGTAGAGTAAAGGTAATTTTATAGAATAATTAAGTACAATCCTATGAATATGGTAGACTCCTGAGATTTATCAGGTGGGAGGAGCAATATTCTGAATTGGATATGCTGCTATTATGTAAGCTTGTCAATTCCTAGTCCCATCTTGATAATAAGGGAAGTTTTAATAAGCGAAATATATTTTATTTTGAATGTTATCGCCAAAGAGGAGTTGTCCTGCTCTGGTACAGTCCGGAACACTTATATTTGTACTGGGCAATTCTTGTTTTTATAATTTTTAATATATTAATTATTGTTGTTGCCGTAACTTATAAGTAAGGAGATAAGTACTGAAGCTGGGTATTATTGTTGCGACGGTAACCACTCACATAAAGATACAGATAATAGATAAGAAAGATAAATGGGTGACACTCACAGTAGTAAAGATCACTGAGGCTGCTGCTGACTATCGCAACCGTCCCGGTTTCTCTGAAAGTCAGTGAGCGGTCAGAGATGTTATTTCTGTGTGAAGAGAGTGTCAGAAAAAGCATGTGTGGAATTTCCCCTTGCTCTACTTCCTTGAACCCTGATCATGTAAGTTTGTAACCAGAAGTTAGAATCTTTATTCCTAATTTTTTTTATTGAACCAAGTCATGCATATTCTCACTTTCATCTAATGTATCTTTAAAATGTGCAGACATACACTTACTTTACATGTATCACGTATAATAGGAAGTATGATTTCAGGGATCACAAAGATAAGAGCAGGCTGGTTTGTGGTTGCCCTCTACCCTCCATCATGTATCTCTACAGCAGTGTTTCCACACCTCAAGGCACACTAACACACCAGGTTCTAGGGATATACATGGTTAAATCACAACTCTTGTGCGAAGTATCCTGTGCTCGGTATACAGTCACTAGGTCGAGAGGGTCATTAGGTCGACATGGGGTTTTTCACTTTTTTGGGGGGGCGCCGAAAGGCTGTATTTCATGCCCTATCACCCACTAGGGCGTGGTAGGAGAATAAAATAGTGTGGCGAGCATAGCAAGGCGATGTGCCCAAAGCATGGCAAATGCAGCAAGCCATGCGAGGGGACTCAGTGATACGTTTCAGTTTCCAAGTCGACAAAAAAAGTGAAAAACCCCATGTCGACCTAATGCGTGTGTCGACCTTCCGTCATGTTGACCTAATGATCTATACCCCTGTGCTCAAGTATGGATATCATTAAATCTTTAACAGCAAATGTGCCTTGGGGACATTGGTTGGGAACTTCGGATCTACAGATACATTTCTTTATTGTTCAACCATCTAAAACAGTGGTTCCCAACCTTTTTTCTGTCCTGTACCCCTTGATTAGGCTTTTCATTTTTGAGTACCCCCTCCTTTCAATTTGAAATATCCACAGTGCTTAGGAGTGTAGTGGAAGTGAGCATTAGGAGTAGCAAAACAGTATGTGGTCAGGAATTGTGTCTATGTGCATGGCCGCAGGCTGTGAACTGTCTCCAGAGGTACCGCTAACATATGTAGGATTAATGCAGCCGATTTCTCCACCCATGTCAGCGTGGAGCAGAAGATCGCTGATGCCTGAGTTCACTGATGATGCTGATGGAACCGAAAGTTACGCAACGTGGTTCATCTCCATGGCAATGGGAGACTTCTTCTGCTATCAGGAGACTCCTTCTGCCATTACCAATATTATTTAGAAGTACCCCCAACTGGTCTGCAGAGTACCCCCAGGGGTACTAGTACCCCAGGTTGGGAACCACTGATCTAAAATGACCGGTCTCCTTCCAAAAATTGAAATACAATTGTGGCCTGTGCTATGCTACTGTACATTGGTGGGAGTGTAACTCCAGTAACCCCACAATACATATACCTTGCTGGGAACACTCCATTCCCTGATCTGATGACAAGACACAGTGGAAGATTTATTAAGCCTGGTGAAATGATAAAGTGGCCGGTGATAATGCACCAGCCAATCAGCTCCTAACTGTCAAGTTGCAGGCTGGGTTTGATAAATCAAATGACAGTTAGGTTACAATTGACCACTTTATCAGGCTTAATAAATGTGACGCTCAGTCTGTTACTAGCCAAACATATTAAGGTGGTCGGTTTTGTCTAGGAGGATGATCAGAGTTCCATGCAGGGCAGAATGACAGCATTCATGTACTAAATTGGAGAGTAGGTGGTATAAAGTACCACCTAATAAGCTACTAACTGCCTGGCTACAAGTTAATAGCTGGTTGGCTGGTACTTTAGCTCTCTTCATGACTTCGTATATCTACCCCATTTGTTTCTGCAGTTTATTGCTGTAAAGAGAAAACAGAGCTACTAGCTGAGAGCTCATGTAGCCAACTGTAAGGTAGAATAAACCCATTGCATATGCGGCTAGATTATCCTAGCTGTTAGATAAATTACTTCTTATGGAATACAAAATACTAGAAGACATGCAGGATAACCAGACGTTCCATAGACAGGTTTATTTAAAAAAAAAAAAAAAAAAAAAAAGGTCAGTTACTATTGTGGTACATTGAGATAATTGGCTCATCTAGAGATGATGGTTTATTGCAGACAGGTTGCAAATGCCAACATATGCCAAAAGCAAATTTCTTAAATGCAGCTGTGTTGTCCTCATCCTTCAGAATAGCACCATCAGGAAGAGAAATATTTTAGCCTGGCTAAAAGCCGCTCTTTAAGTTCTGCGGGAAGGGGCTGATTCCGCATATCTTTGGCATGCATTATACGATCATGTGCTTCTTTAAAGAGTTCTGCCCCAACTGCCTCCTCTACTCTGTGCTTCCAGGCTGCCAACTTTGGTTTGTCTTCAAAAACATCAATTCCAGCTGCAAATGGCTGCAAAGACAGATCGGTTATACTGAGTACCAGATGCATGGCTAACAATTTTTTATATTTTATTTTGAAAGATAGTCTGGATCCAATGGAGTTTAGAAAACAGTAGTACGCACTCTATTCTGTGTGTATTCCTACATCTCAATTCTTCTGTATGCGAACACTTCTGGCTATAACTTCGGTAACCAGACTAGTCCATTCCAGCTACTTTAGACCAGCCCTAGACCCTTACCTGGCCACAGGATCTTCAGCAGCTTTGGGGAGTACCAATATCTTTTCAAAAAGCATAGTTCCACCTTAACGATTTTAGGCCAATTGCATGGACCCTATTAATAATTATACCAAGGAGGTTGGTATTGATGCATATGAAATGTCATCTGCCAGCTGGCTTTTATAAAAGTCATCGATTTTGTCGATGCCTAGAACAACTGATGCATTGATCTCTAGGATCCATTCTTCCCTTAGGGTGATGTCCTATTACCCACGATCAATAAATCATGGGTTTTAGTCTTGCCCAGAAGCCAGCAACAGCAGAAACTTATGTGGCATTTGCTTCCTCTGCCTCAGGCAGTTGACTCCTATTATTGAATCTGGGATTATGCAATAGGACCGCAACAAGTCAGACTGGGTAATATGAGGTCATAGGGTTAGTACTGGGGTGTGTTGCGTGCACTTTTATTCTTGCTTTTCACTCCCAGCTGGGGGCCTGATTCAGTGTGGATCACAAAAGCTAAATCTTTCTGTAATGGTCAAAACCATGTGCACTGAAGACGGGTGGGGTGTTTTGAAACTGAAATCCAAATTACAGTGTAAAAATGAAGCAGACAGTATTTATCCTGCACATAAATAAAATAACTCACCCAAATCCAACTCTACACGAGTTACATCTGCCCCATCGTCAGTGCAACTTGCTTTTGCCCATTAGAGAGAGAAAGATTTTGCTTTTGTGATGCATGCTGAATCAGGCCCTGCGGGACGCGATT